>NC_072432.2:22307578-22615781 GCF_028878055.3 Symphalangus syndactylus | reverse complement strand
GTCCCAAGTAATTGCTAAGAAATCATTCAAGGATCGCTTGAACCCGGGCGGCGGAGGTCGCAGTGAGCCAAGATCTCGCCACTGCACTCCAGCCTGGGCGACAGAGTGAAACTCCGTCTCAAAAAAAAAAAAAAATCGTTCAAGGGGTTTTATTAATATTTTTTCTAATCATGAGGAGCTCCAACCTGTGGTCTTCCCGCCACTAGAGGGCTTTACGCGCTGCCCTGAAGTTTTGCACTTTTTAGACGTGAGTTAAGCAACTTTTAGAATTGCTCGTGGGTTGTGTTGGGTGGGGACAGGCGGCTGCAAGTGGGAAGAGAGTCTACAAACCTGTCTGAAAGATTGCAGGGTGTTCTCGGCTTCCTCTCTCTGAAGCATCTCCTCCTGCAATCTGAAACAGTTGCGCATTAACCAAAGGGGAACCGGGAAACCGCCAGGGACGGGGCGGCCACACCCAACCACCACGTATTCGCGCTGCGCCTCCAGAGCAGCTGCGCCACCTCCGCGCAACTAGCGCCTGCAGCTTTCAGACCTGCTGCCCTCGGCAGGTTTCAGCGGGACCTCGGGCACCGCGCAGAGGGGCAATCACGGTGGCTGCACAGACCTGCACGACAGCCCCCCCATCCCCGCCCCTGAGAGACCATCCCTTTGTCTCGCTCCCTCCACCGCCTTCCCCTCCTTCGTTCTCCCGCCCGGTGATTGGCAGCCCGCCAGAAGGGGGAGGAAACTTTCTAAAAGTTTGGAGGACTCGCTCTCGTTGTGCCCAAGGGCCTTCAACTGCCCACAAAGTGGTAGTTTTAAGAAATCTGTAACTTGAAACGGAGCGTCCTTGGGCAATGTGTGGGGACAGAGGGGGAAATGCGAACTGCAAGGTCTGGGTTCTGGGCGGGGCTGCGCCGCCACAGCCACAGCCCCGCTCTCCGCTGTCCCCCGGGCAGGCCTCCCCCCGGCCACATCCCCAAGGGCGTGGCAGCTCTTGCGGGGGCCAGGGGGGCGTTCCCCTCTCCCTCCAGCCCTCTCCCGAGGCCCAGCGACTTGCATGGGCGCAGCCTTACTTCTCCCGGAGACGCATGATGTCCTCGGCCAGGTTGTCGCGCTCCACCTCGACGCGGGCTTTGTCGTTGGTTAGCTGGTCCACCTGCCGGCGCAGCTCCCGCATCTCCTCCTCGTAGAGGTCCCCCAGGCGCGACTTGCCCTGGCCCTTGAGCTGCTCGAGCTCGGCCAGCAGGATCTTATTCTGCTGCTCCAGGAAGCGCACCTTGTCGATATAGTTGGCGAATCGGTCATTCAGCTCCTGCAGCTCCACCTTCTCGTTGGTGCGGGTGTTCTTGAACTCGGTGTTGATGGCGTCGGCCAGCGAGAAGTCCACCGAGTCCTGCAGGAGCCGCACCCCGGGCACGCTGCTCCGCAGGCGCACGGCAGAGGAGCGCGTGGCATACACGCCGCCCGGGGACGAGGCGTAGAGGCTGCGGCTGGTGCTGGGGCGCAGCGCGCTGCCCAGGCTGTAGGTGCGGGTGGACGTAGTCACGTAGCTCCGGCTGGAGCTCGGCCGGCTCGCGGTGCCCGGGCCGCCGAACATCCTGCGGTAGGAGGACGAGGACACGGACCTGGTGGACATGGCTGCGGAGGGTGGCGATGGGCTGGGCGGCGTCGGTGGCGCGGACTGGCTCCCGGAGAAGAGGCGAACGAGGGCGCGGTGGGTGTGGGTGGTGGGAGCGCGGCTGCGTCTCTGGCGCGGGGACCTCGGAGCGAGAGTGGCAGAGGACTGGACCCCGCCAAGGGCGCTGTTTTTATAACCCCGTTAGGATAGAGGGTCCCCTCCCACTGCCATCCCAGCCGCGGAGCGCGCCAGCCAATAGGGACCTAGCGAGAAGCGGGGAGGGTGGGCGGGTGGGGTACTGACGCCCTCGAGCCTTCCTGCTCCGGGGCCTGGACTGGGCATGGTCCCGTTACTTCAGCGCTGGGCTGGGACTTTTGGGGGCTTTCCGGATGATAGTCTGAGCTGGGCTCACCCTGGGGTGCTGAAAAAGGCGGGGTCGCGCGGTGAGGGGGGGATCCGCCCGGGACTGAACCAGAGGGGTCCGGTGGCACCGCGCCAAAGGGGCGTGGGAGGAGGCGTGCGGCGGCTTCGGGGCTGCGGTCAGGTGGGGAGACCCGCGAACAAAGGAGCGGGAAGAGGAAAGAGTAAGGAATCTGGCAGATCTGAAGTCGCGGAGAAAGAAACAAAGAGCGCCTGAGATTGGAACGCGGGGTGGGGGCGCGCACAGCGCAGGAACGCAGGGCTCTGGCCTCGCGCAGCCTGGCGCACCGCCCGCTTGGGAAGGGGGGCTGCTCCGGCCTGCGCCTCTGTCCATCGACTTGCTTTGGCGGGGAGATGTTGGGGGGAGGGGAGGTTCTGTCGAGGGACCTAACGGGCTCAGTCTAGCTTCGGACGGCGGGAGTTGCGAGACGGCGGTGGCAGAGGAAAGCCCGAGGGAGAGGGGTGGGGTCGCTTAGTCACCGGCGGTGACTCACCGCGCCCTGCTGTCCTGCCGATTGAGGCCTCCTAGCGGTTTAGGGGAAACCGTTAGACCAGATTGATTCAAGTCTCCGCGGGCTCCGCGCGCGCTGCTGGTTCTCAGTGCTACCAACTTAGAGCTGGGCCATCGCTTTGATGTGTGCGGTCGGGCCCTGTGGGGAACAAGAGCGCCCCTAAGTTCTTAATAACCCGCTAAAGCCTGGCTTTGCTCGAATGTACGGACTTTTTGTTAGCAACAAAGTTCTGCAGCCTTTGGAGAGGCGCCATACGTGGGCCTCCCGGATCACGACTGCACCGGGAAGGTTTTTCTTGCAGAGTCCCCGCCCCCGTCCCTCCGGTCTCCTCTCGCTCTTACCCCTCCCCCCATGAAACCACACCCAACGTTTTAAACAAGATCTGAAAATTCTAGGTGAAAGAGGAAACTCGACGTCCGTAGTTTCAAAATCGAACTCAGTGATCAGTGGTTTTTACCCCGGTGGAAGTCATTAAAGATATAATGTGAGCCAATTAAAGAATTAATTAGGTGTTGCTTAAAAACCCCAATTTGATTAATGAGTTCAAATGAAAGGCAATTATATAACACAAATGACAGAATGTTTGGCGGCGATAGATTTATGTGTTAATTTTAGGACAGCAATGCACAGTACAGGGTTCACGGTGATTTGTCTGGGAAATGTCACCGGTCCTGTTTTCCAAAAGAATTCGTGCAATTGACCTTGGGGTGAGGGGGATAAAATTGTCTACGCAGCAAAAAACTTCGTGTCCAAGACATGGAGGGAGTGTTCAGATTCGGTCACCTTAACCTTTCTAGGGAAATCACTCAATTCAAGGGCTGTTGTTTCAATATTAGTAACGAGCAGAGCTGAGTACTTACTCTCTAAAAGGAGACTATGTAAATCAGTCTTGTGATTTAGTAGCAATTGAAAAAGCACAGGTTTTTTGAGTATTTAGATTTATGGTGTACTGAAAGGATTAACTGCAGAACCACTGTAAAATTGATTCTGCAGTGGATAGGAGAAAAAAAGTATTTCCCTCTTTTTTTTTTTTTTTTTTTGGTGGCGGCACGGGGTACTGCAGGTTACCTGGTATTTAAGAAACATAATTTACAGGTAAATGAAGAACTTATTCTGACTTCTTTGGACAAGCCTCTTTTAGGCAATATTTTGTTTACCTTATCCCAGTTCGTTCTTGCCAATGGTGCTGCTAAGGTGGAATTACAGGACTCTACTGCCCAGTTCGCCTGCTGGGGCTTTCTTTTATTCTCTCTTTCACTGGGAGGCTGCGGGTCATTCCCCAAGAGCATTCCTGGGGCTGGGTGCCCTGGAGGACAGGCCTATGTTCTGAGTTACGTCTTGCTTTCTGAGAGCCCTTTATTCAAGCCACTGCTCAGCAAATGTCACCATTGTGAGTTTGCCTGGAACCCTTAGAATGAGAAAAGTGATCTCCCTATGGGAGGAAGAGAGTGTGGAACTCACTTCTACATGCAGTGCCGGTCCCAGGGCAATGCGGTGGCACTGTCAGGGGACGCTTGCTGACTGACTCACTATGGAAAAGGAGGACAAGGCATTGGCGCGGTGTGGCACGGTGCCCTGCTGGTGCCCATAGCCGATTCCTCAGGGCTGCGGTGATGTCTCCTGGAATGGGCACTGATCGTCTTCATCATCTCAGGGATAGGTAGCTCCTCCTTCCAACCTGTCCCCATTCTGAAGTCTCTGGGCTGTGATAGGCTGCTCTCTTGCCACAGACATATGTTTGTTTGATGCATATAGAATGTATACAAGTGTAGGTGGTCTGTAATCCCAGCACTTTGGGAGGCCAAAGCAGGAGGATTGCTTGAGATCAGGAGTTTGAGACCAGCTTAGGCAACATATATATATGAAACAAAAAAAGTAGCCAGGCGTGGTGGTGCACACCTGTGGTCCCAGCTACTTGTGAGACTGAGGCAGGGGGATTGCTTGAGCCTGGGAAATTGAGGCTGCAGTAGGCTGTGCACACTACTGTACTCCACCCTGTGCAACAGAGTGAGAACCTGTCTCAAAATAAAGTATATGTATGTACTACACACATATATATACACACACATATGCAGAGTTCAGTGTGTTTTTCCTATTAGAAAATGCCATTGTTTTTGGTGGGCTGTAAGAGAAGTGAAAGCTACAGAAACACTTTCATTCATTCATGTAGAATTCATGAGACTTAAGAATTCATTTCATTCTGAGGTAAGATATACAGTGCCTCAATCAATGGGTGATAGTTATCAGTCACGGAGATCAATGAATCTAAACTCACATCCTTGAGTGAGACAACTCAGCCTGCTCTCTATGCTACTATGTTCTTAGGTATCTTTTGGGTACACAGACATAGCTTTCCCGGGTTTTGTGTTTATTTTTTGATTGCTATGAAAACCTATCTCAGAAGTATTTTTAAGTGCTGGACTGGGAAGCTGCTTTCAACACAGCATGATGCAAGTTGCATATAAATAAAGACATGGTGGTATAATTCATAGGCCAGGCATAAACACTACCACGTCTAAATTACCAACAGTGATTTTGGAATTTGCAAGCTATCATGATGTCAGTTGAAATGGGTGACTTAAACTGACGGACCAGCCAGCCGTGTGGACAGAAGCTTAGTGGCCTATGGAGGCTTTGGGAAAGCTGGCTAGCCGTGCCAAGAGAACAGCATCTAGCAGGACTGTTTGGATGGAATGTTAGAAAGAAGGAGGCTACAGTGAGAGCATGAAAACCATAGCAAAACCTAAAATCCATGGAAATACAGGTAATAATAATAAATAGTATAATAAGTAATGTTGATGCCAACTGAATGACAGGCACTGTGTATATATTTAATTTAACTTAATGCACTCACACCCTCCTGCAAGATAGACTTGACCATCCATTTCACTAATGAGGAGCCTAAGATGCAGGCTAGCAATTTTCTTGTGGTTGTATGACTAGAAGGGGTGGGAAGAAGGGAACAAGAATTTGAATCGAGGCCTTTCTGACTCTAAATGCACTTCTCTTTTCTGTTTGCCTTGATAACAAAATTTTGCTTACTATCAACCAGTTCAATTCACAAATATTAAGTGCTGGACCTATTATTTAGGGATCTACTGTGTTCCAGGAACTGAAGAGATGGGATGATTAACACAGATCTTGCTGCAAAGGGACAGATAGAGGACTTTGGCAGACAGCTATAACACCATGTTTACGATGTAAAATGATGTAAAAAACAAAATCAAATGATGTAACAGTGATCATACTACATAAGAAGGGAGATTTGTTTTCACCTGCATTCTAAACCATTACTTTCATTTGTGAGTTAAAAATTTTCATTTAGATTCTGTTTTGCCTCTTAGGAGGAATCACATGCAAGATTGGGTTTAGCCCGTCTCACGCCCTAAAAGCCATGAACCACCGTCGCTTCCCCTGCCAGCTTCCCTGTCTATTCAGGGCAATACAGCAAAACAACAAGATGGGAAACTTTCATCATTGCCACTTCCTAACTCTTCCATCTCAGATCCAATGGGTATCATGCCCCACTCTTCCTGGATCCACTCCTCTGTTACGTTGCTGTCACTCAGATCCAAGCCATTTCATACCTCCTTCCTGCAATACTGCAATTGGCTTCCGTTCCTCCATGCTTGCTTGCTTTCTTTTTTGAGACGTGGAGTCCCGATCTGTCTCCCGGGGCTGGAGTGCAGTGGCGCGGTCTCGGCTCACTGCAAGCTCCGCCTCCCCAGTTCACGCCATTCTCCTGCCTCAGCCTCCCGAGTAGCTGGGACTACAGGCGCCCACCACCACGCCCGGCTAAGTTTTTGTATCTTTTTAGCAGAGACGGGGTTTCACCGTGTTAGCCAGGATGGTCTCAATCTCCTGACCTCGTGATCCACCCACCTTGGCCTCCCAAAGTGCTGGGATTACAGGCGTGAGCCACCGCGCCTGGCACCTCCATGCTTTCTTTTCTCCCACCAATGCATCTATCTTCAAGCCATCACCCCTTTTTCTTTAAAACTTACATGTATTTATATAGACAAAGGCTTGCTCTGTTGCCTAGGCTGGAGTGCGGTGGCGCAGTCATAGCTCACTGCAGCCTCTTAACTCCTGAGCTCAAGCATTCCTACTGCCTCAGCCTCCCTAGAAGCTGGGAGTGCCACCCATGCCCAGCCAACTTTTTATTTTTTGTAGAGCCAGGGTCTTGCTATGTTGCCCAAGCTGGTCTTGAACTCCTGGGCTCAAGAAATCCTCCAGCACTGGCCTCCCAAAATGCTGGGATTACATGAATGAGCCTCCACATTTGGCCAAAAACTTCCTTCTTTAAACTTCTTGGTGGGAATTGCTCATCTCCTCACTAGAATGTAATCTCCCTAAGGGCAGGTAGGAATTTTTCTCTCTTTTGTTCACTACTGTATTTCCAGTGGCTAGAGAAAAGCCAGGCACATCTGTTGAATATATACATTAATACATGAGTAGTTCGTAGAAGGAAGAAATATAGTGTGTGGGGCTAATATTTACTGGTGCTCATTATGTTTAAGCATTGTGCTGGTGACTTTAGACATGACTACATTTAATCTTCACAAGGTATCCTGATACACAACTTTTATTCATTTACTCCAAACATATTTATTGAATATTTGCCATGTGCCGGGCAGTCTGGTAGACCTTGGGGAAGGGACCAAAGCAGGTATGGCCCAAAGCCTCTTGGAACATAGTGTTGAGTCTGTGTATATGTATATGATACAGAGAGACAATATTCATAAAGGAACAAACAAAATAATTGCAACTGGTGATAAAGACTATGAGGGAAACAGAAATTATCCTGCGGAGGACGTTGAGAATCGTAGTTAACTGGTGGCCTTTGGAAGCTATGTTAAGTATGTATATGCATCCTCATTTTCCACTGTTCCCCCCAGGCAGCAATTTCAGTAGAACCCTAAGCTCTTTCTTATTCCATGAATACAGTACATTTCCCCCACCCTCAGGTCTTTCCTCATATTCCATTCAGCAGATAGATGTATTCATATTTTTTTTTGCACTGCCTGCAATGTTTCTTAGTATATTTCAGTAAGTAAGATACTTTTTATACCTCTAGGGATCTCATCGCCTTGTATAAGGATTGGAAAGCAGAAAAGAGTTAGAATACATAGCAGAATGTGGTAAGTGAGTGCTGTTGCACAGATAGGATAAAATGCTAAAGAGTTTAGGTGGAGAAATAATCATTGCAGCGCTATTCACAATAGCAAAGACATGGAATCAACTCAGGTGCCCATTAACAGAGGATTGGATAAAGAAAACATGGTACATATACACTGTGGAATAATACGTAAGCATAAAAAAGAATGAAATCATGTCCTTTGTAGCAACACGGATACAACTAGAAACCATAAACCTAAGCAAATTAATGCAGAAACAGAAAACCAAATACTGCATGTTCTCACTTCTAAGTGGGAGCTAAACATTGAGTTTACACAGACACAAAGATGGAAACAATGAACACTAGGGATTCCCAAAGTGGGAAGGGAGGGAGGAGGCAAGGATTGAAAGACCACCTATCGAGTATTATGTTCGCTAGTTGGGCAACGGGATCATTAGAAGCCCAAACCTCAGTATCACACAACGTACCCATGTAACAAACCTGCACATGTACCCCCTAAATCTAAATAAAAAAAGCTATAATACTATGCCTAAAAATAAGTTAAATATTGTTGAGAAAACAAATGATCATATCTACTTGAGGGAGAACAGAAAATGTCATTAGAAAAGATAGTATTTGAAGAATGAGTACAATTTCTACAGCTTATCATGGCAAAGAAAGGTTGCTCTAATGCTGACCAAACATTATAAGCAAAAACTGTGTGGGTGGCAGAGTGCTGAGGACATTTAGGGAACAGGAATAATCCCAAAGTTGCTGGATTCTGGAGTATTTGTAGAGGAGAAAGGGAACTGAAAGTTAACGTGGGGCCATGCGTTGGATGAGTAAATGCCGGGAAGAGGAGTTGATAATTAACGTGGTGGGCAGTGGGAATGCACTGTGAATTTCAACTAGGAGAAAGATGTGCTCGTAGCTGTATTTTAGGGGTGGAGAATGAGGCTGATTTGAGGTCTGCTTGAGGTAGATCAAGTGAATGGTAAAGGGAGCCTGATGCAGAGATTATTTTAGGAATTGTGATGTTTAAGGGCAAGGGGATAAGCAAAATTGAGTAGGCTCTGAGCCTTGTGAACAGGATAATTAAAAGAATAGATGCAGCCGGGCACGGTGGCTCACGCCTGTAATCCCAACACTTTGGGAGGCCCGGGTGGGCAGACCATGAGGTCAAGAGATGGAGACCATCCTGGTTAACATGGTGAAACCCTGTCTCTACTAAAAATACAAAAATTAGCTGGGCCTGGTGGTGCGCACCTGTAGTCCCAGCTACTGGGGAGGTTGAAGCAGGAGAATCGCTTGAACCCGGGAGGCGGAGGTTGCAGTGAGCCGAGATAGTGACCCTGTACTCCAGCCTGGTGACAGAACGAGGCTCCATCTCAAAAAAAAAAAAATAAATAAAAGAATAGATGCATTCCAGACAGAAATAATTAGTTGGAAAGTTAATTTGAGTTGAAAGACGGTTAATTCAGGTCCCCTAATCTGGAAGTATCTTCCCTTCTCTAGTCTATATAAATTATAGTCTCATGAAGGTGAGCTATAATTGGGTAGTGTGGTTTTACATTATGCAGCAGTGGTCCCCAGCCTTTTTGGCACCAGGGACCGATTCCATGGAAGACAATTTTTCCATGGACCAGGTGGGGGGATGGTTTCAGGATGATTCAAGCATTTCTATTATTATTGCATTGTAATACATAATGAAATAATTATACAACTCACCATAATGTAAAATCAGTGGGAGCCCTGAGCTGGTTTTCCTGCAACTATATGGTCTCATCTGGGGATGACGGGAGACAATGATGGATCATTAGGCGTTACGTTCTCATAAAGAGCACACAACCTGGATCCCTGGTATGCAGAGTTCACAATGGGGTTCACACTCCTACAAGAACCTAATGCCCACCGACCACTATCAGACCATGGCGCAGGGTCTACAGCATTTTTAAGCGCTTCTAATCTGTTCACTTAAAGGAATAAAGTAGATGGTCTTATGTTGTCATTTAGCTGCTTTGAGTGTGTTAGTCTTGTTCGCATAGCTAGTATAAAATCATGAACTTCATCACGATCCTCTAAAACAGTGTTTAAAACATCAGAAGGGAAATAAAAACCTTAAAGACACTTTCTGGGAGGTATCTTTGAACATTTGAGGGGGAAAACACAGCTAACAATTCCCTGTAGACTATAAGTGATTTTTAACTTCATCAATGTCTAATTCACAGTCTGTGACAGAGGAAAGAGAAGGTGGTAAGTACGTAGGGGGAACACAAGAGTTTAATTAACACATGGAGGAGAAATCTAGTGCAAAAATAAGTTCCTGCTGATGTTGGACAAAGAATTAAAGCCAGATTTTCAGTATTAGTTCACTTGATCAAAAACAAACAAAAAAACCATCAATCCAGTTATAAAAACCTCATGTCACTTGAAAGAGCCCTAAATGACATCATCTCAGTTTAGTTACTGGCTGAGTGAGACTACCATAAGAAAACTAGCACGCATTTGCCCAGTGGCCTATAATGTTGTTTTTCCTTTTTTTTTGTAGAGAGAAAAAGGTTATGCCACAGCTAGAAAATTTGCCAAGTGCAATTGGCTTCTTGGGAATTTACTCTGCCTACTTTGAGGAGGTCATATAGTTTCCCAGTGGTAGTTTTTTTCTCAAGATATTTAGGTAAGGGACCTAATAATAATTTTGTTGAATAGCACAATTTTCTTTTTTAACTTTTATTTTAGGTTCAAGGGTACATGTGCAGGTTGGTTATGTAAGTAAATTTGTGTCATGTGGGTTTATTGTACGGATGATTTCATCACTCAGGTACTAAGCTTAGTATCCAATAGTTATTTTTTCTTATCATCTGCCTTCTTCCACCCTCCACCCTCAAGTAGGCCCCAGTGTCTGTTGTTACCTTCTTTGTGTCCATGTGTTCTCATCTTAGCTCCCACTTGTAAGTGACAACATGCAGTATTTGCTTTTCTGTTCCTGCATTAGTTTGCTAAGGATGATGGTCTCCAGCTCCATCCATGTTCCTGCAAAGGACATGATGTCTTTTTTTTTTTTTTTTTTTTTTTGAGACAGAGTCTCACTGTCTCCCAGGTTGGAGTGCAGTGGCACGATCTTGGCTCACTGCAACCTCTGCCTCCCAGGTTCAAGCAATTCTCCTGCCTCAGCCTCCCAAGTAGCTGGGATTAAAGATGCATGCCACCATGCCTGGCTAACTTTTGTGTTTTAGTAGAAATGGGGTTTCATCATATTGGCCAGGCTGGTCTCGAACTCCTGACCTCAGGTGATCCACCCACCTTGGCCTCCCAAAGCGCTGGAATTACAGGCATGAGCCACCATGCCCAGCTGATGTTCTTTTTCATGGTTGCATTGTATTCCATGGTGTATATGTACCACATTTTCCTTAGCCAGTCTTCCATTGATGTGCATATCAGTTGTTTAATTTTCTTTTAAAGAACAGATACATTTTTAATACAAATTTTTGTTTGCCTTTATGGTAACCTGTGACGTTGGAAGGGGATTACTGACCATCTATACAGTCATAATCTCTTTCCTATAAATCTGTGAAATACAATGGAACTCCATCTTATGTATTTCAAAACTGATTAATGAATTGACTGATATTTCCAAAAATGGACAATTGGGAGATGCTTTAACTCTGGCATATCACATTCACTCAGCCAGTGAAATGATTTTCTTCAGCATATTAAATGTTATATTTAATTGTGAATATGTTTGATAAACTCAGAGTTTAAAATAAACCTCTCAAGCTTTGTTTTTTGTGTATGGTGACAAAGATCAGTATGATTTGCAGAGGTTGGAAATGAAAATAAAAGACAAATTCTAGAAAAAAAAATAACACAAAGTAACCCTAAATGAAGCCATGTAGCAAATGGAAGGAAATATAAAATGACATAATGACAATATGCAAGGATTAAAAGACAAGAAAATTCATTAACATTACAATGAGATATAAGTAAAGAAAGACCATTCAGAGTTAACTGTAGCAGAATAAAGGATTTGGCAGCCCTCTTCGTAATTCTACCGTGACGATTTCTAAACCACTGAGTAAGGTTTTGTATTTCTAATTAGCTAAGTACTAGAAATATGTTCTCTAACGTGGCTCGTATGGATACGTGGCATATGGACAAAAAAATTCTGTGGTACTCAAGCTTAATATTAAGTACATGTTCTTTGTAACACAAATTATGAGAAATTTTTCCGATACAATATTGTACTTTACTGGAATGGCATCGCTAGAACTTCAGACAGGTGTGATAGAATACACTGCAGAGATATTTATGTGTTTGATCAGGGTTTTTTTTTTTTTTTTTTTCTTTTTTTAAGACAGAGTCTCACTCTGTCACCCAGGCTGGAGTGCAGTGGCACTGTCTCGGCTCCAACCTCTGCCTCCCAGGTTCAAGCGATTCTCCTGCCTCAGCCTCCCAAGTAGCTGGGATTACAAGTGCCCACCACTACGCCTGGCTAATGCTGTATTTTTAGTAGAGATGGGGTTTCACCATGTTGGCCAGGCTGGTCTCGAACTCCTAACCTCCAGTGATCCACCCACCTCAGCCTCCCAAAATTTTGTAATTACAGGCGTGAGCCACCACACCAGGCCAGGGTTTTTCTTTTGCTAACTCTAGGCTAGCCTTCACAGTCCTTGACTAATACTAGGTCCTTGAGTGAACCCCAAACAACCATCACCAGGCACACTTTGATATCATTGCTAAAACTGGAGTCTGACCTGGATAGAAAGGCTAATGGTAACCATAATGATTGCTTTCATATATTGAGTGCCTACAACATATGAAAGCAATCATTATGTACTGCCCATAGGTTAACTTATTTAATCCTCACGACAGCCCGGTTTGACATGTGAAGAAACTGAGGCACAGAGAAGGTAAGCAGCTTACTGAAGTTCATCCAGCCAAGAGGTGGCAGACCTGAACACAGGACTTCTGGCTCCAGTCCCCAAACTCTAAACCTCACTGTGCTGTGGTACTTTATATGCCATGGTAATTTTGTGCTACCATTGGAGATGTCCCCAAATCTCTTTGGCATTGTTATCATGATGTTTGTCTCTTTGATCTACTTTTTTCCTGTTCTGATGCAGCAACAGGACCCATTTTGATTCAGAGAATATGGTGCCCTTAGTGAATCATCAAGAAGTCCATAGACAGTTTTAGGGGTTTTCTGTGGAGATCTCATTTCTTAATTCTGACTCAACCCACCAGAATGAATGGATAATTATGGCATTTGAATCTTGCGTACGATTAAGTGAATAAAAATGCTTTGCCCCATTTGCTAGTAGAAAAGAAATAAAACCACATTTTTGGAACGCAATACTTATATCAGTTAAAAACAACTTCTCCCTATACTTACCATCTATTAGTTTGATTTTTAGGGAGATTTATTAACATTTTAGTCCTTCATGGTAGTACTATTGTGCAGTCCAAGAATTATGGGGGAGTTTTTGGAAATGAGAGGAGGCTCAGGGAATTATAGGCAACCAAGATTCTCAAGGCCAAACCCAACAGTGTTACTGATAATACCTATGGGCTATCCAGTTTTTAAATTTTCTCATGCAATACTAATCTCATTGCTTTTGTATGTCAGATTTTTGTAAGTAGTGCTCATCAACACCAGGTTTATTTTAAAATAGAGCATACTTAATGTACTTCACATGTCTGCAAGGGCAACAGCAGCAAATACCACAGTCCTATGGTAAATATAAGGGAAAAAGAAAGGCATGTATGTGTTAAAAAGTCTGACGAATGGCTCATGCCTGTAATCACAGCACTTTGGGAGGCCCAGGCGAGCGGATCACGAGATCAGGTGTTCGAGACCAGCCTGGCCAACATGGTGAAACCCTGTCTCTACTAAAAATACAAAAATTAGCCGGGCGTGGTGGCAGGCGCCTGTAATCCCAGTTACTTGGGAGGCTGAGGCAGGAGAGTCACTTGAAACCAGAAGGTGGAGGTTGCAGTGAGCTGAGATGGCGCCACTGCACTCCAGCCTGGGCAACAAGAGCAAAACTCCGTCTCAACAGCAACCGCAACAACAATAACAACAAAGCCTGATGAAATCCTAGCTCAGCAGTGGCACGATTACTTCATAGATTGGATTATTTTGAAAAGAACCAGCAAACCCCATTTGGTGGATGTATTTTGAGTCTTTTTTTTTTCTGAGGCACGATCTTGCGATATCACCCAGGCTAGAATACAGTGACTCCATCACAGCTCGCTGTAGCCTCGACCTCCTGGGCTCAGGCAATCCTCTTACCTCAGCCTCTTGAGCAGCTGGGACTATAGGCACATGCCACCATGCCCAGATAATTTTTTTAAAATATATTTTGTAGAGACAGGGTTTTGCCGTGTTGTCAGGCTAGTCTCAAGCTCCCGAGCTCAAGTGATCCCTCCTTGGCCTACCCAAAGTGCTGGGATTACAAGCATGAGCCAATGCGCCTGCGCAGCCTGCATTTTGAGTCTTTAGGTGAGCTGGCTCCCTGCTAGGTGCTAAGGACACAGAAATGAATACCACCCCTCCCTTCCTCTCAGAGGGCTCCCAATCTGCTCCTCTTTTCTCTGTTGAATCATTTTGCCTTTGAGTCTTGCATAATGATGTGGCCACATTGAGACCTACTTGAACAGTTTCACAATAACTCCCTTAAGTCAGAGGGCCTTGGTGAAATAACATTGACTTTTACTCTGAAATCCATGGAAATGCAAAGTTTACTGTTTTGTTCTCCTTGATAAAATATAGCATAATAACTAGTTGCTGAGTTACTACCTAAAACACAGGCCCCAAACTACAGCTGGGAAGGGCAGTTAGCAATTAAGTAAAGGAAATGACTATGATGAGTGGGTTTGAAACCTAGCACACTGCCCATATCCTTCTCAGCGTAGGGAGGCATTGATGTTACTTAGGCAACTTTTATCACTAAGGAAGTAGTTTTGGTGACTCATGCTCATACAGAATGACTTATTTCAAGACCTGAGTGTTCAGTAACCTTACCATTATGCTTCTGTTTTCTTTTTTTTGGACTCAGACAGCAAAGCTCCCTTTGGATGACATAGATTTCTTACTTAGTAGTATATCATGTGTTGGCTGTCCCACATTTTGAAATTTAATGGACTCGTGGTGATCAGAATACAAGGGCAGTATTTCCTACAATATATTGGTACGTTAAAGGTAGAACTAACACCTTATTTTCTAAGCAGAAATATTATCTTATTAACATATCTTATTAAATGTCTAAGTTGACATTTCTTGCCAATTATTTTTTACTTAATGTAGCAGTGCTATTTCAAATGCTAGTCATTATTTAATAACTAAAATAGAATGCTGAAGAATTTTGTACTATGACATAAAATGCCTTATTTTTTCCCCAAATACATGAAAAATGGAATTAAAATCTCCGCTGAGGGTTGCTATTACAAAAGAAAGAAATCCTAAGGAAATCCATTGGCTAGGTTCTCCGTTCAGATTTACAGCCTACCTGCTTGATGGCCCAACAGCATTTATTTCTTGACAACTGACACTTTTTTCTGTGTTAAAAATAGCCGAGAAGTTGTAGAAAAATCAGTTAATTAAAAGAGTTATAGGTTGCTAATGTGTTTGGAGAGCTATATGGAAGAACTTACTGTTGACAGAAAAAGCAAGCCACAAGCCGAGGACATGAGCTGGCTTCTGGGGGAGTGCAGGAACAACTTGGCTTGGGTTCCAGGGTTTTTCGGGAGCCTTGGAGATGCCAGCTTCCAGTGTGGTCAGCCCAGGACATACCTGAATCACTAGTATACCTTTTGTCTTAATTCCAGAAATGATGCCATAAATCTCAAAATTTGGACAGTGTTACTTGAGCTGTTTTAATTTTGCTTTCATTTGAGTCCTTTTCTGGTTTTAATTTTGTAGCTGGAACAGCTTGAAAAAGGCAATGAGTCATGAGAAATATTTCTTTTCTTCTCGATATAGAAGCCTTCGATGTGAGGCCCAGGCATTCAGTACCATGTGTGCGATTCACAAGCCTTGGCATCTGCACAATTTTTTGGAAGGATCCATCAAGACAACACATCGGGGGTGTACTAGTGAAGAGATTTTCAAAATGTGCTACTCAGACCTGTAGCATCAGCATCACCGGATAATTTGTTAGAAATTCCAACTGTTAGGCCCCACTTTAGACCAACTGAATGTGAAAATCTGGGAGTACGTGGGGCCCAGTAATTTGTATTTTTACAAGACTTACCAGGTGATTCTGAGAACCACTGTACTAGTGAATTGTTCCTGTCTGTGGCCACGAAGAATAAGAAAAGTATAGGGTTGGAAAATGGGGAAATTGATGAGTGTTCGCTTATGAGGAAAAGAATAGATAGAAAAGAATTAGTTAACTTTTGGAATTCAAAAAAGAAGCAATTTGTAAAAGCCAGGAATTTGATTTGAAGGACTCATTGCTTGCAGAATCTTTGCCTTCTCAGAGAGGGGCAATCCAGATCACTAGGTTACCGTGAAATATATTGGTATGGCTCTAAAATTCTAGAATAATCTCTCTAGCGAGAAAAGGCATACGTTTCCACATTAGGACAAAACTTCAAATCAGGTTTGTAAAATCCTATAAGATGATTGTATCCCATTGCCATAGCCAACTTGTTTGTCTCTGGAGATCCCAGTTTCTACATCTGAAAACCATATGCATTCCTGCTCACCAGGAATTATCTCACTGAATGAAGCAAGAGATTCAGGATGTGTAAGAGAATTTATGAAGCATTTGGATTACCAAGAAATGTGAAGTATAAAGATCAAGAATGATTAATACAAACACTGATAGTAAAGAGGTGTTTCGAAGTCGATACAAAAAATGACTTGCTTATTTCAGTCTCTCTTTGATATATCTGCCTTTCTAGTGCTGACTCTATCATGTATTCACTATTTGATTTTAAGTGAATCACATTTTTTAAAGCTTTTAATCTGTTTCCTCAAAAAATATATTTTTAATAATATTTACTCACAGGATTGTTGTGAGAATAAAATTGATTCGATTGATTTTCCGAAAAAAAGGAAATATATTTTTAAAAAATAAAGCAATACCACTTTTGGATATGCTAGTGCTGTGACTGTTATTTTATGTCTGGGTTGAGGAATCCTAAAGGATTGTTGACATAATGACATCATCCAGGGGTTTGGAATAAGAGTATACATCAGCAAGTTTTCTGATTACAAAAAGTAGCTGTGTTTACTTTTCTGTTAATTCTCCTTCAGTGGAATGTTTCAATTTTCTCATGAAATGGGGGAGATCCATTTTTTTGAGAGCTCTGTTTTATTAAAGAAAGCAAGTCTGGTGGCTCATGCCTATAATTTTAGCATTTAAAGAGGCTGAAGTGGGAGGATCACCTGAGCCCAGGAATTCAAGACGAGCCTGGGCAACACGGCAAAAACCCATCTCTATGAAAAGTGTTTAAAAATTAGCTGGGCATGGTGTTGCATGCCTGTAGTACTAGCCACTCAGGAGGCTGAGGTGGGAGGATCACTTAAGCCCTGGAGGACTAGGCTGCAGTGAGCAATAAGCTATGATCATGCCACTGCACTCCAGTCTGGAAGACGGAGCAAGACCCTGTTTGTTAAAAAAAAAAAAAAAAAAAAAAGGCAACTTTAATACTTTGTATCCTTTGAACTGAGAAAATACATTTCATTCATTCTTTCAGGGAAAAAAGTGGGGCTCTGGAGTCAGAGTACCCAAGCTAAATTTCTCAGCATCTATGCTTAGTAATTATGCTACCTTGGAAGAGCCTCATTTTCTTGATATAAAAAATGGAGGTGATAATAACAGTTGCATGTGCATGAAATGAGAAATGTATATAAAATACATTATCGATTGTCTGGCCTAGAGTAAATCCTCAATAAGTGTTGATGGTTGGTGATGATATTATTGAAAACTATGGCATAAAGAGGAGAAAAAAGAACCTATGTCCAAGAAACAAGGGCAGGAAGGAATAAGAAGACAAGAGAGCAGTTGATAAACGATCATTTTACAAATGAAAATTCGTACAGCTCCTGTGAGTTTTCCAGTCATTTATTAAAACCAAACCATTCTTTGATCACTTCTAAGGAGAAAAGTGATCATAGTAATTTACAATGCTCACATGTATGTAACTTTCAAAATTTCAATCTTGCCCAAGAGTTAATATCCTCCCTCCTGTGGCTTGACTGTGCCTTAGGAAAGGGAAGTCCTGGCTTTCTCTCTCCCTACTTAGGTGCCTCCCTTCCTCCTTCCTCATTTTGCTAACTAAGGTTTCTTGCCACTGCAGGGTTAGAGCTCACAGAGGGAAGGAGGTGTAGGAGATAAGAAAACTCTTACTTGACAAGGGCTCTTGGTGATCTGGTGTTTACACCTCGAGGTTTGGCATATGCTTAAAGCTGGCCCTTTTTCTAGCAGGTGTTTCTTTGGGGTTTTCTTCTCTCTCTCTCTCTCTTTCTCTCTCTCTTTCTCTCTCTCTGTCTCTCCCTTTCTCTTTCTCAAAGCTTCCCCGACATGCAGACATGCTCTTGTGTCCTGCTTCTCTGTGACTGCTGCCACAGCCCCTAGGAGTCATTCAGTGGTATACCCCTTGTTCCTTTTTGCATGACACCTTTTTTCTTGTGAGGGACCCCTTGAACAGGGCTTAAGACAGCTTTCTCTCTTGTATGGCTCAGATCTATCCAAGGGAATTACTTTGCCTCCTCAGACTCAAATGTTAGAGGGTTACATTTTAAACTCTCTGGGTGGTTCTCTGAATCTCCTTGTCTCAGGCTTGAGGTGAGAAACAGACAGCCTCTATAGCATGCTGACAACTTTCTCCAAAGACCTTCTCTTTGTCTTCAAGAATCTTCAACTCTTTTATACCTTCAACATAAGTATAGGGTTGTAAGAATTATGTAACTATTTCTGCACCCCTTCCTTTGAAAAATTTGCATTATACTGCTATATTTCACTTTGGAATACGTTTCTAGTGTTTGGGTACCTTAGGCAAAATATACTCACTTTTTTTTCCTTTTTCTTTTTGAGAGACAGGTCTCACTAGTCTCCCAGGCTGGAGTGCAGTGGTACAGTGATAACTCACTGCAGCTTCAAACTCCTTGGCTCAAGTGATCCTCCTGCCTCAGCCTCCTGAGTACCTGGGACTACAGGCACACCCCGCCCCCCACCACACCTGGCTAATTAAATATTTTTGCTTTGTTTTGTTTTGTTTAAAGGCTCATCTTTAACTTCTGGCCTCAAGGGATCCTGCTGTTCTGGCTTCCCAAAACACTGGGATTGTAGACATGAGTTACTGCACTGCAATGGCCAAAATGTGGTCTATAGCACCATATTAAAGGTAAAAGGGGGAATAAATCACTTTGCAAATGCCCTGACTTTACAGACCATCATCCTGTAGGAGCTGAGGCTGCCGAGGAGAAGATACTTTACACACGCAAGGGTTGTAATTACGACTTTCATGGTACTCAGTGTAATCACAAAATAGAGCTTTAAAGGTGAATTATTTTTGAAATGTTCATATTTAGTATTTTCCTCATAGGCAGAATTTTGAAAGAGTGCTTATCTGAGGCCTGACATATTGTTTTGGGAGCTAAAATGTGTTTAAAATATAACATTCAGAGGAAGTTAACTGCTAACTTTTCTCAGTTGTAAGATGATTCCAGATTCCCATGTATATAAAATACATCAGTCTTAGGACAAATTAAACAAAATGTATTATGTATTTTCTTTAAATTATTATTTTTTGCACTTCAGGCATAAATATTTTTAAATATGAAAACTCCACATAAACATATGTGTACAACTCTGAGCTCATGTCAAAAATGTCTGTGACTGCCTTGTCATAGTTTTGGAGACCAACATCTTTATTAAAAGACTTTCAAAAAATTTAAAATTTTTTTTTAAGGGGGAGGATGGAATCAAGGTTAACAGAAGGAAGTGCCTTTAATTTTTGTATACTTTTGTAATTTGTTTTGACCCTGGAAATTAGCATGTATTATTTTTAAAATTCAGAAAAATAAAGTCAGCATTTAAAAAGGGTATATATCTTTGATGTGTTTAATGAAGTACAGAACTGATAATGATAACATATTAGATGAAGAAGAGCTAAGTATAAAACATATATGCAATAAGACTCTGATTTGGGTAAAATACAATTAGTTCAAAGACTACGGGGGAGAAAGCTCAAAATGTTAGCTATGGTCAGGCACGGTGGCTCACACCTGTAATTCCAGGACTTTGGGAGGCCAAGAAAGCCAGAACAGTTGAGGTCACGAGTTTAAGGCCACTCTGGCCAACATGATGAAACCCGTCTCTACCAAAAATACAAAAATTAGTCAGGTGTGGTGGTGCATGCCTGTAGTCCCAGCTACTCAGGAGGCTGAGGCAGGAGAATCACTTGAACCCAGGAGGTGGAGGTTGCAGTGAGCTGAGATCGCGCCACTGCATGCATGTTCTACTATTAGCAAAAAAGAGAAAAAATGGTCAGAAGAGAGACTCTTGCAGTTATATTGAGCTTTCAGTACTTTGGGCTTTTCCAATGTTTGTTTATTAAGTCCCTTTAACTTTAGGTGATAATCAAAAATTTATTTTCCAAATAATAATGCCTCAAGTAATATAATAAAACTGCTTTTTGATTTTAAAACTGTGAACTCTACAAAGATATATAAATAATGCTCTTTGTTGCATTCTTTTTTCTCTCTTTTCTAGGATTTGGTCCTAAAATGAAAGGAGAAAAAAAAAAAAAAAAAAAAGACATGCAGATTCCTGACATTCTTTCCTAACCAGAATCCTGTCTAACTCCTAATATGAAATTCTTCCTCAAAATATATACTAACTCCCTTTCATTTTTATTTGATGACTTCCAGCCTATTTTTTCCTCAAAAAAACTAGTGTTATCGTCTAAATTCCCTTCTTTTAAAAATATGGTTGTGTGATTTGTAAATAAATCTGTTAACCTGCAGAATGTTAACTTATGTGACTTTGAGCAAATGATGTGGTTTTCTACTTTTTATTTGTAAAAAAGTGAATATTAAAAAAGAAAAGCTGATAGGTCTAAAATGGGTTAATAAGCATTTTAAACATTTATAAAGTTATTTGAAACGTACAAGTCATTATTGTGTTATTATTGGTATTTTTCTATTAGTCAAACATACTTTTTCTGCCTTTTGGAATGTGGTCTATTTTTATCAGCCAGTATTCTCTGAGTGACTAAACATAGTCCAATCCCATTGGAGGATTTATATGTTTTAACTTAGCAGTAATTACCTTAGATGGAAATAAAACATTTTAGTCTTGATCTGCAGGAATAAGTTTAACTCTCTAGAGTAAAGGTTGATAGCCTCTAGAACATGAGGCTAGAGGAGAAAGTTTGAAATACAAAATGTGCTTGTATGTTGTAATATGTTCGCATAAGTGGCTTTGAAACTGATAAACTTTTTAATAATTTTAAATAATACAAAGTTTTTTTCTTACAGTGAATAGATACAGTCATGGCAGTGCTATGGAAGTGTTATTACATTTTAGTTATATTTGTCATTACTGGATCATATGAGAACAATTCTAAGTGATACTGTTGTCTACCTAAACTAGTACCTAAGTAGGGTAAAATTAAAAGTCTTTGTCTTTGAATTTTCTCTGGGTTTTAGTTTATCAGTTCTGATGATGTAACAATGCAGAAAAAAGACTATGAAGGGGTGTGTGCCTGTGTGTGTGTCTATGTGTATGTGTGTTTTCCCTTTCCTGGTGTGAGTAGGTCTGATTTGTGTTCTTTGGTTACCTTGAGCAGTTCTAAATGTTCAGATAAATTACAAGAGAAAAGGAGCAAAGTACTAACAGCTCTCCAAAGTACTAAATTCTGTCTCCTATATTCTCAACATGGGTCATTCTCTCATGTTTTTCCACCTGAGAAGATTGAAGGCTATAATAGAAAACAATTAGGAAAGACATCTTGTTAGGTAATACGCAAATTAATCTCTTGGTAATATACCCTTAATGAAAACATACTAGGAAAATAATTCCCTCTATTGTTAGAAGAAATGGGTTATATATTATGACAAAGTTGTTCAGAAAGTGAAAGGAAACCAGTATTTATTGTTCTAGGCACATTATTGATATATATCTATCAGTGTGTGTGTGTACATATATATATACTGATATATATACATATATACACACTTATATACATTGTGTTTATATTGAAATGTACATATATACATTGTCTATATACACACATTGTATATATAGATATGTACACATATAAATGATATATGTATATATTGGTATGTACACATATATAATTGATACATGTACAATTATATCATATACACATATATATACACACACAGTTACCTTGTTATCAGATATTACCTTGTTATCAAATATTACCCGTTTAATATGTGAAGGAAAGGAGTATTTGAGGCAGGATCCATGGTAATCCATCTAGTTTTTTTTTTTTTTTTTGGAGACGGAGTCTTGCTCTGTCACCCAGGCTGGAGTGCAGTGGCGCGATCTCAGCTCACTGCAAGCTCCTCCTCCCGGGTTCACGCCATTCTCCTGCCTCAGCCTCTCCGAGTAGCTGGGACTACAGGCACCCGCCACCACGCCCGGCTAATTTTTTGTATTTTTAGTAGAGACGGGGTTTCACCATGGTCTCGATCTCCTGATCTCGTGATCCGCCCTCCTTGGCCTCCCAAAGTGCTGGGATTACAAGCGTGAGCCACCGTGCCAGGCCGGTAATCCATCTAGTTCTAAGGACCATATTATTTGTACTGTATCAAGCTGTCTTTGCAGGAGTGATTGGGCAGGGGATCTGTTATAAATGTTAAAGGTTAGTTTGTGAGATAGTCTATTTTGTGCAGCTATGTTAACATTTTTGTCTGGCTTTTATAACATGCATTGCCATATCAGATCAAGTTTGCTTCATAGATCTCTGAAGTTGCCCTCAGTCCTCAGGTCAGCTTGTTCTCAGGAAGTGACATATTGTGGCTCCTAGGATTGCTTTGGTTTAGATCCCTGGCCTTGCCTCTGGGTGTAGAGGGGCAGCAGGCGGGACCAAATGAGTCTACTTAGTATCTTTTATACTAAGTTACAGTGTAGCTGTTGCTCTACCTCTCTATCTTTGCTCCCCATTCCAGAGGAGATTTTGTTTGAACAAAAGGCTTTATCTCTAAAAATAGTTTAAAAACAGTGTATCAAATAGTCCTTAAGATACTTTCTAGTTCTAACTTTCTGTGAAGTTAAGAAAGCTGTTTTAAAGAATGGATCCCACTATATTTACTTTGAAACATCATCTTTTAAATTTGCTGCAAAATATTTTTAAATTGGGAATTTCGGAAAGAGCCTCCAAGAGCAAAATCCATGTTAAAAATCTATGACTACTTTGAAATGGCAAAGTATGAGGCAAACTGCATGGTTTCTATTTTATTTGGCAGAAAATGTATAATTAACTTTATTCATGATCCTAATTTTTAAAAACATGTTTTCTTTTTATTCCTTCTGAGGTAAGTGTAAGATAACATTATTCACAGTCAGAAGTCACTAGAATATACTTCATAACAGAAAAGTACTACTTCTGGCTGGGCGCAGTGGCTCATGCCTGTAACCCAGCCTTTTGGGGGGCCATGGCGAGTGGATCACTTGAGGTCAGGAGTTCGAGACCAGCCTGGCCAACATGGCGAAACCCCATCTCTGCTAAAAATATAAAAGCTGGGTGTGGTGATGCACACCTGTAATCCCAGCTACTTGGGAGGCTGAGGCAGGAGAATCACTTGAACCTGGAAGGCAGAGTTTGCGGTGAGCTGAAATTGCACCATTGCACTCCAGCCTGGGTGACAGAGTGAGACTCTGTCTCAAAAAAAAAAAAAAAAAGTACTACTCCTTAAAGACATCATGAAGTTCATTTTCCATCTGTTCTTTTTCTCTTGAAAGTTTATCACGTGCACTGACAGAACACATCTGCTGTTCCTGTTTCTTTTCCTCCATGACAGTTTATCAGTAAGGTGACTGGGTAATAGAGAAAGAGAAAGAATGTTTAGCTGAAAGGTTTGCTTTAATTTGAGTTCGTTTTGCCCCATATTTTGGGGGACATTTATTTAAAATTGGTGCTCAGTATGCAATAATTGATGCACACATTCCAACACTGGTCATTTACTGATGGGCTATTAATAAACGCTGTAATTAAAGGAACCATCACTGCAGAGCAGCTCTGTACAATAGAACTTTCTGTGATTATGGAAATATTCTACATCTGTGGTGAGCAATACAGAGCACTTGATATGTGCCTAGTATAATTAATTCAATTTTAATGTTAATTAAATTAATTTAAACTTAATTTACCAAATGTGGCTACTGGTTATCCTACTGGATAGTGAGAATCAATTAAATTAGAAAAAAATGCCCTATGCTTAGGAAATGAAAGTATTCAATTGCATTTTTTACTATTGGCACTTTTATGGTCTGAAATAGATTACAAAGTTTTACACTTTGTAAGTTTTTTGTTTGTTTGTTTGTGTTTTGAGACGGAATCTCGCTCTGTCAGCCAGGCCTCCCAAAGTGCTGGGATTACAGTCACGATCCACCACTCCAGCTGCTTTTTAAATTTTTTAAATTGCAAATCTCCTCGGTGCCTAGTGTATGAAAGAGTCAACACATGACTAGCTGCTATTAATAGATTCCCCTCCTCTGCACCCCAGATCTCCCCAGTTCATGCATCCTGCTTAAGGTCACTGAAAAAATTTTCCCTGAAGATTGTCAGAGCTGTAGCTCTGGCCTTCACAGCAATCCTGGTTCTTCTGGAAGTTAAGAGTTAAGCGGTATCTATTTTACTATGAATTCTGCTGTCTATTCTCTGACTTCCTTATTTCCATGCTCAGCCCCTACTCAGTCAGGGCTGAGGCAGCTTCCAGACTTTCAGTCTTTACTCCACGATGGTCTAAGCCGAGGAACCCTGAACACTTCCTACAGGGCCCAAAGCTGCCCTAGAGCCCTTAAATGTCTGTAGCCATCTGGTTCACTCTACCATATGCTGACCTGACTATGTTCAGTTTGTTTTATGCAGTGGTGGCTCCTAAAATGGGTATCACCAAGCTAGACTGTGACCAATGTGAGGGATCTGAATCATGCCATGTGATAGTTCATAGCCAACGGGACTGAGAATGCATCACTTAGAAGATGTTATTGTATAGACACTCTTTATTTAACATACATTTATTTGCATTGTGCTAGGCACTGGGCTAAGTGCTTTTAATCTTCATAGCAACTGCATGTCCTATTATTTATACATTTTAGAGGTGCTTTTGGGCTTAAAAGGATGTAGTGACTTTCTCCACGTCACCTAGCTAGGGAGCAGCAGCAGCAGACATGTGCTTCCTGTCTACACTGTGGCTCTCAAGCTTGCATTCTTAACCACAAAGCAAATCATTATAGAAGAGGAAAAAAAATGTTTTTTTATTTTTTTTTATTTTTGAGATGGAGTTTCACTCTTGTTGCTCAGGCTGGAGTGCAATGGCGCAATTTTGGCTCGCTGCAACCTCTGCCCCCCGTGTTCAGCGATTCTCCTTCCTCAGCCTTCTGAGTAGTGGGGATTACAGGCATGCACCACCAAGCGTGGCTAATTTTTGTATTTTTAGTAGAGACAGGGTTTCACCATGTTGGTCAGGCTGGTCTCGAGCTCTTGACATCAGGTGATCCACCTGCCTTAGCTTCCCAAAGTGCTGAGATTACAGGTGTGAGCCACCTCGCCCAGCCCACAACCGACTGATTTTTGTATTTTTAGTAGAGATGGGTTTCACCATGTTGGCCAAGCTGGTCTTGAACTCCTGACCTCAAGTAATCCACCCGCCTCTGCCTCCCAAAGTGCTGGGATTACAGGCATGAGCCACAGTGCCCAGCCAGAAGAGGAATAATTCTTTAAAATAAGTGCAGAGGGCAAATCTAAAAGAAACTGGAATTTAGGAGACTATAAGGAAGAATTTTCTAATAGTTCCAGCTGTTCACCATGAAATATTTCATTAGCAGTTTGCAAGCTAAGGCTTATTGCCCACGGATCAGGAAAATAGTAGAAGGCATTCTCAAATAAGTGGGAGCTCAAAAGTGGTAAATGAGCTCTGTGGGCCTTTCCAATTCAAATTTGTAAAATTTACTCTCATGAGGACATTTCTTATTGTCAGTTTCTTCTCATATGACTTTTTCTTTTTCCATTCAATTCATAAAGACCTTCTTCGTATAAAACCAGAATGCAACTTATTCATGACTGAAATTGGCATAAGCAGGGTGTCCTCAGCCTGTAAGCGAGCCTGTATAGGAATCCACAGCATGTTTTGCTGGGAAATAGAGTGGCCTGGATCATGGAAATTCAAAGATGAATGAAAAAGTATTTTCAGCACTTGGAAAACTTTATTTCATTTAATTGATATTAATGATCAGTGAAAGAACACATAAGGGAAGAAGATAAAAATGTTATTAGATTCCAAGCCCAGTGCCTTCAATAATTGAGTGTGTGCTATTACTCTTTTAATACGATCCTTAGTATTGTGATGTGCCCCTTAATTATTTCTGATATGCTTTATATGTGCCTTTATTTTCCAGGTGTTAATTAATGTGTTTTTTTAAAAGAAATGCATTTTCTGCTTTTAGAGAAAATGTAGTAAATATACTAACATTCAAGTTTTGATATTTGCTTGCTTTTTAAAAAGTATGTCTATTTTCTCTAATTAAAATATAAACAGTATTGTACATATCGTTGAGGATGACTTTATGGGAAACTATGGGACTAGAGAGCTTTTCTTCTCTCTTATGAGCCTTCAGGATTTGCTTTGGGAAAAAGTAATCAATATATACTTTCATTCTGCTCACCCCACTTTTCTCCTCGACTACTCCCTGTTGTACCACCTCCACCAGCCCTCCCACTCTTTCACCAAATCATGTAATTTGTGCCAGTGATTGGAAGACATTTGCATACATAATCCCAGGGGGCCTAATATCTACAGATGCTTCCATGGAGATAGTTGTAGGTTATGATTATGGAGAGAGTTTTCATTCTTGAAATAATTTTCATGAGATAAGACTTAGAGAGGAAATAATACATAAAGATGTGGCACATATGAGGTGAAAATTGGGCTAGAAGAACCGGAAGGATTGAATGGCAAGTACAAGGGTGATGTGTATTTCAGAAGATGAGGGAGACCTAGGAGATGTAATGTGTCAGGATATTTTAGGCTGGGATTCTAGAAGGAAGGTTCCACTTGAAGTATAGGTCTTGAAGAAGTCTAGGAGATTTCTAGAGAAGGGAAAGAACACAAGCAGAGAAGTGAAGTGAAGGGTATGTTTGGGGAACACCAAGTAGTTTCATTTATAGCAGAGTTCAAGAAGAGAAAAAAGGAAGAAAAATAAGTTCAGGGATATACTGTGAAGATCCTTAAGTATCAGAGTAAACAGTGTGTAATCAGCCTGTGTGGGGAAGGGGTTTGAGGCTCCTTCCTCTCAGGAGGTTGGTATTTTTCATTAACTCTGCTACGTTTCTGTACTGTCTCTCCCCTACAGGTAAGGTCTTTTGTCACATTTATTTTGGTTTATAGCATGAATGCTGAAAATTCCAGATTTGTTTAATATATTGGTTTTTGGGTATATATAAATCACTATAACTACATAGCTCCCTTTACATTTTATGTACGGATGCTTATTTCTGGTACTATATGTAATAAATATTAGAAAAGTCTGCTTCATGCATTATACATATGTCAGTGTGTACATAGTTTCTGTAAGCTGAGTTAGTTTAAGAGTACATTTGCTTACAGCAGGTAACAAGTCTTCTTTCTACATATTTCAAATTCAATAAATAATTAACAGGTTGCCAAATGAGGTCTCATTCTTTCTAATTTGAATTTAGCCATGAATTCATTTCTTGGAACTAAAATACCCTCAACAATCCATCTCTTTCTGTTCCCTTCTCCTTTATCTTACAGATGAGGAAACCAGGGTCATCTCAAAGTCACACAGTCAGTTAACTGGCAGTGCCAGGGCTAAAGCTGAGTTATCTGGTATCTTTCTACCATACACCTCTTCTTACCTGAAAGTGACTAACAAAAAGCAAAGCACGTGGCCAATGCACTTGTACAATTTAAAAAGTTAATTTCATAGACCACATCAAAATGAACCAGTGAATTCTATAATTTGGATGCAGTGGTTATACTTTTATTTGTTAACAGCATTATATTAGCAGGCATGCAACATTTCTAACAGATCAGTTATTGTTATTACAAGTGGCACCCCCAAGTTCCCCCTAACAAAAACCTGTGGCAGTGTTGGGAACAAAGAGAAGAACATTTCACAACGGGAACATTTTCTATGCTCCATATGGGTACGTTATTTTCATTTATAATTGACTGTAAACATCCCCCCCCCCCAAATTTCTAAGCTCCCCCCAACTGACTGAGTGAACGCCTCCACCAAGCGGATTCCAAAGAAACCTGAAAAACTAGCTCAGGCCATGCTGGGAAGGGGAAGGTCAGACATGCCTCATTATACTCTCCTCTCTTTGGAGTTCAGGCACAACTGACTAGTATTCATATTAAAACAAGAGATCTTCATACTGACAAAACAGACTCTTCTTAGCATAAGATACAAAAATTCCAACCTGACTCTAGTATAGCATCACACGAAAGATAGCGGGCCCTAAATCAAAGCATTTTACCCTAAAATAAATTTCTTTGACACATTTTGAAATGGCCCTGCACAGCCATCTCTCGTGGGGAAAATCTACGTTCTATAGAGACTCCCTTTCCCTTTCCAGGTCTTTTCCTGATCCAAGAGATATTTAACCAAGAGTCTGGCATCTTTTTACACGTGATAAGAGACATTGGCCAATTATTCTCTCTGAAGCCTGTTATGAGACTTCATCTACATAATAAGAACCTTGGTCTCCACCTTATCTTATCCCAGACACATTCCTTTCTATTGATTCCAGGTCTTTAGGTGACAACTTAACTCTTTCAACCAACTGCCAATCAGAAAATCTTTGAATCCACCTGTAACCTGGAATCCTTCCCCTTTTTGAGTTGTCCCATCTTTATGGACCAAACTAAGTGCACCTTGCATATACCAATTAACGTCCTTATGTCTCCCTAAAACCATATAATCCCAAGCTGTAGCCCAACCACCTTGGGTACATGTTCTCAGGACCCCCTGGGGTTGTGTCATGGGTCACGGTCCTCGCCTTGTGCTCAGAATAAACCTCTCCAAACGTTTTACAGAGTTTGGCTTTTTTTGTCAACATGAGCCTCTAACAGTTGGTTACTGGATCATCCTGAGGAATCAAGGCCCTAGCACTTAAAGACCCATAAATAATCCTACATGATATTCACTGTGTATTCTATGTAGGTGTAATTTCCAAGCAAAAACATAATTAACCCCACTAATAGACACAACGAACATCCTCTGTATTATTAGCACGCACACAGGGCTTTCTCTGCTGCAAGTGGACTTGTGTCCTTACTTATAATTCTGGAACCTTCTCTACGAGAGAGGCTGGTCTAATTTATCTCTATTGACCCAGGGCAGGCAGGACACAAGGCACACTGTGGAAAGAATGTTTGAATGTTCAGGCTTCTAAGTGACAGAAAAGCAGCTTGCCTGAAAAATGATTTTTTTCTGGCTTCTAACCAGTGTTAATTCACTTGGAAACCAAGGCAGTTTTCTCCCCTTTACTGAACTCTGGATTTCTTTTCCACTCAAGGCCCCTGACACCAAAGAAGGAAATGGAGCGTAAATCAGGCTACAGAGTGGCCGCCATTCATTCGGGAAGCCTTATTGTTTTCCGTCCTTTGTTCCCCTCTCGACCCCTGCCAACCCCCAGGCCGCGAGGCCCTCTGAAGCCCTGAGCCTGGAGCGGTAGGAGACGGGGGAACTGAAACACCGGGGAACCAGAGGCTGAGGGAGCGGCGCGACGGAGGAAGGCGGAGCGACGGACCGGCAGGCCTAGCTCCGGGGCTGCGGCGGCTGAGGCGCGGGGATGGAGCCCGTGCGGGTGCTGGAGCTGTACAGCGGCGTGGGCGGCATGCACCACGCGCTGAGAGGTGAGAGTCCATCGACCACCCCTCTCTCTATTCGCTCACGGGGCCTGGTCGGAGCACCCACGCCGGGAAGAGGCGGAGCGGCGAGGCGCTAGGGGCGGACACTGTGCGGCGGACACTGTGGGGCGGCCCTCGGTTGTCCTGGAAACCGCTCCTGCGCGCCTCCCTGTCCACCCCTCCAGACGCTGACTCCCTTCTGGCGCCGAGTCTGGCTCGAGGGGCCGCACATGGCGCCTCCAAGGGCTCAGTTGGGAGGCGGGATTCGCAAGGCAGTGAATCAAACTCAAAGGGTATCAAAGGGGCGAGACCCTCGCCTGGTGCCAAGCCCCATTCTAAGTGTGCAGCCACCGAGAAACATGGAAACTCGGTCCTTCATCCTGGGGGGCTTCCCAGCTAGGGAGGGAGGGAGCTAGCAGGCGCTCCCCTGGTGAGAGATGGATCTTGGAAGGGGTAATAATAGCTACAATTCAAGGTAGAAGTTTGCGAATGCTAAACAGGACGGTAGAGGAAGCTTGAGGAACTTGGAAGTCTGATCGTTGGAAAGAAACGTGTCTTCTATAGTTCTGTTTAGATGCCAGAGAACTGAGATCCAGCTTGGTGGCAGTGTGACGTTGGGCTAGTTCGTGAACAGTGATGAACCTGTTTCCTGGTTTTAAAAGAGAATGATTATTATAAGGATTAAAGTCTGTCAAGTGCTTGTTAGTGCCTGATACATTGTAACCACTCCAAATATTATACATTATTATCACTATTACTTTAAAACGACATCACGAGATATTATCAAGCAAACTATTACTTTTATGCACGTCTTTGATTTGAGGTTTTTGATTTCTTTCGTGCTGAGTTGGAACTGAAAGGTTTACTTCTGGTGATATTCACTCAAAATTATTTGTTGAGCTCCTATTCTGTGCCAGATTTTGTGCTACGAGCTGGGGATATAGCGTGACAAACAGGCTTTGAAGGTGCATGTTTATTCTTAAATTACGAAGACAACCACCAAACTGAAACTTCCCTGCTTCCTTATTTAGGACCAAGAGTAACAAGAGACTAACTGTAAGATACAGACAATATTTAATGGGTTTAGCATGTAAGTTTTTTGAGCAGATTTATTGTTTCAATTCCAGACTAGGTTAATGATCATTAAGTTTTTAGTACTTGTTTGCTGGCCATCTTTATTTCCCATGTTAAAACTTAGCAGCATCAAAACAAAACTCTAGTACTATTTACTCTTTGTTAATTCTCTAAAGTGATATAATGTCCGCGTTTTCCCATATCTTGAAACTCCTTAATTAATTGCTTAGTACTTTATCATAAGCTGTAATTCAGCCACTCCTTAAGTGTCGAATATTTAGATCATTCTTCAGTTTTTTGCACGTACAATGTACTACAGTTACATTCTTGAGCATAATGCCGATTTTCTCTTTAAGCACGTTTCCTAACTGTTGGAATTAATTCAACAGTAAGACTTAACTGTGTGCTAGTTACTAAATGAAAAACTATGAGAATTTTTAAGGCTTTTGAGAGAGAGGATAGCAAATTGCTTTTCAGAGATTTTTGAGTGCCTTAACTACATATTCATCAGGGTTATGTATTATCAATTTTTAATCCTTGCTAATTTGTTAGGGGAAATTGTGTAATTTTAAGCGACAGTTTTGAGATTAATGAAAGAGTGAAATATTTTCTCTATTAGCCAATGCAGTGTGAATTTGTACACGTTTTTCTATTGCCAGTGCTACTGTTGTGAATCTAAGCTATTATGTTCTAATTTAAATTATTATCATAGCTTCCCACCTTCTCTCCTTACTTCCATTCTGCCTCCCTACTCCATCTGTTTTCCTTCTAGCAGGCAGAATGATCATTTGCACAGTAAACCAGATCATGTCACTTCATTGCTTAAATGGTTCCCTTTGAGGTTGTAATCACAGTCCCATCTTAACAGGCTTGTGAGTTCTGGCTTCTGTCTTCTCTTCAGTTTTATCTGCCGCTTCACCGTCAACACCCAAAGCTGAAATTCTAATTAAACGATTCCCTGAATTCTTTCCTCAGCCTTTCTTGTTGAGGCTTACTGGTTTTCTTTCTCTCTACTGCTCAAACCCTCGAAGTTCTTCGATGTTCTGGCCTTTGCTTTTGCTGTGGCCTCATCCAGAGTGCTCCCTAACCCTAGACTTTTTCAGTCTAGCTTCGGTTCACATTTCATGTCTCAGTTCATATATTGGCCTTCCCTGGCTGACCCTGTGATCCAAAGCAACTTTCCTGCCTCCCTGTACCTTTCTGCTCTCTCATCTTTTGGGTGGAAATCTGCATATTAGGGATATAGACTCTTAATCATATTGATGCAAACATTTTTCCACCCTTGTTTGCCTTCCAATGTTCGCTTATTTGATGTACTAAAGTTTAAAATTTACCTGTAATGAAATGCATTGCTCCTTTCCAGGTGGTTTTTAATATAATAATAAAGACTAATAACAGCAGCTAACTTTAGTGTTTATTAGGGATCTTTTAAATTCAGGTCCTTTTTTAAGTACGTAATAAACTAGTTAGCGGTAGAACCAGTATTCTAACCTAGGTCTACCTACCTGACCTTTTAACCATGCTATGTTGCCATTGTTCTGGTTAGATCTACTAACTTCCTTGGATCTATACATTAAATAACATAACAAGCAGCACAAAAGGAATAATACTGAACTTCAGTTTTGACTGATTTCTAGATAAGGTTCATAATGGAATTTTTTTTGTTGTGGTAAAACACAACATGAAATGTATCATTTAAACTATTTTTAAATGTATAGTTCAATGGCCTGAAGTACATTCACAATGTTGTGCAACCATCACCCTTGTTCGTTTCTAAAACTTTTTAATCATCTCAAACAGAGCTCTGTACCTATTAAACAATAACTCCAAATTCCCTTTCCCCCTAGTCCCTGGTAACCTTGATTCTGCTTTGTCTTTATGAACTTGTCTACTCTGTGTACCACACATAAGTAGAATAATACATTTGTCTTTTTGTGTCTGGCTTATTTTACTTAGAGTAATGTCTTCAAGTTTCATTTATTTTGTAGCCTGTATCAATATCTCAGTTCTTTTTGTGGCTGAATAATATTCCATTGTATAGCTGTACAATTTTGTGTATCCATTCATCTATTGATAGACACCTGAGTTGTATCAATTACCTGCTGACCATTGTGAATAGTGCTGCTTTGGATATTGGTATATAAGTATTGTTTGAGTCCTTACTTTTAAGTTTTGGGGTATAGACCTAGCAGTGGAATTGCTGGATCATATGATAATTCTGTTTAACTCTCGAGGAGCCACCAGACTGTTTTCCACAGCAGCGGCACAATTTTCCATTGCATGAGCACTCCATTTGCTCCATCTCCATATTCTCCACTTGTTATTCCATTTTTTAAAAATAATAGCCATTCTGATGGATATGAAATCACATCGCATTGTGGTTTTGATTTGCATTTTCTTAATAACTAAAAATGTTGAACATCTTTTCTTTTTCTTTTTTTTTTTTTTGAGATGGAGTTTCGCTCTTCTTGCCCAGGCCGGAGTGCAATGGCGTGATCTCGGTTGACTGCAACCTCCGCCTCCCAGGTTCAAGCGATCTTCCTGCCTCAGCCTCCCGAGCAGCTGGGATTACAGGTCCCTGCCACCACGCCCGGCTAATTTTTTGTATTTTTAGTAGAGATGGGGTTTCACCATGTTGGCCAGGCTGGTCTCGAACTCCTGACCTCAGGTGATCCACCCACCTTGACCTCCCAAAGTGTTGGGATTACAGGTGTGAGCCACTGTGCCGGGTTGTTGAGCATCTTTTCATGTGCCTGTTAGTCATTTGTTTTCTTCAATACAGAGAAGTGTGTTTTCAAGGCCTTTGCCCATTTTGGAATTTTCTTTTTGTTGTTGTTGAGTTGTAGGCTTTATATATTCTGGATCTTAATGTCTTATTAGATATATGATTTGCAAATATTTTTCCCCACATTACTGAATTTTAAGTTATAAAAAGTATATTTAATTTCTTTAGCAACATGATAGATTTGCCTCAAACCCAGTAAACATTTAAAAAAATATGTCAAAAGTTTTTCATCATTATTAGCATATCCAATATGCTGTTGCATTTTTACGGTCACTACATAGATGCTTCTGTATTTTCTAAATTTCATTTAACTTTATTTATATCTATATTCCCATGTATTTACATGGCTTAAATGTAACATCCTTTGCTGTTCCTTTCTGTTCCTGTACAGCCTCTAGCACAGTACCACACTCTTTCTAGCTTACTATTGAGGTTACTATTGAATTGATAATCATTCTGCTATCGTTTTATCAAATGATGAAGGTTTATTTAGCCCAGATTCTTTTTTTGTATTATATGTAGTTCTTAGTTGCAACCCACAGAATCCACTCTAGCTAACATCATCAGGGAAAAAAAAAAAATTAAAAACATTTGGAAACTCACAGAATCTCCAGGACATCCAACAAACAGGTTAGGTGAACAGGAGTACTGCCAACACTATAGTGTGGGTATTGCCACAGTGAAACTTTATCCTGACATCACAGCTTACACCGACAGTGCTGGGGTCTGGAAGCCAGAAGTGCTGTCACAGTTTTCCCTTGAGAGGTGGATGCCTCTTACCACCTCCCTCGCCAGAAAGATGGGTTTCCTCATTTGTTTAAGTCCTTACATTGCTACCTCTGAATTGAAGTCTCTCCTCACACTGCTAACTCTAAACTGAGGTCTTATCATGTGGATGCAGGTGGTTGGTAGGCACTAGATCCCACTACCAGACAAGGGAAGCTGAGAAGGTGAGTTCTGGCTTCTATTTGGGGAAGGAAGGATCCATACTGTGGCAAATTTTCCAACACAGGAAACATAGGCAAAGATTCTAGATGGCCACAGCGTAACAATGTCTATCACATTTTTAAATACATATTTGACCTATACAGAAAATACTTATGCGCACTTTGATATTTATGTCTGCACAGTCTACAAAGTTTTGGCTAATGAGAATCTTCCGAGTGAAAATATCTTCTTTCAGAAAGCAGTGGAAGAAGTAGTGTCATAGGTTATATATCAGTGGAGCCTGCAAGGTCACCTGCAAATATATGCAAATAAGATTCTGTATTTTTCTCATTTTAAAATGTAGTAGCAGGAGAAGAGTAAAATGTGGTTTAAGGTGGCAAATAAAGGAAAGCTCTAGCTGGATGACTGTTTTCTATATAGTCAAATATTGGAGTCAGCCTTAAAAGCAAAAAGGCCTGTCTGCCAAATAGCTTCTAAAGCTCTTCCAAGGAGTTGGCTTTGAGTTTTACCCCGTAATACTTCATTGTGTTTAGTAAGAATTACTCAGCCTTAATATTTTCTTTTAAAATGCTAAGCCTCTCATTTGTCACGTATTAATTATTCATTTTCTGAATCTCTTTTGTCTTTGTTCCTAGATGACTTACATGCCAACTTGGGAGTCTACCAAACCAGTTTGTAACTGGGTGTGTTTGTAACTGAATCAGGCAACTACACTGTGGTGAAGTGTATTTGTATGTAGATATGAATGTCACATAAGGATATTTTTATAGCATCAGTTGTTAGGGGCTGGAATATGAATCGCTTAATTTTTTTTTCATTTATATATACCTGTCTTTGGGATTATAAAATTTTCCTTTTCATGCCTATTTCCTTCTGGTTACTTTTTATAGCATGTCAGATTTAAAGTGAAGCAACGTAAAAAGTTGTCCTATTAAAATAAATTTATCATTTCTTCTCTGGCACCTGTGGAAGTTAATAAACTTGAAATACAAAAAAGAAATATGTAAGATGCATTTTGAGTATTCAGTAAAAGAGAACTTTAACTTCCCATTAGACAATTGAATTACTTATCTTTTCTTGTGAGGAATAATGTGTGCTTACTTCACTGCAACGTATTTTTGGGGGTTGGGGTAAATTTTTTTTTTTTTCTTTTTCAACTTCTAGGTTCAAGGGGTACATGTGCAAGTTTGTCACTTAGGTATATTGTGTGATGCTGAGATGTGAGGTATCAATGATCCCACCACCCAGGCACTGGGCATAGTACCTACAGTTAGTTTTTCAACCTTTGCTGCCCCCCTACTCCCTTTAGTAGTCCCCAGTGTCTATTGTTGCCATCTTTTTGTCCATGAGTATCCAGTGTTTAACTCCCACTTATTGGTGAGAACATGAGGTATTCGGTTTTCTGTTTCTGTGTTAATTCGCTAAGGATGATGGCCTCCAGGTGCATCCATGTTGTTGCAAAGGACATGATTTTGTTCTTTTTTATGGCTGCATAGTATTCCAATGGTGTATATATACATTTTGTTTATTCAGTCCACCATTGATGGGCACATCTTTGCTATTGTGACTAGTGCTGTGATGAACATGCAAGTATATGTGTCTTTTTGGTAGAATGATTTGCTTTCTTTTGCATATATACTCAGTAATGAGATTACTGGGTCGAATGGTAGTTTTGTTTTAAGTTCTTCGGGAAATTTCCAAGCTGCTTTCCACCATGGCTGAATTTATTTACTTTCCCATCAACAGTGCATAAGGGTTCCCTTTTCTCTGCAGCCTTGCCAGCATCTGCGTTTTTTTGACTTTTTTTTTTTTTTTTTTTTGAGTTGGATTCTTGCTTTGTTGCACAGGCTGGAGTGCAGCAGCACGATCTTGGCTCACTGCAACCTCTGCCTCCCGAGTTCAATTGATTCTCCTGCCTCAGCCTCCTGAGTAGCTGGGATTACAGGTGCCCACCACCACGCTTGGCTAATTTTTGTATTTTTAGTAGAGACAGGGTTTCACCATGTTGACCAGGCTGGTCTCGAACTCCTAATCTGAAGCAATCCACCTGCCTCGATCTCCCAAAGTGCTGGGATTACAGGCATGAGCCATCACGCCTAGCCTTTTATTGACTTTTTAATCGTAACCATTCTGACTGGTGTGAGATGCTGTCTCATTGTGGTTTTGATTTGCATTTCTTGAAGATTAGTGATGTTGACTTTTTTTTTCATTTTGTTGATGTGCCACTTCTTTTGAGAAGTATCTGTTCATGTCCTTTGCCCAGTTTTTAAATGGGGTTGTTTTTTTTTGCTTGTTCAGTTGTTTAAGTTTCTTTTAGATTCTGGATATTAGACCTTTCCTGGATGCATAGTTTGCAAATATTTTCTCCCATTCTGTGGGTTGTCTGTTTACTCTGTTGATAGTTTCTTTAGCTGTGCAGAAGCTCTGTAGTTTAATTAGGTCCCACTTGTCAGTTTTTGTTTTTGTTGCAATCGCTTATGAAGACTTAGTCATAAATTCTTTTCCAAGGCCAATGTCCAGAGTGGTGTTTCCTAGGTTTTCTTCTAGAATTCTTATGTTTGAGGTCTTACATTCAAGTCTTTAATCCATCTTGAGTTAATTTTTGTATATGCTGAAAGGTAGGGGTCCAGTTTCACTCTTCTGCATATGGCTGGCCAGCTATCCTAGCACCGTTTATTAAATAGTGAGTCCTTTACCCATTTTTTTTTGTCTACTTTGTTGAACATCAGATGACTGTACGTGTGTGCCTCTATTTCTGGATTGTCTGTTCTGTTTCATTTGTCTAATATGGCTGTTTTGTACCAGCACCATGCTGTCTTGGTTACCGTAGTCTTATAGTATAGTTTGAAGTCCAGTAGTGTAATACCTCTGGCCTTGTTCTTTTTGCTTAGGATTGCTTTGGCTATTCAGGCTTTTATATGGTTCCATATGAGTTTTAGAATAGTTTTTTTCCGGCCGGGCGCGGTGGCTCACGCTTGTAATCCCAGCACTTTGGGAGGCCGAGGCGAGCGGATCACGAGGTCAGGAGATCGAGACCACGGTGAAACCCTGTCTCTACTAAAAAATACAAAAAATTAGCCGGGCGCGGTGGCGGGCGCCTGTAGTCCCAGCTACTCGGAGGCTGAGGCAGGAGAATGGCGTGAACCCGGGAGGCGGAGCTTGCAGTGAGCCGAGATTGCGCCACTGCACTCCAGCCCGGGCGACAGAGCGAGACTCTGTCTCAAAAAAAAAAAAAAAAAAAAAAAAAAAAAAAAAAGAATAGTTTTTTTCCAGTTTTATGAAAAAGTTATGCTAGTAGTTTGACAGGAATAGCATTGAATCTGTAGATTGCTTCAGGCAGTACTACCATTTTAACAATATTGATTTTTTGAATCCATAAGCATGGGATATTTTTCCATTTGTCACCTGTATGATGTCTCTTAGCAGTATTTTGTTGTTCTCCTTGTAGAGATCTTTCACCTCCTTGGTTAGATGTATTCCTAGGTATTTTTATATATTTTTTGTGGCTCTTGTAAAGAGGATCACATTCTTGATTTGACTCTCAGTTTGAACATTATTTGTGTATAGAAATGCTTCTAATTTTTGCACATTAATTTAGTATCCTGAAACTTTGATGAAGTCATTTATTAGTTCCAGTAGACTTTTGGTGGAGTCTTTAGAGTACTCTAGGTATAAAATAATATCGTCTGCAAAGAGAGATCATTTGACGTCTTCTCACTCTGTCACCCAGGCTGGAGTGCAGTGGCTCAATCTCAGCTCACTGCAACCTCTGTCTCCTGGGTTCCAGCGATTCTCCTGCCTCAGCCTCCCGGGTAGCTGGGGCTACAGGCATGCGCCACCATGCCTGGCTGATTTTGTATTTTTAGTAGAGATGGGGTTTCACCATGTTGACCAGGCTGGTCTCAAACTCCTGACCTCAGGTGATCCGCTCACCTTGACCTCCCAAAGTGCTGGGATTACAGGTGTGAGCCACTGTGCCTGGCTCCTTTATTGCTTTCTGTTGAGGGATTGCTCTGGTTAGTACTTCCAATACTATGTTGAATAGGAGTGGTGAGAATGGGCATCCTTGTCTTGTTTCAGTTCACAAGGGGAATGCTTCCATCATTTGCCCCTTCAGTATGATGTTGGCTGTGGGCTTGTCATAGATGCCTCATATTATTTTGAGGTATGTTCCTTTGATGCCTACTTTCTTGAGGGGTTTTTATCATGAGGAAATGTTGGATTTTACTGAAAGCTTTTTCCACATCTTTTGAGAGGATCATATGGATTTTGTTTATTCAGTGTACCTTGATGTTCAAATACGTTTAGAAACTCTCCACACAACATCTTTCCTTGAGACCTTCTCAAGACACGTGAAATGTATCAGAGGTTTTGAGAAGTAAAGAAGCTGTTTGGCTTAAAACCGTGCTTCCCATATGTATTTATATTTGGGCAAGGACTCTGCTGCTCCTGCCCCCCGCCTACCCTTTTGTTTTGCGGGAAGGAGAGCACACCTACATTGTGAAAACAGTGTTCCTTAGTGCGTGTTTCGGGAAATGTCTGATGGGCAACAAAAGGGCAGTGATGGAGCTATGGGAGGAGATGCTGGGGTTGTGAAAGAGAAGAGGCCCCAAGGCCATACATATTAGCCAACTATGTTCACAAATTGGACGAACTTTGAAATAAGCTTCTTTGTAACTTTTCTATTAGGCAGGTATTGTCGTTCTTACTATCTCTGTTTTCTCCTAGAATGCCCAAAGGTGAACTACTGGTCTCTGTTCCCTTCCAAAACTTGCCACTCTTGTAACCTGCCTCACCCCAATAACAGGCGGCTTTGTTTTTCTAGTTGCCCCATCTGAGCCTTGGAGTCATCTTGTTTCTTCTTTTTCACCCACATCAGCCAGTTCTACAGGCTCTACCTTCAGACTATATTTATAACTATCATTTCTCTCCATTTTCACCTTTACCACCTGATCTATAATCTCTCTCCTGTCTTGTCAGACTTAATTTTTGCACTGCCCAGATTTGCTTGGCCCCACCTGCCTCCTGGCCTGGGGCTGCTTGTTCAGTGTCACACCCTGACTAATGCCACCTTGCCTCATCTGGCACTGTAAGGGGGTGATGGCTGAGCTTGACCCTCAGGATGATCGTCGACCCCTGTACCTCGACTCAGGTGAAGCGTCAGGGTGTGGGCATGCACTCTGTCTGCTCAGTAGCTGTCTGGAGGAGTCAGATCACAAAACCTGACTTGTGTGTGTAAGTAGCAGGGAGGTGGGGAGTCACTCTTTGGGGGGACTTTTGACCAGTAACAGACAGGATGAGAAAGGAGCCGGCAGATACAACTCTCTCCCTTCTTCCCCTACGGTGCTCCTTGCTCAAATGCCAGTGAGAAGACGGGAAGTGCTATTTCAGACCCAGTAGCGTCTCTACTGCAGGGCCTCCCATCATCTCCCACAGCAGATACAGCCCTCCCCTGACACCTCTGAGGTGTGGTCATCCCATCCAGCCTGGCTCTACCAAATCCCTCATGCCAGAGCAGTTGACTGGGTTTCTGGGAAGCATTGATCGACGTGCTAATGCACTCCCTCCTTCCCTGCCTCATTGCCCTCACTCTTGCCGCTTTGGAGTTTTCCTTCCAGATAAAGCATCTGCAGCTAAGCTTGGCCTGAGCTACTTTTCTGGGACCCTGGACAAAGGATTATTGCGGTAGCCTCTTTACTGATCTTGTTTCTGCTCTGGCATCGCAAGTTTGTTTTCAGTAGAGTGGCCAGAGTGATCTTTAAAAAATACGTCTGGTAAGTTATTACTGTGATTAAAACTCCTGAGGAGCTTCTCCAACCACTCAAAAAGAGTCCTGAATGGGTCCCCAGGCCTGCTTAGTCTAGAGCCCCTTTCTCTCTGGGGCCATATCTCCTGTGGCTGTCCCCTTGCTCACTCTACTCCAGGCTCCCTGGCCTCCTGGTTGTTCTTCCTACAAAACCAGCATGTTCTCATCTGTGGGCCTTTGCATTGTCTCTTTTCTCTGTCCTAGAAAGTGTTTCTCCCTGATATCTGTCAGGCCCATCCCCTCATCTCTTCCAGGTTGCTGCTAAAGAGATATTCTGTAACTGACCTGCATGAAACTAGAACCACTCCCTTCTCCCATGCTGTCTTGCTCTGGTTTTTAGTTTTCTCCATAGTACATTTTATTGTTAGGCATAATTTAAACTTGTTTGTTTATTGTCTGTCTCTCTCCTCTAGAATGTAGTCTCCATGATAAGATAGGCTTTGTCTGGAATAATTTTTATATATACTTGTTGAATGCGTGAATGAACAAATGAAAAAATGAACTATAGGCATGCTTGCTGTGAAATATCTGCAGCTTTAAGTAGATATCATCCTTCTGTGATAAGTTTAAACTTAAGTATTAAGTCTGAATCATGGAAAGTTTTTGTAGGCATGGTTGTGTGTGACATTTTAATAGATAACAAATATTTTTCTGTAATACATGATAAAACTTTTTTGTTCTTTTAATTTAAAACGTTTTAAATATTGTCAAAATAATCAGGGCTTTTGAGAATAAATTGGTCTTTACTCACTGTAAAATTTAAATCATTTGCTAACAGTGAGCTATGGCCAAAATAATTAAGTTTAAGTTGTTTTTTTTTTTGCTCTTTTATTCCTGTCAAGAAATATGAACTCTTTATTTTTCAAAGCTGAAAAGAAGTTGATGTATGAGAGCAAATCTACACATAATTACATGGTGATTATTATCATAATGATAAATGAGGTCAAGGTTGCATGTACAGTTTGGTGTCTAGGAACCTTTTTAGAATCTCTGTTGCCTTTTGCTTTCCCATGGAACATTATCAGAAATATTGGTGAAAAGTGCTACCCGGGAATAGTGCCAACCAGCTCTCATCTTGTCTAAAAGCATAAAATTGTATCTCACTTTTAGGGACTAGGTAAAGTGTATGTTGGAATTTTAAACATTACCATTACTTTGCCTGGACCAATGATTTCTTTTACTTATATCCACTAATTATTTTCATTCTGAGACTTTAAATCACCACAAACCTAGCCAAACCCCTTTGTCTAAAGTAAAACAGCTCTTTTAGAGAGTTGAACTTTAATATTAAATAGTTCTTGCGCATCCATTACTGATTTTTGTTCAAACTCAATAATGAAGTTAATTACCCTCTAGTACTCAATTAATGAGACTTAAGAAACAAATGCCAGAGTCTTTTAGCACATACAGGACCCCATAGACTTTGGCAGATGCCTTCATTAGAGTTGAATTTTGGTCCAAAAAGAACCTATAATTCAAAGGATTTGTAGTTTAAAAATTCTAGTTAAATTTAAATCATATGCTAGTGTATAATTTTAGCATCATGTTAGCATATGAGTTTAAATTAACTAGAATTTTAAAACTATGCTAAACTTTAATAGATCGCTAAGGTTTAGATGGTAATAAAGTACCAGAATAATTTCTCTGCTTCTTCAGAACGGATGTTATTCATGTGTTCTCAATTTATTTTTGTAGTTATTGTTTGCTGAGATAATTGTTAAAACTATATTATTTGAATATTCAAATTAAATGTTCTTTGTTGATTGTGACTTAATCTCTAGCTTGTTCTCCATCCAGTGAGATTTCTTTTCATTAATTTTGAACTGTCAGAATGTTGGCACCATGGTTTGAAGAAAAAGATGTGAATCTACCATTTTTCTAAATTTTTTATGGCTTTGCATATCAATATATGGCAAAGGCACTGTATTTAAAATCCAAGGGTTTTTCGCTATGAAGACATCATCTTTTGCATTTCCTTCATGACTGTAAATTCAAAAGGCTTGTGATCCCATTATTTTAACTAAGAACAAAAACCAAATACAAACATATATACATACACTCTTATAGACGCATTTGGCATAAATTCTTCTATATGAGATATTCATTTTACCTGAAAAATTATACTTCAGAAAGACAGTATGGCCTTATAATTTAGTCTTCAGAAAGGAAATCTCTTTGTATTAGTCAATTACTAAACTTTTCAAAAATAGCAAATCAATAAAGTACTGCTTGGATAAGCTACATTTGCCTGGAGAAACTTAATACCAGTTCTAGATGTTTATTGAGGTCACTCAGTGGAATTGGCCAAAAACCATACAAATGAATTTAAAGATCTAGAAGTAATTTTTAGGAGGATGACCTCACAATTACAAGTGTTGGATGTTATTGTAAACAAGCCTTTTGAAAATTACTTTATAAAGCAATACAGTAGGTGATTACTTTGCGGAAATCACAGATAGCTACTGGGTATTTGTGGTGGGCATAAAATTTCCAGTGACATCATTATACAGGAACTCAAAAAGGGCTAGTTCTCAAGTAACTTTGACTGAAGGAAAGTTGGTGTGTCCTTGAACACTGTTAGATGATTTAAAAGGTGGCTCTGTTGATGATAGTGACCCTGATTTCAAAGATTCACATGAGAAAGTGGAATAAAATCATTTCATGAACTTTGAGTAGAAAATATACAATATTTCCAAATGAACGTGCTAAGATAGTGTTATATAAAATATGTTGGAGGCTTCTCCTTGTGTGAAGCTCTGTGGGAGCAGGGATTCATTGTTTTAGCGTCTCTGCCTGGAGCCAGAGCCAGTGTCAGTCATGCTCAATAAATATGTCTTGAATTCATAAATGAACCTGGTTATAAACTCACAGGAAATACTTGCTGAAAATATTTTGCAGAGCATGAATAAACACTTGACAGGGTTGGTAAAAGGTTTTCATAAGCATTGTCCAGTTCAGTAGTCAGGGGATAAGAAATCCTTTCTCTATTTTTTTAAAGATATTACCTGGAATTATATCTTTATAAATTCATAACAGATCCTAAAGATTACCTCAGATGGCTTCTTCAAGCACATATTTATTGAATACAAGCTAGCCAGACCTGTTAAATGGGATAAATACCGTTTTCCCTTCCCATGTTAACACCTAAGAGCAGTAATTCTTCATGCCAGTTAAAAAAAAGTTCAAAAAACAGAGTTTGTGTTACTAATATAGAACTTAATTTTAATTTAAAAATAGTAATTAAACTGAATATAAAAAATAAAATATGTTTAAATTATAAATTATACAAATGAAGTCATTTGACTATTTTGGCTACATCCTTAAACATTTATATAATGAAAATGGCCAGAAATCTAATTTCGGATATTCTCATGGGGAAAATAGGGGATTAACTTTTATTCCAGTTGTCTTATATTTGGGCACATACAGTGGGTATGTGTGTAATATATTTGTGTTTAGACACAGAAAAAGGTCAGGAAAGATGCACAGTGAACTGTTCTTAGTACCAAAACTTGTATCCTCTGCCCTGCCTCTCTATCCTCTGGCCTGTTTTGTTTTTCACTTTAGCACTTATTACTGCCTATCATATTTTGTATTGTACTTGTTTATCTTTATAATTGACTGCCTCCTCTTCTAGAATGTAAGCTCTATGAGGGTGGGGATTTTTTTGTTGCATTTTGTTCTATTTTGTTCACCATTGTATCCTTGGACCTAAAAGCACCATTGTATAGTGGATGCTCAACAAATATTTGTTGAATTAATGAATAAGCTGTAGTACATGAACATTTTAAAGGTTGTTGATGATATTGTCAAATTATATTTTTAAAAGGACATACTAGTTTATATTCAATAATGTCTCAGTGACCATAAATATGCCAATATAATATGTTAACCTATATAATTTACTAGGTGAAATTGTTATCTTAATTTTTGATTACTAGTGAAGCTGAATATTTAAAAATTATTATTATGTGCATTTCTTGTTTTTTATTTTTAGCAATATTAGTAATATATTTGTTAAAATATTGGGACACACTGAAAATATTCATTTATTCAGTACGTAACTATGGAGTGATTTTTTTTTGTTGCTTACTGTGTTGTATGGTGAGGATACAGCATTGAACGAGACAGTCATGTTCCTTTTTCTAGAGATTATGCTCTACTGGGCAATACCAATGCTACACAAATAGAGAAGAAAATTTAAATCACCAATGATCCTAATGCAGACATAAACACTGGTGAAGGCTTAGATTATATTTTTTTAATCTTTGTTCTAATGTGACCATGAACATTAAAATAAATTATAGCTTGCTTTCTTTACTTAGAATATCTTGAATATTTTCCCTTGCCATTAAATGTAGAATTTATAAACTTTTAATGGTTGTATGATACTCCACTTTATGAAAGTACAGTATTTGTTCGAATTAGTCATCTATTCTGGGACATTTAGATCATTCATAATTTTGCACTATTATAAGTAAAATAGCATCACTTATCCTATATATAAATATTTTCTTTACATCTCTAATTATTATCTTATGTATGAGTTTCCTATTGCTGCTGTAACAAATAAACATAAGCTTAGTGGCTTAAAGCAACACAGCTTTATTATCTTATGATTCTGCAGGTCAGAAGTCTTAAAATCAAGGTATTGACAGGGCTGCATTCCTTCTGGAGGTTCTAGGGGAGAATTCATTGGCTTTTCTAGCTTCTAGGGCTGCCCATGCTACATGGCTCATTATCCCTTTTTCCATCTTTGAAGCCAGAAGTGTAGCATCCCAAAGCCTTCTCTCTGACCTCTACTCCATCTCCAAATCCCCTTCTCTGATTTTAACCTTCCTCAGTCCTTCTTGTGATTATACTGGGCCCACCTGCATAATTCAGGATAATCTCCTCATGTCAAGTTTAATCACATCTGCAAAATCCTGACTCCCATGTAAGGAAACATTTTCACAGGTTTCAGGGATTAGGATGTGGACATCTTTGGGGATTATTATTTTGCCTATCACACCTTAAGAAATGTGCCAAAATGTAAAGCTAAAAAATCAAAAGTAATTTTTAAGGTTTTAAATGTATACCGCCAAATATTCATTGAAATATTGAGTGTTAATTGATGCTCACAACTGCACTGATGATATTTATTTATTTATTATACTTCAAGTTCTAGGATACATGTGCACAACATGCAGGTTTGTTGCATAGGTGTGCATGTGCCATGTTGGTGTGCTGCACCCCTTAACTTGTTATTTACATTAGGTATATCTCCTAATGCTATCCCTCCTCCTCCCCCAGCCCACAACAGGCCCTGGTGTGTGATGTTCCCCACCCTGTGTCCAAGTGTTCTCATTGTTCAATTCCCACCTATGAGTGAGAACATGTGGTGTTTGGTTTTCTGTCATTGCAATAGTTTGCTCAGAATGATGGTTTCCAGCTTCATCTATGTCGCTGCAAAGGACATGAACTCATCATTTTTTATGGCTGCATAGTATTCCATGGTGTATATGTGCCACATTTTCTTAATCCAGTCTATCATTGTTGGACATTTGGGTTAGTTCCAAGTCTTTGCTATTGTGAATAGTGCCACAATAAACATATGTGTGCATGTGTCTTTATGGCAGCATGATTAATAATCCTTTGGGTATATGCCCAGTAATGGGATGGTATTTCTAGTTTTAGATCCTTGAGGAATTGCCACAGTGTGTTCCACAATGGTTGAACTAGTTTACAGTCCCACCAACAGTGTAAACGCATTCCTATTTCTCCACATCCTCTCCAGCACCTGTTGTTTCCTGACTTATTTTATTTTATATTTTATTTTATTATTTTATTATTATTATACTTTAAGTTTTAGGGTACATGTGCACAACGTGCAGGTTTGTTACATATGTATACATGTGCCATGTTGGTGTGCTGTACCCATTAACTCATCATTTAGCATTAGGTATATCTCCTAATGCTATCCCTCCCCCCTCCCCCCACCCCACAGCAGTCCCCGGTGTGTGATGTTCCCCTTCCTGTGTCCATGAGTTCTCATTGTTCAATTACCATCTGTGAGTGAGAACATGCAGTGTTTGGTTTTTTGTCCTCACGATAGTTTGCTGAGAATTATGGTTTCCAGTTTCATCCATGTCCCTACAAAGGATATGAACTCATCGTTTTTTATGGCTGCATAGTATTCCATGGTGTGTATGTGCCAAATTTTCTTAATCCCGTCTATCGTTGTTGGACATTTAGGTTGGTTCCAAGTCTTTGCTATTGTGAATAGTGCCGCAGTAAACATACGTGTGCATGTGTCTTTATAGCAGCATGATTTATAATCCTTTGGGTATATACCCAGTAATGGGATGGCTGGGTCGAATGGTATTTCTAGTTCTAGATCCCTGAGGAATCGCCACACTGACTTCCACAATGGTTGAACTAGTTTACAGTCCCACCAACAGTGTAAAAGTGTTCCTATTTCTCCACATCCTCTCCAGCACCTGTTGATTCCTGGCTTTTTAATGATGGCCATTCTAACTGGTGTGAGATGGTATCTCATTGTGGTTTTGATTTGCATCTCTCTGATGGCCAGTGATGATGAGCATTTTTTCATGTGTCTTTTGGCTGCATAAATGTCTTCTTTTGAGAAGTGCTGCACTGACGATTTTTAAATCACACCTAGTCCTTTCTAGCATTTGATATTCTCATTTTTAAAGAGTCTTTGCACTTTCAATATAATAATGGCAAACATTTGTTATATGCCAGACACTAATCAAATAATAATCCCCAAAGATGTCCACATCCTATTATAGTTATTAACTCATTTAATCCTCAGAAAACTCTGTGGCATGGGTACTTTATTATCCTCATAATAGGTGAAGATACTGAGGCTTAAAGACACAAAGAAACTTGCCTAAATCACACAACTGGAAATAGCCAAGCTAGGATTTAAATGCAGAATTCTAGTAGACAAAGAGAAAAAGAAATACACAAACAGTTATCCATATTCTAAATCTTCATCAGGACGTATGAACACACACACACGAAATAAAAAATTCCATAAGAATGTCCCTAAGATAGCTTTGATAAAAAATAAAATAATAATGCCTAATGTTGAATACTGTGTGGCTTAGTGGAAAAAAGATTTGTAGAGAATGATATACTTACGAGGAGACTTGGAAAGGGGAAATGAGTGAGGCAGTTGAAGTGCATAGGTCTTATGACAAGCCTATACTTTCTGGCCTAGTGCAAAATTGTTAAAACTTAACTCTTCTTTTAGTGGTATCTGTAGCAGAAATTATACTGCTAGTGTTTCGCAGGATAGGATTTGAAATTTTATTGAGTCAATAGTGATGAAAGGTAGAAGCTTTCAAGGAGGGCTAACTATAAAGCAAAGAAGGCTCAGAATGGGAAGTCAAATTTAGAGAGGATTTTCTTAGGCTAATTTTAGGGATCTTTCTGAGTTAATTATTATATATTATACCATATGTTATAAAATATTAAAATAATTATATTTTTACAAGTCTTTAAAAAATTCAGTTAACTCGATATAGAGTACTAATATTTATATCACTTCTTATTTTTTCATTGACTTTTCCATAAATAGGTCAGAAATGATCACCTTATAAATTATGAGAAAGCATCAGTAAAGAGGACTGTAAACATTTTATAGTAAGGAACCATTCATGAGTGGTCATTCACTCAAAACAAATTTATGTAAAACAAAATCAAAGCCTTTGTTGTTCACACCTGTAATTGACCGGATCACTTGTGTTTCTATTATTTCTTGACTTTTTAAGTAGTTGATATCTTTCGACTTCTATAAGCATGTGAATAGGTTACTTTCAGCACTACATTTTTTGGTCGTATGCTAGCTACTTGCTGCTCTTTAAAAGACTTTCATAAAGTAGTTTAATTTTTAGTTTTTCTTTTGATTATTGTTGAGTTGCCAGATAAAATAATGCACTGAGTTATAATTGTTGTAATTATAATGAGTTATAATTGTTTACTGGTGTGTATGTGCCTGTGACAGGTCACAGCACACTTGGCATGCTTTGAAAAAAGAGCCAAACCTTTCTTGTCTGTCCTCGTTACTTTCCTTTTGTTGTTTTTCAGGGTCAAAACCAAGAGCAGCACTGAATTCTTTTGTTCCAAAATAAAAGTTATCTTTTTGTTTGCTTTTTGCCAATTATAAAAATAGTACATTCTCGCCGGGCGTGGTGGCTCATGCCTGTAATCCCAGCACTTTGGGAGGCTTAGGCGGGTGGATCACGAGGTCAGGAGTTCGAGACCAGCCTGGCCAATATGGTGAAACCCTGTCTCTTACTTAAAATACAAAAATTAGCCGGGCATGGTAGCACGCGCCTGTAGTCCCAGCTACTCAGGAAGCTGAAGCAGAAGAATCGCTTGAACCCAGGAGGTGGAGGTTGCAGTGGGCTGAGATCACGCCATGGCACTCCAGCCTGGCGACAGAGCAAGAGTCCATCTCAAAAAAAAAAAATAAATATATAAAGAAAATAATAGTATATTCTCAATGAAAAAAATCAAATTATTCAAAAGAGTTTAAAGCAAGAAGAATTACCTGCAAATCTCACCACCAGGAGATAGCCTCTGTTGATATTTGCTGTTTTCTCTGTCTTAAGGTGCACACATACACATACACATACACTTTATAAAACTTGGATTTTTACTCAAGATATTCTGTAATTGCTCTATGTAGCAAATAATATGGATATTGCTTTGTGACAGTAAATATGGATGTTATCTCTTTAACATCTCTATTTTCATACATATATGTCATCTTACACTTTTATCTTTACATACTTGTCTACAATTTTCCTTAGCAAATATTTCTAGATGTAGTATAACTAGGTCTAATAATCAGAAGAATTATATCAATTTATACTACAAATGACATGAAGGAGAGCACATTTTCTTAAATCCTTGCTGGCATTGGACAGTGTTCATTTATTCAATCTTTGCCAAGCTGCTAGGTAAAACTGGTTAATGTGGATTTCTGTCATTATTGGTGAGGTTTGGTGTCTTTTATATGTTTATCAATCATTTAAAATTTGGTATTTTTGAATTGCTTGTAATGAAATTTCTATTTTAACTGTTTTACTTTCAGGACTTGAGCTTTGTAAGAATTGATGAGACTGGGCAACTGAAAATATTCTGTGCTCCTTAAAAGACATGGGAGCTATAGTTTATAAGTACCTCTCTCTCTGTATTTGTTGTATTTAGTGTCCGTATATAGAAATAGGTAATTGGGTATTACCATAAGGAAGTCTTCACTCCCCAAATTGAAGACTCTTGACCTTCTTTCTTCAATTTAGAACAGTTTTATCAAGAAGGATACCTCTATTTTGTAGATGCATGGTTAATTAATTACTTATTTACAGGACTTTTGCATTCATATTGCTCTGTTTGCCAGTTTGGAATTTGAGATGCTTCTCCTCATAGGAACAAATGGCATATTAGTTTGTGTTCACTTGAATGCCACTTAGAAGTGTTATTTGCAAGTGACAGAAACTTAGCTCAGACTGATTTCCTAAAAGTTGTAAATATGGACTCATTTAATTGACCAGGTCCACATGTAGGCCCAGTTAGGGGTAGAGTTTGAAGCAGGGGCTCTAATCATGTCACCAGAAACCAGTTTTCTTCTCCATGTATCTCAGCCTTGTTTCTTCTAGGTTGGGTACATTTTTATATATGTTCTCCCCTTATTGCATAAAAATGGATGTAGTAGCCTCTGAACTTATCTCCATCCAAGGTTTAACCTGGTAAGAAAGATCAAGCAACTCTTGCTATTAATAGTTACACAAGAAAAAGCCAGGGGTCCCCTCTTATTGTGCCTGATTGGCTTGTTTTGAGTTGCATGCCCATCCTGAAACCGGTCTGGCTAGTCTTACTGGCTCAGGCACTTGACCCAGGCTTCTAGAAGCTGGGAGAGGGGGATTTGAGGCCATCTGAACCACTTCAACAGAGCATGAGTGAGGTAAGAGTCCCCCAAAGAAAATCTGGGACTATTGCCAGAAAAGGAGGAGCCAGATGCTGGTAAAACAGAAAACAAATGTCCACTCATTTTGTATCCTCACAGAGTGCTCAGTACATGCTAGGTAATCTCACAGATATTTACTTACTGCCTGGCAATAGCACTATTGGGACTACATTTAAGATATTTGTAACATAAATAAAATTTTGTAGGTTTCCTGGGAACTTCATTGTAGGTGTTTCTAAGGTAAAAAATTTGACCTAAGTGTCAAACAATTACTTAAAAATGAGCATTGAGATAGATAATCATATAAGTTCAGACATATTAAATACTTTTTAAGCTAGCAGTGTTCTCAGAAACAGGAGAACAAGGAGGGTAATCAGTAATAATCAGGAGTTGATTTTAGGAAGTATAATTCACTTATTCTCTTGTATGTATTCAGTCAATAGATGTTTACTGAGGGCCTATTCTGTGCCAATTACTGCAATGCCTGGGTGCTGAGAGTACCCATGTGAATGAGACATGGTGTCAACACTGAGATGATTGACTAGTCTAGTGAGGGAGCCACTGTCCTGGGAAAAATGTGACAGTAGAGTGAACTGGAGCGTGATAAGAGTGCACGGATCAGCCTTCATGGTCCGTCACAGCAAACGGAGCTCAGGTCATTACATCTGCTTTCCAAACCTCCAGTGGAAAGGCCAGAGAGCATAGGGAACTACCACTCTCTTCCTTTATAGAACACTCTCCAAGAGTCTGATGCACTTATTCTTTCTCATTAGTCTGACACCCTTATTCTGTCTGATTAGTCTGACCTTAGTCCATGGCTGCATCTAGCTGTAGAGGGATGGCAGATATCCTTTTAGCAGGGTGCATTGCCACAGTGAATAAATTTGATGTTTGGTTATTGAAGAGGAGGAAGAAATAAATGTTGGGATATGCAAATAATTTTTGCAGAGATAGTATAACTAGAAATCATATTTTTGAGTCATTAGTAAAACATATTAGTAAAATTTCATTAGCAAAATTTAATTTGATGTAGAATTTACTTCAAAGAGACTGAGCACTAAGGAGAAATTGTGAAGTTCCTTGAGTTCTATAATAGGAAAAATATGTTGTTTGCTATCCATCTTTCATAGTTTCTTAAGTACTCATTTGCTTAGTGTTGAGTTTAGCATATTGCTAGGTAGTTTGAAATGGGAAGAGGGAAAAGGGAATTGAAGATTGATTATCGTCAAAAAAGGCATGGCAGTATTTCACCTAAGGTCCAGCTTTGTCTGGGAAATATTAGTTTCTCTCCTAATAGACAGTTATAAGTAGAAGGAAAAATTAAGCATTAATGCAATGTTACTTCATGTTGATTCCCACAAATCAGGTTTTCTCTGTACCGAATATGGAGAGAGAAATTTTTTTTTTTTTTTTTTTTTTTTTTTGAGACAGAGTTCTGCTGTTTTGCCCAGGTTAGAATGAAGTGGCGCTATCTCGGCCCACTGCAAACTCCACCCCGTGGGTTCAAGCGATTCTCCTGCCTCAGGCCCTGAGTAGCTGATATTACAGGTGCCTACCACCAGGCCTAGCTGATTTTTGTATTTTTAGTAGAGATGGGGTTTTGCCATGTTGGCCAGGCTGGGCTGGTCTCAAACTCCTGACCTCAGGTGATCCACCTGCCTCAGCCTCCCAAAGTGCTAGGATTAAAGGCATGAGCCACCACACCTGGCAGAAAGAGAAAATTTATATTGTTTGTCATAGTTTACTTATAGACTTACTATTTTTATTCCTTAATAGTTATTTTAAATGTAGTATCTAGGAAAGGCAAATTAATAGACAAACATAACCATAAAAGAGCATTTCTCTTGTTTCAGTTCTTTAGTTTCTAACCAGTGAATTAGGGTGAAAAGGCCAAGATCTTTGTTAATAATGGCAGGTAGTAAAAGATGATCTGAAGACCTATGCTTCTTGCCTAAATGCTCATAGAGTATTAGGGCTAGAAAGTGTCTTTAGAGGTTTGCTTAGTGAGACTATCCTCCTCCAAATTGGGTAAAACAAGTAATAAATATCCTGAGAAGAAAATTTTTCTGCCCTGTGTTAAAAAAATCCTTTCCCCAATACCTCCGATTTCTCTCTTTCATTCTAGGGTTTGATAGCAAGATCAGGAAAGCTTTTCCCATCAATGCTAGTCTCTTGGGATTAAATTTTAGCCCGTTTTCTGTTTTTCCCTTTTTTTTTTTTTTTAGTAGAGATTGGAATCAGCTAGTTTTTGTCATTTGTGAAGATCTCTTCTTACATTGCTTGAAACTCTTTCAAAAATATTTCTCCTGCAATTCATCTCCCAGATGAACAGTATGAGTCTTAAGCTTTTCTCACTGGTCTGATTTTCTAACCTTAATAATAATGATAATGATGGTTTTAATTTTGATTTTTCAATTTTAATTAAAGTAATCATTATCATTATTATTTTATCTATTTAATCTATAATATTCCAGATAAATGCCAAGCAGTGAATATGAATTTTAATAATTATTGAGCATCTACTGTATCCTAGGCATTCGTTACCTATATTCTTTTTAGAGACCAGTTTATGCCCCTGGAAATTGAGGACCATGCATCCTCAGGACTAAGGGTAATGCCGGGCTATGTGGCCTTTCTGTAACCCCTGCTGAAAGTGGATAACTAAATTGCTTTTTCTCTTCTCTTCTGCTGAGGAAAGCTTCAGGGCTGGTGCGAGGTTGTGGGTTGAGGGGCTGGGGAAGCTGTATTAGCTACCTGATGACATCAACATGACTTTAAATAGACTTTCCTAGAGTTGTACCGGAAAGATTACTCATGCCTTAATTTTCTTTCTCAAGGTCCTCCTCAAAACTCCAAATTGCATTATATTATCTGACATAACATCTTTATTTTCCATTCCGTGTAAATTCCTTCAGTTTGCTCCTTTTTTTTTACATTAATTTGCCATATTTCTCTCTTAAACCACTTCTCTGGCTCTGGTATGTCTTTTGGTATTTTGTTGAAAAATAAATTCTCCTAAGATACAGTGTCAAGGACGTGATAATTTCATAGATCTCCAGCAGTTCCTATCTATATTTTGGCTGGTGGTCTCTTATATTTAGTCGGGTGTTAGTAATAATAATAATCTAAGGTATGCCTTGACAGAAAGTAAATTTTTTTGACTATTATCTGACTATGGAAACTTTCTAAGGAAATTGGATCTTTGAAAAATATTTTTAATGTATTTTTTATTTATCAGCAATTTTTAAAATGCAATAACTTTTTTTTTTTTTTTCCCGAGACAGAGTCTCACTCTGTCATCTAGGCTGGAGTGCAATGGTACAATCTCAGCTCACTGCACCCTCCGTCTCCAGGGTTCAAGCAATTGTCCTGCTTCAGCGTCCTGAGTAGCTGGGATTACAGGCATGTGCCACCATGCCCGGCTAATTTTTGTATTTTTAGTAGAGATGGGGTTTCACTGTTTTGGCCAGGCTGGTCTCAAACTCTGAACCTCAAATGGTGCGCCCTCCTTGGCTTCCCAAAGTGCTGGGATTACAGGTGTGAGCCACCTCACCCAGCAAAATACAAGAACTTTTAAAAAGAACCAAGCAATATACTTTACTAATAGTGATAAAACATTTGTCAGCAATTTTAAGTTCAGATCCTTTAGGTCTGTATTTCGTACTTTTATTCCTAACTAAGCCAGCACTTTGAATGAAAGGACATTGGGTGTATTCAACTGATCTTTCATCTTACAACTAGATGTCAGTGTTAACATACCTGATTAAATGTCTCAGGTGTGAGTATAATGAGTAATTCAGTAGTTACTCACCTATATGAGATATAGATTAGAAAATAAATAATAAAGAAGGAATAGAATTTTTAAAATTTCTTTCCTTATTTCAAAGTGTACTGGTTATGCCTTTATTTTCTTTCTCAAGGTCCTCAAAACTTCAAACTGCATTATATTATCTAACATAACATCTTTACATTTACATTTTTTACATTTGCATTTACATTTTGTAAATATTGATTTTTCCCCACATTAATAACTACACAAGAACAGTTAAATTTTTTTATTTATTTGGTTAGGAAAGTCAAGAAGAGTGTGAACTTGTAAAGCTTTTCACTACTACCAACAAAAAGTTCTTCCCTACAGTTTTTCCAGAAAGAATCATCAGAAAAAGGAAGGAAAGTATTGCTACTCAAATATGTGTGTGTGTGTGTGTGTTTCTTGTCTATTTTAGTAAGAAGCATATTGAAAGCAAGAATTATGTATGTATCCTCAGTGACATTTCTAACATCTTACCTAGAAGTGTCTCTTGAAATAACTAAATTTACCTTTTAAATTTAGTCCTGATATAAATGGAAGCATGATGTCCTTATGTATTCCTTTCGGAGCCAATCTGACGACCTTTTAAAATAATTTGTATTGTGTTTCTCAGCCAAGCGTGGTGGCTCACACCTGTAATCCCAGCACTTTGGAAGGCCAAGGCAAGCAGATCACTTGAGGTCAGGAGTTCGAGACCAGCCTGGCCAACATGGTGAAACCCCGTCCCTACTAAAAATGCAGAAATTAGCTGGGTATGGTGGCACGTGCCTGTAGTTTCTGTTACTCTGGAGACTGAGGCAGGAGAATCAAAGTGCTTGAACCTGAGAGGTGGAGGTTGCAATGAGCCGAGATCATGCCACTGAACTCCAGCCTGGGCAACAGAGTGAGATACTATCTCAAAAAATAAATAAATAAATAAATAAAATAAATAATTATGTTTCTGTGAGTAGGATATCTCACCTTTTTTTTTAAATCAGGCTTCTTGTTAATGAATGTGAAATCCTGAATAATAACTGAAATATCATGAATAAAGTCTAGGCAAAGTAATACGTCAAAGTACTGAAAACACATCCTCTTCCTCTGTTTCAATGAAAAGATACTCATGAATCCCTTTCCCAAATTCTGCCTCCTTTTTGAGAATTATTACTCTTGGATCAGTGATGGAGCTCAAGTAGGCAAAATTCTATAGAATTATATTCACTTTGACATTTTTAATTATACATTTTCAAAATCTATATATGTAACTTAAAAGTAAAGAATTTTGGAGATTATAGATTTAAACTGTATACTAAGAAATATCAAGACAACTAGTCTTTGGAATTCAAGTTAAGATTTTGACAGAATTGACAGGTTTGCTTTTTAAAACTTATCTGTAAGTTTAACCTTTTCCTTAGAAACAATAACCGCCCCCCAATTCTATTTTGAAAAGGCAAGTTGAATTAATGTCAGTAATATCTTAGTACATCCATTTCTCTTAATGGAAATAACTTTTCAAGTTATGCAGTAGGTCCTAATTTTATAACAGTCTAAAATATGTGCATCAATCCGTGCAAACAGTGCATTTGCTTATTGGCTTTGAAAATGTATTCTTTCCTGAGAAAGAACTTTCAGTTCATCAGTTTTTGGATCACCATATGAAATACTCATTTGGCAGTTGATTTCTGTCAGTTTTTGTGACCTCCAGGCATATAACACAAGAACATAAAATTAACTATTGATTACAGTACAGATTCAGCACATCACTGTACATTTTTACTCTGCCTGAAAAAAAGATACAAGTCCTATTAACCAACGTCAGGCAATCCCAGTTTGCTTCATATATAGTGGAAATACAAGCAGGCTACATCATGCTGATTAAAGCATATCTTATTTAACAAAACAGTAAAATAGTACAATGAAGTTTATTTAATTTTCAGTTCTCTTATAGTGATTAGTAGTAGCTTAATTCTTGACTTGAATTATGATAGTTTTGTGTTTGCAAATCGATCCTTACATATTAATAATATTTTCTTTTGTTTAGAAGCCTTCTTGATTTATGTTTCAAGATCTGATGACTTTAACAGATATAATTTATAACCTTAAATTTATTTTATACTAAGGCCAGTAATAGTTACTGCACTTAAATGCAGAAGAGGCAGCTGTCTATAGCATTACTAATTAGACCACCAAGTTTCCAGCACGCAGGGGATCTTACTTTTCAGCAGGATACCTGCTGAGTGTCTGGAGCCTAGCAGCCATTTAATATAAATCCTTGGAGACATTTGTGCCTTTCTTTTCTTCCTGGCCTCATCTCTTCTAGGCCTCAGTGGAAGGTTATGACTGTTTTCTGAGCGTGTGTGAGCCTTTCTCCTTGCCCTGTCTCCTGTGGTCTGCTTTTATTTCCGGGTGCCTGCTGCATGAGTCCTAGTTCCTCACACCACTTTTTTTTTTTTTTTCTTTTTTGATATTTGGGATAAGCTAATCAGCTATTAATCAGCTAATGGTATTAAAGAATTGGCTACTTGGATCTACTATGTAATATTGTATTGCTTTCTCTGATGATTTTCTTAAGTCTCAAATATTTTTATTTTTAAAACTTCACACTTTCTCCTGACTTGGGTCAGGGCATGCACATAATTGGTTTTATACATATTTGGGGAAAGAGGGTGGTCATGGTAAAATATAGCTATGGCTACAATTGTGGAGTTCCAATTTTGACTAACATTAAAGAATATGCTAGAATTCTCTGAATCTGAAAACATTTTGAAAATGGTTTTCTTCACCAGCAAGACAGAAGGGCAGTGAAGGCATTCCTTTATAATTATTTCCCTTATTCTTCTTGTATTCTCTCCTGGTCTGTCAACATTTAAAATGTTGGTAAATGAATCATTTACATTTAGATACCAATTAATTGTTCATCTCATTTAAAAACTTATGTAAGCTCTAATTGGGTGAATTTTGTCAAATGTGAATTACATCTCAATAAAGCTGTTACTAAAAAAAAAATTGAAGCATTTTCAGTGGTACTGTGAAGCAACTTTGTATTAATGTGGGAAGGTGCAGAACAAATGGTAGTTTATTTATATAAAGTTCCAAATCGTAGGGCTTTTAGAATATATCTCACTTTTCAATTTTTAGTTTGTTTTAACTTAGGAAAACTTTCTATTTGACTTATAAGTGTGTCTCTTAATGAGGGAGGAAAGCAAATATAAGAGGTAAGCACTAAAATATTTAAATCTTATCTTTAGCATTGGAATGCTGTTTAGAGAGATGAACCAGAAGTCCATGTTCAAATATTTCACTTCATGCCTGGCTTCCCAGGGCCTGACCTTCCACTGACAGTCTGAGATCAGGCTAATAAATGAGGAAGTAAGGAAATGGATTACTAAATTCTGCTATTTTGATTTCTTTCTATAATGAACTTAAGGACTTTTCTTTTCAAGATATTCCATTTATCATTACAGAAAGCTGTATACCTGCACAAGTGGTGGCTGCCATTGATGTCAACACTGTCGCTAATGAAGTATACAAGTATAATTTTCCTCACACACAGTTACTTGCCAAGACAATTGAAGTGAGTAATTGTCATTGTTTTAATAAGTATGTAGCAGGGGAAATACGATTGAAAAACACTGCCTAATACTGGTTTCCGCTGGCTTAATTGGAAGATAAAGCATATATAAATTTAAGAGTTCAGGAGAAGGGAATTAACATTTTATATCCTATCAGAAGATTGCATGCTTTTAAAAAAAAATGTCCAGCTATAGAGACGGAGATCAATATTTTCGTCTCTCAGAGAAATAATTGAAATGTAAGGATATGCTTGACTTCTAAATGCTTGGTTCTGTGGTGATATTGAACTTCGAAAAAGTATTTACTTTTATTAAATACTTATGCAATATATATAGCATGCAATAAGAACAAGAGAGAAAATCATTGGCTATTACTGAATGCTTCTTATTTTAGCAAACCTGTCAAGGTTAACCTTTTTCACCTGTGGTGACTTCAGCACAAGTATTGAAACACTGATTTATGTTGAGTTTTTTTAAAAATAATGTGAAATTGGCTGGGCACGGTGGCTCACGCCTGTAATGCCAGCACTTTGGGAGGCTGAGGCAGGCAGATCGCGAAGTCAGTTCGAGACCAGCCTAGCTGACATAGTGAAACCTGGTCTCTACTAAAAATACAAAAATTAGCCAGGTGTGGTGGCACATGCCTGTAGTCCCAGCTACTCAGGAGGCTGAGGCAGGAGAATTGCTTGAACCCAGGAGGCGGAGGTTGCAGTGAGCCGAGATCGCGCCACTGCACTCCAGCCTGGGCAAGAAAGAAACTGTGTTGTTTCTCCTAATTTATCATGAAAAATTTTACAAACAAATTTCTCATGAAGCCATAATTTACATACAATAAACATGTACTTTATTGTATGTAATTTTAAGTGGGCAGGTTGAGTTTCGACTCAGTCATCAACTGTGTAACTACCACCACCACAATCAAGACTTAGAACATTTCCATCATGCTAAATTGTTCTTAGTGCCACATTTCTGTCAGTCTCCAACCCCAATCTAGGCGACAATAGATCTGCTTTCTTTTCATTATGGATTAAGTTTTCCCTTCCTAGTATATAACAAATAAAATCATAAGAGTGTAATTCTTTTGAGTGGAACTGCTTTTGTTTAGTGTTGATGGTTTTGGAATTCATCATGTTTTGTTGTATATCAGTAGTTTGCTCTTTTTTATTGTTGAGTAATATTTTGTACAATAGAATATCGTATCCTACAATATGTGTATGTATTCACATTATTATAGACATTTAAGTAGTGTCTAGTTTTTTACCATTACAAGTAAAGTTGCAATGAACATATATGTACAAATCTGTGTGGATCTTAGTTTTCATTTATTGTGGATAAATGCCTACATTTATTAAACTTTATGAGAAAATACCAAATTTTCCAAGTTTTTGAAGTGTTTTTACCGTTTTACATTGTCACTATTAATGTTTAACTGAGAAATTTCACATCCCTGCCAACATTTTATATTGCTGGTCTTTTAAATTTTAGCCATTTTAGTGAGCATGTAGTGGTATTATGGTTTTTAATTTGCATTTCCCTGATGACTAATGAGGTTGAGTATCTTTTTATGTGCTTATTGGCAATTTGTATGCATTCTCTGTCAATAAATTTCTTGCCCAATTTTTATTATTTGGGTGTTTGTATTATTATTATTTAATTGTAAGAGTTGTTTATCTTTTCTGGATTTAAGTTGTCAGAAATATGCATAACAAATAGCTTCTCCAATTCTGTAGCTTTTCTTTTTATTTCCTTAACTGTGTCTGTCAAAACACAGATGTTACCATTTTTTTTTTCTTGTAGAGGACATGTTTTTTGTGTCCTAAGGAATCTTTACTTACTCCGTTTTTCTCCTGTTTTCTGAGATTTTATAGTTTTAGTTTTACATTTAGGTCTTTGAACATTTAAGGTTACTTTTTGTGTAGATTGTGAGGTATGGGTCAAAATTTATTTGTTTTCTTACAAGGGGACATAACGTTGTCCCAGAACCATTTACTGAAAAGAATGTCCTTTCCCTAATCAATTTCTTTGATGCTTTTATTTTAAAAAATCATGTATGTGTGGTCTATTTCTGAACTCTCTCTTCAGTAGTATTTATGTTTATTATTATATCAGTAACACTGTTTTGATTGTTGTAGCTTTATAGTATATATTGAATTCGGGCAGTGTTAAGTTCTTGAACTTTTGTTTCTCTTTTTCTAAGTTATTTTGGCTATGCTGTTCTTTATGCTTCTGTGTAAATATTAGGATCAGCTTGCCAATTTCTAAAAAAAAAAATTTGATTGAAATTGCACTGATTCATTTTGGGAGAACTGACATCCTAATAAAATGGAGTCTTCCAATGCACAAACATGGTATCTCCTTTTATTTAGGTCTTCTTTAGTTTTTATCAGCAATGTTTTCTAATATTTAGTGTATAAGTCTCACACGTATGTTGGTTAATTTTTCCCTAAATATTTGTGGGGTTTGGTGCTATTATAGGTGAGTCTTTTTTAAATTCATTTTCCAATTGTTTGTTGCTAGCATATAAAAATATACTTATTTTTGTTTATTGCTTTGTATCCTGTGTCTTCTATAGTCACTTATTAGTCCTGCTAGCTTTAATATGAATTTTTAAAGGATTTTCTCCATATGCAATTATATTGTCTGAAAGACAATTTTACTTTTCCCCTTTCAATTTGTGACTTTTTTTCCTTATCTTATTGCATTGTCTGGGATCTGTTGTACAATGTTAAGTAAAAAGGGTTAAGGTGGATATCTTTGCTTTTTTCCAGATGTTAGGAGTGGAGTATTTAGTCATTTAGTATGGTGTTAATTGTAGTTTTTCATAGTTGCCTATTATCAGGTTAAAAAAGTTCCCTTAACATCTGATTTCTGAGAATTTTTTATTATGAATTGGTGTTGAATTTTGTCAAATGTGTTTTCTGAATCTTTTGATATGACTATGTTATTTTTCATTTTAATGCTTTAATAGGGCAAATATATTAATTACTTTTTTGAATATTAAATCAATCTTGCATTCCTGGAATAAATCCTACTTAGTCATAATGAATCATCTTTGTAATGTAGGACGGGATCCAGTTTGCTAATATTTTATTAAGAATTTTTGCATTTACCTGCATAGTGTTTTTTTGTGGTTTCTTCATAATGTTTTAGTATGGTTTCAGTATTAGGATAATAGTAGTCTCATATTTTCTGGAAGAGTTTGTGAGGAACAGATATTAGTTCCTCTATAAATATTTGATAGAATTTTGTTAGTAAAGCCTTTTGGTCCTGGAGTTTTGCTTTTTTGTATTTTTTTTGGGGGAAGGTGTTTATGAATTTAATTTTTTAATTGCTATAAGGTTATTGAGGCTACTTGTTAATGTTTGCACATATACTTTCATCCTTTTAATCTTATCCTAATTATGTTTTTATATTTAAATTAGGATTACTGTAGACAGAATATAGGTGGATCTTTTTTCTTATTCATTCTAATAATCTCTGCCTTTTAATTGGAGTCTTGTAACATTTACATTTAATCTTGTTACAATATGGTTGAGCTTAATTTAACTACCTTGTTACTTGTTTTCTATTTCTCTAATCTGTCTTTTGTTTCTTTTTTCCTCTTTTCTTGCCTATTTGGATTTTTTTAAAAAAATTCATTATTCTTCACTAATGTCTTTTTAAAGACAGTCATAATATTTATTCAATGTAAACTGAAATTTCTTTTTAAATATCTACATATCTATATCTATCTTTGTTTTATTTTCTTATTGGATTCTCTAGGGTTTACAATATGCATCTGTTGTGGAAGCCCACCTTCAAATAACATTATACCACTTTATGTTTAAATTTTAACAGTATTCCTCCAATTTCCCCTACTGGTCTATTTTGATATTTTGTCTTGCATTTTACTGCTACAAATGTTATAGGCACCAACATACATTGTTACTATTTTTTGGATTAAGTAATCAAATATCTATTAAAGAACTTTTAAAAAGCCCAGAAAGTATTTTACATTTATCTTTATATCTACAATTTTCAGGACTTTTTATCCTTGTGTTTTAAATCAAAGTTTGCATGTGGTATAATGTTTCTTCTTCCTGAAAAACCTTTTTTAGTGTCTCTTGTTGGTTATATGTGGAAAGGGACAAATTACCTTGGTGCTTTTGAGTAAAAAAGTGTTTTATTTTGTCTTCACTGTGAAATATAATTTTTATTCTTTTTTTTTTTCTTTTTTGGAGAGACAGGGTCTCACTACGTTGCCCAGGCTGGTCTCAAACTCTTGGGCTCAACTGATCCTCCCACATCAGCCTCTCAAAGTGCTGGGATTACAGGCATGAGCCACTGTGCCTGGCCCACTGAATCTTTGATTGCATTCATTTTGAAAGATATTTTTGTAAAAATCTGTTTGTTTTCTTTTAATATTTTCCAGTGTTATCTGGGTTACTTAATTTCTGACTTAAGGTCTGTAATAATTTCTGTTTTCATTCCTCTTAATATATTGTGTCTTTCTCTGTCTACATTTAAGATTTTATCTTTATCAAGTGTTTTGAAAAGTTTTATTTTGATGTGCTCTCTATGTTTTTCTTTATTTGTAGTGCTTGGACCTTGCGGTGCTTTTCTTATTTATAATTTTCATCGGGGGTTTTGACCAATATTGCTTCAAAAATAATCTCTGTTCTCTTTCTTCACTTTCTCCAGTTACATATTGTAGAGTAAATGATAGCTACTGAAGACAGAGTGATCCATGATAAATATCATTAATGCCTTTGAAGAAGAGAATGACTCCAGTGGAACAAAAACTCTTAATAAAAATTGATACAAATTTTTCTAGAATGAAATTTACAATATAACGTCCATGAGCCCTTCTGGAACAGATGACTCCATCACTTAATCTAGCTGAGCAAGAGATGAATCAAAGTAGAAAACCCAGGAATGAAGCTGCCATGTTAGGAGGAAAACTATGGTAGAAAATAGGTGAAAATGTTGTGAAGCTTTGCAGTGTAGAAATAATAATGTAACTGGAGTGGGAAGAGTCAGTGAGACACAGAAAATATGTCTTTGCAGATAAATGAAACTATCAATTTTTTGACATTATTCAGTGTTATTGTCAGGGTCTCAGCAGAGCTGGGAAAGAGAAAGCTCAGCTTTCAAGAGCATTAAAGTAGCTGATTAAGGCAACAGGCCAAAAACAAGAGTTAAGGCTTCACTCACTTACGGTGGTGTTACTGGCAAGAATCTAAAAGCAGTGACAATGCCACTCTCCCCGGTTCCATTTACCCATGGATCAGTGTAGACGTGAGGGCCCTCTCACTGTTGAGGGAATCCTTGGCCTTAAAGGAAGGGAAAGCAGGGAGGGCTAGCAGTGGAAAAGTGCTAGGGACTGAGTCAGAGTGGCACACTCTTCAGGTGTCATCAGTGTCTTCAGGGTTTCCCACACCTCCCCACACAAGGAGGCCTAGGCAGAGAAGTTCTGCTCAAGGCCTCAGATAAGGAGACCTCGGAATGAAGGCTCTGTCACTAAGAATGCAAATGTTGCAAGAGCATGACTGCTGGCCTGGTTGCCTGAGACCTTGACTCCACACACACACACACACACACACACACACACCTCTAAATCTGGTAACATACCAAATGGTGAAACTTTAAAAGTATTCTCATTAAAATAATAAAAAGACAAGGATGTCCACCATTAGCACTATTACTTGATATTGTTGTGGATCTGTTAGCTAATGTACTTACACAGAGAAATAGCATATAAATAGAAATAAAGATTTAAAAATGTGATTGAGTATACCAGGAAACACCAACAAGTTAAGCAAAAATAGTATATGAGGAACAATTAGTGCTTTAATAAGGAGGCTGGCTACAAAAATATGCTAACCTATAGCATACTATATACTAACAAAAACCTACTAGAAAACATAATAGGAGAAAGTTCCTATTTTTAGTAACAACACAAGAATCTATGTAACAAGAAATCTGTATAACTCTCATGGGAGTTAAAGAGACTTGAAAAATGATGAAAGCATACTGTGGTCTTGGATAGGATGGCTGAATATTGTAAAAATATTGGCTGTCTTTCACTATAACTTCAATAAAATAGTCAAAGTTGTTGTTTTCTAATCTGCCAAGTTCTTCCTAAAGTTCAAATGAAAATTAAGTTTAAGAATAGCCAGAAAACTTTCTGAGAAAATAAGCAATAAGGCAGGCAGAGGGACCAATACACCTGCCAGTCAATACAGGATGAACAGTGTTAGCACACTGACTCGATCTAACATTATCTGAAAGCAAAAGTATTTTCCTTAACTTGTATAGTCCTATAATGTAAAAAATCAATTTCCATTGGCTTTAAAATATTTAGTCATTAAAAATAACCTGTGTATTTCCATGACTACTTTATTTAATCCAAATACACTTTCATTGACCTAGAATGCCAGGTTAAATAAGTTGTGAATTGTTCAATTCAGTGATGAATTTTTGCCTAACTGCCTTATCAGTTGGCCTACAATATTTAAAAAATCACTATTTTCAAGAATCTGTTAAAGCTGTAATTTTTTTAGTGGCTAGCTGTATTAGAGACATTGACTCTGTTTACTTCCTTTCAATTCTAGACATAGGATGCCCCTGGAATAATTGCTATGAGAGATTGTTGTTTTATTTTTACTTTAGTTTTAGGAATTTAGCTGTTATCATTCCACGTCCAGTTGCTTATCATACTGACCCTGTATGTACAGGCTGTTGAACTTGAATGCAACGTGCTCATACCCTGCCCCATGTGTTCTGGCAGACTGCTCAGTGTAGGATTTTCAGATTGCTTTCCTTAGCACTGGGGAGTCGAGAAGTGCTTTAGGAAATTTTCAATATCTGATTTTGATTTCATTTTCACAGATGTATCTTTAATTATTTAAAATCCTATGATCAAAAACTGATAGACATGCACATTCAAACTGTTAATACAATGGAGACAACTGACATGTTCCCACGTTAACTCATTCTTTACAGAATTCAGAGTAAAGCTTTTCCTGCTTTATTCATGTGCTTGAACTTCTTAGAAGTGGGCTATAATTAGGAAGGTTTTGATTCTGGGCTCATTTCTTTAAGTTTCTAGCTAAAGATGTGCACTGAGAGTGCTTAATGTGAGTTGGCAAACCCCTGACCTGTGCTTCCCTGTGTTTGTCTTCTGAGATATAGAAACGGAGCAACATAGCACAGCTTTCAGCTACTTAGCCCATTAGGAATTCTTTTGATTCATCTTGTCAACAGTCATTTGAAGTTCATTGCACACAACTGCAAAACAAAATAATTGCGGATATCTGAGAATGAGGCCCTTTTCCATTTGATAATATATTAACAGATGTATATGAAAGGGATGGTGACTGGTCTGCATATCACATTTGCTAAATAAAGAACATTATTGACAGGTAGGTATTTAAAAATTTCCTAGACCCCATCCCCATGAAAATTGTCAATTATAAAATAACGTTCTCCATGTTTTACTGCAGCAGTGTTACACTTGAAAACAGCAGTGTTACACTTGAGACGTGATACAGGCCAGATGTGCTTAGGATCCAGGAAACAACTGTTCCAGCTCTGGCTGGTGCTGGGACCTTGGGGGAAGTCACTTAATTTCTTGTAGCTTCAGTTTACTGCCCCACTTCCTTCACAGGATTGCTTTGAGAAGTTAGTTAACCAAAGTTGATTTGACAAGCATTGTATTATAAACTGTGTGTTTCTGATATATTTAGTTATAGTTACTATTTTCCTTCTTCCCCATTCTATCCATGTTTTTATGTTCTTTTTTCCCCCAAATGTTCATTCCTCAGGGCATTACACTCGAAGAGTTTGACAGATTATCTTTCGATATGATTTTAATGAGCCCTCCCTGCCAGCCATTCACAAGGTATGTGTCATAAATATTTCAGTGTTGTATTGGTCCATTTTCATGCTGCTGATAAAGACATACCTGAGAGTGGGCAATTTACAGAAGAAAGAGGTTTACTAGACTTACAGTTCCATGTGGCTAGGGAAGCCTCACAATCATGGTGGAAGGCAAGGAGGAACAAGTCACGGGCAGCAGGTAAAGAGAGAGAGGTTGTGCAGGGAAACTGCCCTTTATAGAACCATCAGATCGCATGAGACTTATTCACTGTCACAAGAACAGCACAGCAGAGACCTGCCCCCATGATTCAGTTACCTCCCACCGGGTTCGTCCCACAACACGTGGAAATTCAAGATGAGATTTGCATGGGGACACAGCCAAACCATATCAAGTGTTGAGAAAGTGCTTTTGAAGGACTTACTAAATCAAATCATACTGTAGTGTCAAACATGGACACTCTGAAGTTTATTACCTGCATTTCATAATTTGGAATTTTTTTCATAAATCCTTTTATCTACTTATATATGTATTTATTTATTTTTACATAATAATAATTATTGGGACAGGGTCTTGCTCTGTCACTCAGGCTGCAGTGCAGTGGCATGATCACAGCTCCCTGCAGCCTCAATCTCCCAGGTTCAAGCAATCCTTCTGCCTCAGCCTCCTGAGTAGCTGGGACTAAAGGTATATACTGCCATGCCCAGCTAATTTTTAAATTTTTTGTAGAGATGATGTCTCACTATGTTGCATGGCTGGCCTAAAAGCCCTGGGCTCAAGCTATCCTCCCACCTTGACCTCCCAGTGTGCTGGGATTACAGGCGGAGCCACCAGGCCCAGCCTCCATTCATATTTATAATTAAGCATTAATCACAAAGGAAATAGCAGTTGCTACCAGATAAGCAAATTAATTTGGTCAAAAGTAGATATGCAAGACTGTAGGATACCTCTTTTATACTTACCTAGGACACAATGTTTATTTCCAGCCCAAAGTACCTTAATTCATTTAAACTAATGAGCATTCAAGAATATCTTTCTAATACTGATTAAGCAAAGTGAATTTCCACAATAAATATTCAAGTCCTAAATTGCTTAATTATACAATTTAAAAGCTAGTTAAGCATGCACTTGTGAACTTTACATTTCTTAAAATTCATATGTACATTGAATAATTCTGACTTTTCACAGCATCATTACAATCTCTTCATTTAAAAAATTATATGTATGTACGTATATATATATTTGGCTATATGTTTCAGGAAATTATATCTTTGACCAAATCTTGACTAATTCGTTTTCATTTAGATATTTTTAATAAGAGTATTTTGAATTATTTTAAATGATAATAGCAGTAGTAATCAGAGCTCTAAGTGTCTGTGTCTTACGCAGAGGATGTCATTCAATTTAACAAGCTTATGGGGTAGCCATTGCTGTTATAATGATTTTACAGATGAGAAACTGGGGCACAGAAAGGTTAACTTTCTCAAGGATATACAATTAAAGAATATCAGAGCCAAGATTTGTCAATCATTTTATATATTCCATGATTTTAAGTAGAATATCATATGTAATAGCCAGTCTAATTCAGTGAATGAATATTCTAATGCCAAATTTCCATCTGGGTTTGGATTTCTTTAAACAATTCTCTAGGAAGTGAATTTCCCAAGGATTTGTTGTTCACCTACAAGCCAGGCATTATTTTTGATGCTGTAGTTCCTGTCCCTTGGGAACTCATAGTCTAATGGGAATAGCTGACAAATAATTATCTTATAATGTTATCTTAAATTATCTTGTAAGCTATATAATAAAAGAATACTGAAAGTGTCACAGGAGTACAGAGGAGAAAAGGGCTTGCTGCATGCCAAGAGAAGGGAATTCTTTCAGAGGTGATGTCTGAACTGTGTCCGGAAGTAGATTAGGAGTTTATCAGAGGAGGCAGAGGCCATTCCATCTCAGGGTGGCTCTAGGCACATGCAAGAGTGTGGCCTGTGGAGTACAGTGAGCAGGATATACACAGTGGAATGCAGCTCCAGCTCTGTGAAGCCTCAGGTAATACTGCAGAGGGCCCCGTAGCTGTCCTACTCCCACCTCCCGCTTGTCTTAGCACAGCTCCAGCTGCTGATGGCAGGAGTAACTGATTCTGTAGTCCTCATGTGAAAGTCTGACAGGAAAGGACGAATAAGAACGGCAGATTGCTGAGAAGTCTGTTCACATCCAGTCTAATCCCATAGCTGAACCTCAGATCCACTGATGGTTTTGATTCTGCCATCAGATGTGAGGAAACTGACCAATGATGCCAAGTAACTTATTTAAGACTCTGAAGATAAATAGCATGCTTTTTTTTAAAATTATATTTTACATGTGCACAACGTGCAGGTTTGTTACATATGTATACATGTGCCATGTTGGTGTGCTGCAGCCATTAACTCGTCATTTACATTAGGTGTATCTCCTAATGCTATCCCTCCCCACTTTCCCCCACCCCACAACAGGCCCCAGTGTGTGATGTTCCCCTTCCTGTGTCCATGTGTTCTCATTGTTCAATTCCCACCTATGAGTGAGAACATGCGGTGTTTGTTTTTTTTGTCCTTGCGATAGTTTGCTGAGAATGATGGTTTCCAGCTTCATCCATGTCCCTACAAAGGACATGAACTCATCCTTTTTTATGGCTGCATAGTATTCCATGGTGTATATGTGCCACATTTTCTTAATCCAGTCTATCATTGTTGGACATTTGGGTTGGTTCCAAGTCTTTGCTATTGTGAATAGTGCCACAATAAACATACGTGTGCATGTGTCTTTATAGCAGCATGATTTATAATCCTTTGGGTATATACCCAGTAATGGGATGGCTGGGTCAAATGGTATTTCTAGTTCTAGATCCCTGAGGAATCGCCACACTGACTTCCACAATGATTGAACTAGTTTACAGTCCCACCAACAGTGTAAAAGTGTTCCTATTTCTCCACATCCTCTCCAGCACTTGTTTCCTGACTTTTTAATGATGGCCATTCTAACTGGTGTGAGATGGTATCTCATTGTTGTTTTGATTTGCATCTCTCTGATGGCCAGTATTGATGAGCATTTTTTCATGTGTCTTTTGGCTGCATAAATGTCTTCTTTTGAGAAGTGTCTGTTCGTGTCCTTCGCCCACTTGTTGATGGGGTTGTTTGTTTTTTTCTTGTAAATTTGTTTGAGTTCATTGTAGATTCTGGATATTAGCCCTTTGTCAGATGAGTAGATTGCAAACATTTTCTCCCATTCTGTAGGTTGCCTGTGCACTCTGATGGTGGTTTCTTTTGCTGTGCAGAAGCCTTTAGTTTAATTAGATCCCATTCATCAATTTTGGCTTTTGTTGCCATTGCTTTTGGTGTTTTAGACATGAAGTCCTTGCCCGTTCCTGTGTCCTGAATGGTAATGCCTAGGTTTTCTTCTAGGGTTTTTATGGTTTTAGGTCTAACATTTAAGTCTTTAATCCATCTTGAATTAATTTTTGTCTAAGGTGTAAGGAAGGGATCCAGTTTCAGCTTTCTACATATGGCTAGCCAGTTTTCCCAGCACCATTTATTAACTAGGGAATCCTTTCCTCATTTCTTGTTTTTGTCAGGTTTGTCAAAGATCAGATAGTTGTAGATATGCGGCATTATTTCTGAGGGCTCTGTTCTGTTCCGTTGGTCTATATCTCTGTTTTGGTACCAGTACCATGCTGTTTTGGTTAGTGTAGCCTTGTAGTATAGTTTGAAGTCAGGTAGCGTGATGCCTCCAGCTTTGTTCTTTTGGGTTAGGATTGACTTGGCGATGCGGGCTCTTTTTTGGTTCCATATGAACTTTAAAGTGGTTTTTTCCAATTCTGTGAAGAAAGTCATTGGTAGCTTGATGGAGATGGCATTGAATCTATAAATTACCTTGGGTGGTATGGGCATTTTCATGATATTGATTCTTCCTACCCATGAGCATGGAATGTTCTTCCATTTGTTTGTATCCTCTTTTATTTCATGGAGCGGTGGTTTGTAGATCTCCTTCAAGAGGTCCTTCATGTCCCTTGTCAGTTGGATTCCTAGGTATTTTACTCTCTTTGAAGCAATTGTGAATGGGAGTTCAGTCATGATTTGGCTCTCTGTTTGTCTGTTATTGGTGTATAAGAATGCTTGTGGTTTTTGTACATTGATTTTGTATTCTGAGACTTTGCTGAAGTTGCTTATCAGGTTAAGGAGATTTTGGGCTGAGACAATGGAGTTTTCTAGATATACAATCATGTCATCTGCAGACAGGGACAATTTGACTTCCTCTTTTCCTAATTGAATACTCTGTATTTCCTTCTCCTGCCTGATTGCCCTGGCCAGAACTTCCAACACTATGTTGAATAGGAGTGGTGAGAGAGGGCATCCCTGTCTTGTGCCAGTTTTCAAAGGGAATGCTTCCAGTTTTTGCCCATTCAGTATGATATTGGCTGTGGGTTTGTCATAGATAGCTCTTATTATTTTGAGATACGTCCCATCAATACCTAATTTATTGAGAGTTTTTAGCGTGAAGGTTGTTGAATTTTGTCAAAGGCCTTTTCGGCATCTATTGAGATAATCACGTGGTTTTTGTCTTTGGTTCTGTTTATATGCTGGATTACATTTATTGATTTGCGTTTGTTGAACCAGCGTTGCATCCCGTGGATGAAGCCCACTTGATCATGGTGAATAAGCTTTTTGATGTGCTGTTGGATTCGGTTTGCCAGTATTTTATTGAGGATTTTTGCATCATTGTTCATCAGGGATATTGGTCTAAAATTCTCTTTTTTGGTTGTGTCTCTGCCAGGCTTTGGTATCAGGATGATGCTGGCCTCATAAAATGAGTTAGGGAGGATTCCCTCTTTTTCTATTGATTGGAATAGTTTCAGAAGGAATGGTACCAGCTCCTCTTTGTACCTCTGGTAGAATTTGGCTGTGAATCCATCTGATCCTGCCCTCTTGTTTGGTTGGTAAGCTATTAATTATTGCCTCAATTTCAAAGCCTGTTAGTGGTCTATTCAGAGATTCAACTTCTTCCTGGTTTAGTCTTGGGCGGGTGTATGTGTTGAGGAATTTATCCATTTCTTCTAGATTTTCTAGTTTATTTGCGTAGAGGTGTTTATAGTATTCTCTGATGGTGGTTTGTATTTCTGTGGAATCGGTGATGATATCCCCTTTATCATTTTTTATTGTGTGTATTTGATCCTTCTCTCTTTTCTTCTTTATTGGTCTTGCTAGTGGTCTATCAATTTTGTTGATCTTTTCAAAAAACCAGCTCCTGGATTCATTGATTTTTTGAAGGGTTTTTTGTGTCTCTATTTCCTTCAGTTCTGCTCTGATCTTAGTTATTTCTTGCCTTCTGCTAGCTTTTGAACGTGTTTGCCCTTGCTTCTCTAGTTCTTTTAATTGTGATGTTAGGGTGTCAGTTTTGGATCTTTCTTGCTTTCTCTTGTAGGCATTTAGTGCTGTAAATTTCCCTCTACACACGTTTTTGAACGCTGGTCCTCTGCTCCTGCTGCTCAGGCTCAATTCAAGTCTTCATTTCTGCTTTATCTTTGGTCATGTTGTGAATCTTACTTGTAGGATCTATTTGCTAGCCCAAATACTGCCTGTTTACATGACTTGTTTTGACCCTAGTTACTCTAACCAAGTTGCTCCTCCTGCTTATAGAATCTAGATTTCAGCTTAAGTCTCTCCTATTTACTTTGGACAAAATTGTGTTAGTTTTATCTACTGCTTTGATTGGCTTAGATTGGCCACCAGTGCCATTAGCTTCAGGTTGCTGCTCCATTCAGCAGCTCATTCATCTCAACTCTGGTTATATCACCAAGGGGAGAGCAAAAAGTGTAGTCAACCAGCACATTTGTGTGTGTTTTCCTAAACAAAGTGATTGTAAGAGAGCAGTTGGTTTTATTCTGCATTGACTTCTTGTTCTTTTTTGATTAATGTAAGTCATTTGTCATATTGTTTTATAAAGATAAATTTTAAGTGTACTTATTATATATGTAAGGATTTTTTTCTGTTAAACCTCTGCCTTCCAGGTTCAAGTGATTCTTGTGCCTCAGCCTCCTGAGTAGGTGGGATTACAGGTGTGCCCCACCACGCCCAGCTAATTTTTGCATTTTTAATAGAGATGGAGTTTTGCCATTTTGGCCAGGCTGGTCTGGAACTCCCGGGCTCAAGTGTTCTGCCCACCTCAGCCTTCCGAAGTGCTGGGATTACATATGTGAGCCATCACGCTTGGCCTAATTTTTGTATTTTTAGTAGAGATGGGGTTTCACCATGTCAGCCAGGCTGGTCCTGAACTCCTGGCCTCAAGTGATCCACCTGCCTAACCTCCCAAAGTGCTGGGATTACAGGCGTGAGCCTCTGCACCTGGACCCCTTTTTTCTTTTTAAATGAATAAATGTATTTCCTTCTCTGTAACAAGAAAGATGACCCTATTTTTTGTAGGGACCAACTTATTTTTATTCTCTGTTTTGACTTAAAAAATGATTTGACATCTTTTTATCAGATTCTTGATAAACTTCCTGTGTGTGTGTTTTTTTTACCCCTTTAGGATTGGCCAGCAGGGTGATATGACTGATTCAAGGACGAATAGCTTCTTATATATTCTAGATATTCTCCCAAGGTAAAAACTTATGTTCCTGTACAAGCTTACCTTTAATTTGAAACTCCAGGTCTGGAAGAATGTGATGTTTGTCATTTTGTAGAGGATAGCCATTTATACGTGCTCCCTTGAGATATTGGGTATGTCATTTATCTTCTACCATGACTAATAGAGTAACTGCAAATGTTTCACAATTCCATGCTTGCCGCCACAGTGAGTGACAGGGAATCACAGCCTACTAGCTAGATTCTACTGCCTCTGCTCATAGTGTTGATGCAGATGGTGCTAATGTTAGTGAATGCTGTTACCCATGGCCTGGAAATATGTGCAAACCCTTAAAGCCACCCTTCTGTGTGAGTAGCAGCCCTTTCAGTTGTCACCACAGAGGCTCTGTGTGAACCCATGTTTGACATAAACTCCAATGGAAATCAACATTTCAGATGTTAACTTTATCAAGTAGGCTGTGTTTAAGGGAAAAATGAATAGAATATAAGTTGTCTCCAGCCTTATAAAATTCCATTTTAAAAAGAGTTCAGAAAATTACTTACCTTATATTTCCCACAAGTAATGATTTTCTTTACTTTTTCTTCTTAGTAATGAGATATTTAGAATTCCATTTGTTTGTTTTTTTTTAGATTACAAAAATTACCAAAGTATATTCTTTTGGAGAATGTTAAAGGTTTTGAAGTATCTTCTACAAGGTAAAAAAATGTATTTGTCTTGCATACATCTTAGACTTGGTATATCTTATAGTAGGAACTGTTGTGAAATAAAAATCTTAAAAACCAGTGCATACATTCTGACATTTTATATATTAAATGTTTTATTCATCAATATTAATTTTGACTAATAATGTAAAGTATTACAAAGTTTTGTTCAACCGATTCTCTTCTATTTTGATATTTTTGAATTTTTCTAGAGTAAGTGGTTGGTAAGAATGGCATTTCTCAATTTTAGTCATTTATATTGGTGCTTATTTCTGTGGAAGTAGAAATGTTTTCAGTAAGAATTGGTCCTGTTGACAAGTATTTTCTGCCCTACAGTTGGATGCAGGAGGAATCCCTGTGTCGGGGTTCTTTCAGATGGTGGCTCAGCTGGAGAGAAAGCATCCACCCGAGTTCTTGAGTCAGCTGCTGTCTGTAACAGTGCTCCTATCTGACTGGCCACCTTGAAGATAAAGTTCTAGTTCCCATGGCAGATTGATCATCACTAGATTAGCAATTCTAAGTTTCATCAGTTTGGATAATTTATCTGGCAGCTTTTTTTATTTGTAGTAAACAATTATCTGTATCTTTTGATTCAGTATTATTTCTCAGGTGCTGAACTCAGTAAAAACATAGGGTCATTATCTTTCTAAACAAGTGAAGTTACAGTTTTCACTTAAAATGAGGTTTTGTGGGCCGGACGTGGTGGCTCATGCCTGTAATCCAGCACTTTGGGAGGCCGAGGCGGGTGGATCATGAGGTCAGGAGTTCAAGACCAGCCTGGCCAAGATGGTGAAACCCCGCCTCTACTAAAAATACAAAAAAATTAGCTGGGCGTGGTGGTGTGTGCCTGGAATCCCAGCTACTCAGGAGACTGAGGCAGAGAATTGCTTGAACCCGGGAGGCAGAGGATGCAGTGAGCTGAGATTGCACTATTGCATTCCAGCCTGGGCGACAGAGTGAGACTCTGTCTCAAAAAAAAAACGAAAAAACAAGAAAACAAACAAAAAAACCCCAGTTTTTGTGTACGTTCTTTAAATAAGAACCCCCTTTCCAAGTAAAGAATTAAAGCTTTTTTTTTTTTTTTTCTTTTTAGAGACCTCTTGATACAAACAATAGAAAATTGTGGCTTTCAGTACCAAGAGTTTCTATTATCTCCAACCTCTGTAGGTACCACAGTTATAAATGCTTATATAAATTATAATTTAAAGGCTTTTTTTCCCAAAGAGAATTTGATTCGATAAGCAGAATGGCTTTATGTTGGATAATATTATATGTAAACTCTGACAATAGTTTAGATTATGGGTCTTCCTTCCCACAGAATTTAGTGCATGCATATAAACTCATTCAGACTTATTTTATGAAAAAAATTATATAGCTTGAAAGAGAGACTATATTTCTCTTTTAGAGAGCAAAGGATAGCATATTTTGAAAATATGTCAAGTTTGGTATTTCCAAACTCGGTGTTAATAATGTTAATAATTGGGCCGGGCGCGGTGGCTCAAGCCTGTAATCCCAGCACTTTGGGAGGCCGAGGCGGGCGGATCACGAGGTCAGGAGATCGAGACCACGGTGAAACCCCGTCTCTACTAAAAATACAGAAAATTAGCCGGGCGCAGTGGCGGGCGCCTGTAGTCCCAGCTACTCGGGAGGCTGAGGCAGGAGAATGGCGTGAACCTGGGAGGCGGAGCTTGCAGTGAGCCGAGATCGCGCCACTGCACTCCAGCCTGGGCGACAGAGCGAGACTCTGTCTCAAAAAAAAAAAAAAAAAAAAAAAAAAATTAATGTTAATAATTAATAATGTTAATGTTTCAAAATAATCCAAAATAGAAAACAAAATAAACATGTAGTAACTTTCTAATTACTGCTTTGGGGACATAACATTAAGTTGAAAACACTGCTTCCATTTCATGGATAAGAAATTTAAGTAATTGATCATGATAAGACAAGTTATTTGACAGATTTGAATTTTGCAAGAGTTGCTGTCAGCTTTTTGTTATTGTTCTTGTTAGTTTCTTGTAATCTTTAGCCATATTATATTGTTCTTTGCCCAGAAATTAATAGACAACCCATTACAAAAATTCAAGATACAAGCTGTGGAAATTGGCAACATATTTGATCTCTTTAAATGTATTTCATATTTATTGCCTTTTAGCTTGTAAAACACAGCGAATCATCCTTTTTTAACAGAATGAGGTAATAAATAGCCAAGAATAACTATATTTGAATTTTTAAATTATTACTATATTATCAATAATGAATGTAAAAATATCTATACTACGTCTTAGCTGGGAAATATAAAATGGAAGTGACTTGTAGATATATTTGTCAGCATCAATCTTTAACTCATTCAAATAATAGTACAAAGTAGCAACTTAATAGTTTAGAATATACTACAGTGGAGTCTTCTACAAATCCATAGCAAATTTTGCTCTGGTAGAAGCTAAATGTAGGCTCGTATGAGTTTTTTGTTGTTGTTGTTTAACTTGGTGCTAAAGTTAGTATTGCTGTCTCTGATTTTCTAGAGTAACTAACTGCTTTGCTTTGCTTACAGCTTGGCATTCCAAATTCAAGGCTACGATATTTTCTTATTGCAAAGCTTCAGTCAGAGCCATTACCTTTTCAAGCCCCTGGTCAGGTATTATTATTGGAATTTTGTTATGAGTATTATGGCCTATTTATTATAAATATATATTAGTCTGCTAATTTATTTTCAAGAACTACTTTGTGTAGGTGTCTCTGTGTCCTATAGAATCTGAAGTATAGACCATGCCCTAGGTCCATCTTCAAGACCGTTTTCCTCTTGCCACTTTTATTGTTTTAAAACAAAACAAAAACAAAACGAAACAATTTTTCTTTTCCTCATTAGAAAACAAATGAGTTAAAAATCTTATCATTAGTATTGTTATCTTCCTCCTTCCCCCATAGTTTCCCTTTTGCCTGTAGACTATTTTGCATTTATCATTTTATCCTTCCCATAGAAGCTATTGGTTACTTTTGATAAAATTTATTATTTTTTCTTAAAAGTGGCTTACAAATATTTTAACACATGGGTTGCATTTTCTTTAAAGCCAGTGCTATTTAGCTTAATTGATTAAAATATAGTAATGATTAGTACAAGCTAGAATAAAATCCTTAATTGCTACAGATAGAATCTCTAATTATGTCAGCAGTTTTACGTGCTTAGGTCAAAAAATGGGGATGGATAACTGAATTTCAAAATTTCAGCGAAACTCTCCTTAACTGTCATAGGTAAGGACACAAAAGTCACGTCTACTAATAAGGGATTGGTAGTGTCAACTCAATCCCTTTATAATATAATCCTAATATTGCTCCCTTTCCATAGTAGCCAATTCCAATGTAAAGTTAATATACCTTATACATTATATTACGTTAATATTAACTTCATAGATTGACTTCAAAGACTTCATTATTAAAAATTCCTGGAATGGTTTTCCTTTTACAAAATAGGACTTTATACCTGGTTATATGTTTTGCAGAAACAAGTTTTTCCCATGGGACTCATGAGTAGAAATAATCCTTCACAGTGAAAATCGCTTTTCTTTTTTTAATTGCTATTTTTCCTTTAGACCATAGCTATGTTTCGGTTTTTCATTTTTAATGAAGGAGTATGGCAAAACTTGATTCGAAACATGTTTTCTGGAAATGTTAGTCTTGCTTTCTAAACTTCTTTTCCAAATAGGCTACAAATATGATTTATCTATATTCAGTATATACTTTCTGTTAGTTTATTGAATGTTTTTATTAATAAATACCGTAAACACTAATCCATGAAATAAATCATCTGTAACGAGATGACAATATAGCTGTATGATTAATAACTTGTAATAACTTTTACAAATACGAGTAAACCACAATTTCTATCTTTTAATGGCAACCCCGTAAAGACTAAATGAGGTTTTTTTCATAATGTTGACTGGACATTATTAATTTCTCTTATTTTTAATGAAACTTTTCACAATTTGTGTATTTTTATGTAATGCCAGGTACTGATGGAGTTCCCCAAAATTGAATCTGTACATCCACAAAAATATGCGATGGATGTAGAAAAGAAAATTCAAGAAAAGAACATTGAACCAAATATTAGCTTTGATAGCAGCATGCAGTGTTCTGGAAAAGATGCCATTCTTTTTAAGCTTGAAACTGCAGAAGAAATTCACAGGAAAAATCAACAAGATAGTGATCTCTCCGTGAAAATGCTAAAAGATTTTCTTGAAGATGACACTGACATGAACCAGTATCTTTTACCATCAAAGTCATTGCTGCGATATGCTCTTCTATTAGATATTGTTCAGCCCACTTGTAGAAGGTCCGTGTGCTTTACCAAAGGGTAGGTTTTAAAGATCTATTCATCCTGTATCCAGAATAACCAGGTTTTTTAAAGCTGTTGTTTCTTTAAGTTCTTCTAAAAACAGGGAGCATTTTATAAAATGTTTTTGCTAGAATGATGTATTTTCCCTTAATTGCCTGCTTCATGTTCCAATAGAACACAAGTAAAAATTCCGTTTGGCAGAACATTATGTGCACCACCCACAAAAGTGCTCATAAAAGACAATGTCATTTGTTTGGTGACCTTCATAGGAACTTAAATACCCATAGTAGAAACATGGTTTCTGTAGACTATTGCTTGCTAATTCTTTAGCACTTCTGTGGCACATCATACCTCAAAGAATTGTGTTCACTCTTATGATCAATGTATAATAAGAAATTAAATTTTAAACTAAAGAAGTAATATTGAGTTATCTGGAGAATATTAGGGTAACTTTTAAATTTAAATTTTTTTCAGGTTTTTACATAAATAATATATGCCCATGGTTTCCAATTCAAAAGATAACTAAGATTCTAAGACTCCCTTCCATTTCTGTCTCTTGACCATTCAGTTCTTCTCCCCACATTCAACCAGTGATATCAGTTTACTGTATAATCTTCCAGAGGTATTGTATCTGAAAGTGTATTTAAATATCCATGTATATTTTATCCCCCTTTATAAGTAAATGGCAGGATACTATATATATGCCCCTTTTTTCACTGCACAATATAAATAGAATATCATCGCGTATCAGTACTTAAAGGACTTTCTGTTTTCATGGTATAGGTATATTCTGTAATTTGCTTTACTGGTTACCTATTCATGAACATTTAGAGGGCTTCCTTTGGGTTATTTCTTTAACATTTAATACATTTCTCAGTAATTTTTTTAAACCTAGAAAGGGGAAAAATTAGACCTTTTTAAGAAAAATTTTGGCCGGGCACGGTGGCTGATGCCTGTAATCCAAACACTTCGGGAGGCTGAGGCAGGTAGATCACCTGAGGTCAGGAGTTTGAGACTAGCCTGGTCAACAGGGTGAAACCCTGTCTGTACGAAGACTACAAAAATTGGCCAGGCATGGTGGTGGGCGCCTGCAGTCCCAGCTACTTGGGAGACTGAGGCAGGAGAATTGCTTGAATCTGGGGGGCAGAGGTTGCAGTGAGTTGAGATCATACCCCTGCACTCCAACGTGGGCGACAGAGTGAGACTCTTGTCTCAAAAAAAAAAAAGAAAAATTTTGCCAAGGATCTCTATCTCTGCTTTCTGAATGCTACTCAATCTCATTTGATAGATAGTTGTATGATTTGTCAATTCAGGCTTTCTATTCTTACCTTCTAGGCTGTTAATATCTTGTATGATACACTGTACCCCAATAGAACCATACCAGAGTCATTCTGACTTTATTATACTCTGCCCTCGTACTTCAGGGGAAAGGGTTTATTGCTTTCCGTTACCTTGAAAGACTTCACTGGGCTGTTGTCAGTTACTAAGTTCAATAGGTTCTGTTTAGGACTCTCATAAAATAAGACTTAGCAATTTTGTAATAAAAAACAACCTTGAAATTCTTTTCTAATTATGAAGATGGCATAAAAGAAGCCTGATTGTAAAATTTATTTTGGCATAGATACTATGTGTATATACACACATATTTGTATGTGTAATATATATGAAAAAGGCAGTTTGAAAAAAATTATTTTTTTCCTGGTTTGACTTTTTCCCTCTAATTCTTATTTTAAACTGTTTTCTTTGTGAAAAAGAAATAATGCTAATATGTGAACGGCCAGCTTGGCAATAATCTTAGAGAGAGAAATACTGCTAATGACTTGCATTTCTGAAGTGTTTTGTACTTTCTATGCAATTTTTTATATAATGGTCTGATTGTTGTGTGAAAGTGATCATAAAATCGTACTGTGTTAAATGACAAGCAGACATAGGCTCAGTGTCACTGTGTTTGCTGTGGTGTTAGAGAGCAGGGTGGTGGGTTCCTGAGAGGAAATGATGGTTCAGGCATGATAAAAATGGCAGCGATTTCTTTTCACCTGTACAACATTTAGGTTAATGTGGCAAGGGAGCCAATACTGAATTATATTTGAATATAAAGTGCATCCTTTCCAGTGATGAACATTCAAGACAGGACAATTAATAAAAAGAAATGACAATTTATAGTTCATCATTCAGTGGTATTTACTCAACTCAAAAAACTGTGCCATGTTTCATTTCTGAGACATTTATTATTTATTATTATTATCATTTTTTTGAGACAGAGTCTCACTCTGTTGCCCAGGCTGGAGTGCAGTGGTGTGATCTCGGCTCACTACAACCTCCGCCTCCCAGGTTCAAGAGATTCTCCTACCTCAGCCTCCTGAGGTAGGCACGCACCACCACGCCTCGCTAATTTTTTTTATATTTTTAGTAGAGACGGGATTTCACCATGTTGGCCAGGCTGACCTCAAACTCCTGACCTCAGGTGATCCACCCGCCTGGGCCTCCCAAAGTGCTGGGATTACAGGCATTAGCCACTGTGCCCGGCCCATTTATGAGACATTTAAATGGAACTGTATTATGTCTTTTACCTAGTAATTTTTTACCTACAAAGGATATTTATGTGACATTATTCAAGATATTTCAGAAGGATGTAACTGTGTAGATTAATTCATTCAATAAATATTTAAGAAATTTAGCATTAACACTTACATCAGGTGCCGCATAATAGTTGTGTTGATTTTTCAGATATGGAAGCTACATAGAAGGGACAGGGTCTGTGTTACAGACTGCAGAGGATGTGCAGGTACTATGCATGTTTTAAAGCTAAAACACTTTAAAATTTTTAACTAAAATTGTTTAATACTTTGAGAACATTGAAATAATTTTATGCATTCATCTGGCCATGAATATATATTTTATTCATTCATAAGTATATTCATATATATAATATTTTATTACTGTTGAATAAATCTTTTTCTTGTTGCTCTGCATGAGCATATGCACAAGGAATGTTTTATGTTTTTCTTTTTCTTATTTTTACCTTCTGCTTTTCTTTTATTCCATAAATAGTAAGTTGAAACTCAGCCTACAATAGTTAATGTTCTCTAAAATGTTGTACAAACATCTTAATATTGGAGCCCTCTTTGCAGCACACACTATAAAACTTCCTTTTAAGGAAAAAAAAAATCTTGGCAATGTGCTTTATGAATACTTCAGTTGTTAACTCTTCATGGTGTCATGGTTGAATACAAGTCTAATATATAGCAAGTTTTATATTTTTTTGAATAATTTTAAAGTGAGATCACATTGTCTTTTATACTGATTCAAACTTTTAACTACTAATAAAATTTACCCATGGTAAAAATTCTGTTATAGGCAATTGAATGTCTGGATTTGAGAAGTTATATTTGCTTAATATATTTAATCATTTTAAGGAAGTATCTTGATGAAACTGAGTATAAAAAAATAAAAGTTTTAATGATTCTCCTGTTTTATTGTAAAATTGACTTCGTTATTTTGTCAAGCTTCTTTTGCATTTTTCACTATATTTCTTTTATATTGTCATTTATTGCTTATACTCTTATGATTTTATTTTAAGGGCTCAGAAATGACAGACACCCTGAAAAATATCCTGAACTGTTGAATGTTAACCTTTTTTTCTTTTCAAAGTTTACATCGCCCTTATCGAGCCAATATGTAGTCTATTATACAGAGCCATTTTGTCCTGTGCACTTTGCCACTGTGTGTTACAGCAGGCTGTATGTTCGTCGAGTTTAAACTATCTCACAGCAGGAGATCTTAAATCTAGTTGCACATTACTTTTTTACTTATCTTGGGTATTTTCTTACAGGTTGAGAATGTCTACAAATCCCTTACCAATTTGTCACAAGAACAACAGATAACAAAGCTGTTAATGCTTAAACTGCGATATTTCACTCCTAAAGAAATAGCAAATCTCCTTGGATTTCCTCCAGAGTTCGGTATGTAGGATACATGCAGAATTCAGCCTTCATGTATTAAAACTCTCAAAAATCTTTAGGGACTTGTGTGTCTAGGACCTGCCTAAACAAATGGGTTCAAGAAACCTCTTTCCTTTCCTGATCATGCCATTTATGGCATCTTTCTGCCCTCTTTCCCCTCATAACTGCCTCATTTGGTTCTCTCCTGACTCATTCTCCCTCTCTCTAACTCCACTAGTGGGCCACAGAGGTTGGCATGGCTAGAAGGGTCACATTGGCAACTCCTCGCCTCTTTCCACAAATGGCTGTGCGTAGCGTTCCCTTTCTAGCTTATTTTCTTTTCCAGAGGTCCTCTCCTAATCACCCCACACTAGAGCTTGTGAAAGAATGCTTTCGATTGCCTTTTTTATAAATTAAAAGGCAGTTGAGGGATTATTTTGGAAGGGTGGGGGTGTATTTGTATTTATTCTCCTCAGAGATACACCTGTGTCAGCTGTGTACCCCTGTCCTTCCCTACAAGGGGTAGGTGGAGAAAGAGGAGGTGGAGAGGCTGCCTAGGAAGGAGCTTTCATAATGGAACGAAAGGGGGACTCAGAAGATGAAATTGACACATGAGATGAATTGACACAGAATTGATGAAAGATTGGGGATCTACAGGAAGGAATCTCAAGAACAAATGGGAAGATTTAGTTGTAGAGTGAGAAAGTCAAAGGCCTAACTCCATTGGCAGTCCAGGAAGTCCAAGGACTGGTGCTCTGAAGAGATTGGACACACTGCTTTGGCCTTCTCAGAGATGCTCCAGCCCATCTCCCTGATCCCACTACCAGGGCCAGTCCTCTCAGCTCTGAGGAGGCTGTGGGTTTCGTAGGCCTGGGGTGGGCATGCTCCCAGTACCTGGCTGATGGGCTGGGAGAAAAACTGACCTCCCTAGCATGCTTCCCTGGCTAGAGAAGGAGGAAATGTGCTTTTGAGGACTCTGAGAGTTCGAATGCAGAAAAGTCAAGCTTTGTTAAGTCCAATACTTTTGTAATATTAATATGGCACTATCCCTTAAATAAATAATGGATTTAATAGATCATGTTTCAAATTCTAAATAATGGATTTAAGCTGAGGTTTTGGAACACAACCATTTTGTACATAGGGAACAAACTGCCATTATAATTTGACTACCCTCTTGGTAATTGATTCTCTGAGCTTAGTCGCAGCAACCAGGTTTATTTTGTACTCCCTGCCTCTTTCTTGGTGATCTCATTTTTGTCCCAAATATCCTGGGGAGTGTTGTTTAAGAAAAACACAACTTTCCTTGTAGTTTTTGTCACAAAACGAGTGAGAGCATTACAAAACAAATAAAGAGCTGAGAATTAGACTCAAGAATTCTCATTCCTAGTCTGCTTTCCTAGCTACTATTTTTTTTTTCCTTTTTTCAGATGAGCAATCAGACATACTCTTGAAGACAGAAAAGAGATTAACTATCTAATTAAAATGAATTCCTCAGCTTTATTCCAGTGCTTTTTTGTTTTCAAAGGGCAGTAGTCACTTTGGTAATACTGAACCTTGGTAAGGAGCACAGAGCCCAGAGTCAGACTGAGTGATTTCATATCCCAGCCCCACCTTAACCGTTCCCTTCTTTAGTTTACTTGTCTGTAAAATGAGGATAATCATAACTCCTACTTCATAGAGTTATTGTGATAGTTAAATGAGTTCATGTATAGGAAATTCTTATATAATATCTGAGACATAATGTAAAACTTGTTTTAGCTTTCATTTTTAGAATGAGCCATTTATTTACTTTTTTTTTAACATTTTACTTTTTTTATTCTATTATTATTATACTTTAAGTTTTAGGGTACATTTGCACAATGTGCAGGTTTGTTACATATGTATCCATGTGCCATGTTGGTGTGCTGCACCCATTAACTCGTCATTTAGCATTAGGTATAGCTCCTAATGCTATCCCTCCCCGCTCTCCCTACCCCACAACAGTCCCCAGAGTGTGATGTTCCCCTTCCTGTGTCCATGAGTTCTCATTGTTCAATTCCCACCTATGAGTGAGAACATGCAGTGTTTGGTTTTTTGTCCTTGCGATAGTTTACTGAGAATGATGGTTTCCGGTTTTATCCATGTCCCTACAAAGGACATGAACTCATCATTTTTTATGGCTGCATAGTATTCCATGGTGTATATGTGCCACATTTTCTTAATCCAGTCTATCATTGTTAGACATTTGGGTTGGTTCCAAGTCTTTGCTATTGTGAATAGTGCCGCAATAAACATACGTGTGCATGTGTCTTTATAGCAGCGTGATTTATAGTCCTTTGGGTATATACCCAGTAATGGGATGGCTGGGTCAAATGGTATTTCTGGTTCTAGATCCCTGAGGAATTGCCACACGGACTTCCACAATGGTTGAACTAGTTTACAGTCCCACCAACAGTGTAAAAGTGTTCCTATTTCTCCACATCCTCTCCAGCACCTGTTGTTTCTTGACTTTTTAATGATGGCCATTCTAACTGGTGTGAGATGGTATCTCATTATGGTTTTGATTTGCATCTCTCTGATGGCCAGTGATGATGGGCATTTTTTCATGTGTTTTTTGGCTGCATAAATGTCTTCTTTTGAGAAGTGTCTGTTCGTGTCCTTCACCCACTTTTTGATGGGGTTGTTTGTTTTTTTCTTGTAAATTTGTTTGAGTTCATTGTAGATTCTGGATATTAGCCCTTTGTCAGATGAGTAGGTTGAGAAAATTTTCTCCCATTTTGTAGGTTGCCTATTCACTCTGATGGTAGTTTCTTTTGCTGTGCAGAAGCTCTTTAGTTTAATTAGATCCCATTCATCAATTTTGGCTTTTGTTGCCATTGCTTTTGGTGTTTTAGACATGAAGTTCTTGCCCATGCCTATGTCCTGAATGGTAATGCCTAGGTTTTCTTCTAGGGTTTTTATGGTTTTAGGTCTAACATTTAAGTCTTTAATCCATCTTGAATTAATTTTTGTCTAAGGTGTAAGGAAGGGATCCAGTTTCAGCTTTCTACATATGGCTAGCCAGTTTTCCCAGCACCATTTATTAACTAGGGAATCCTTTCCCCATTGCTTGTTTTTGTCAGGTTTGTCAAAGATCAGATAGTTGTAGATAAGTGGCATTATTTCTGAGGGCTCTGTTCTGTTCCGTTGGTCTATATCTCTGTTTGGTACCAGTACCATGCTGTTTTGGTTACTGTAGGCTTGTAGTATAGTTTGAAGTCAGGTAGCGTGATGCCTCCAGCTTTGTTCTTTTGGGTTAGGATTGACTTGGCGATGCGGGCTCTTTTTTGGTTCCATATGAACTTTAAAGTGGTTTTTTCCAATTCTGTGAAGAAAGTCATTGGTAGCTTGATGGAGATGGCATTGAATCTATAAATTACCTTGAGTGGTGTGGCGATTTTCACAATATTGATTCTTCCTACCCATGAGCATGGAATGTTCTTCCATTTGTTTGTATCCTCTTTTATTTCATTGAGCAGTGGTTTGTAGTTCTCCTTGAAGAGGTCCTTCATGTCTCTTGTCAGTTGGATTCCTAGGTCTTTTATTCTCTTTGAAACAATTGTGAATGGGAGTTCACTCATGATTTGGCTCTCTGTTTGTCTGTTATTGGTGTATAAGAATGCTTGTGATTTTTGTATATTGATTTTGTATCCTGAGACTTTGCTGAAGTTGCTTATCAGGTTAAGGAGATTTTGGGCTGAGACAATGGAGTTTTCTAGATATACAATCATGTCATCTGCAAACGGGGACAATTTGACTTCCTCTTTTCCTAATTGAATACCCTTTATTTCTTTCTCCTGCCTGATTGCCCTGGCCAGAACTTCCAACACTATGTTGAATAGGAGTGGTGAGAGAGGGCATCCCTGTCTTGTGCCAGTTTTCAAAGGGAATGCTTCCAGTTTTTGCCCATTCAGTATGATATTGGCTGTGGGTTTGTCATAGATAGCTCTTATTATTTTGAGATACGTCCCATCAATACCTAATTTATTGAGAGTTTTTAGCATGAAGGTTGTTGAATTTTGTCAAAGGCCTTTTCTGCATCTATTGAGGTAATCATGTGGTTTTTGTCTTTGGTTCTGTTTATATGCTGGATTACATTTATTGATTTGCGTATGTTGAACCAGCGTTGCATCCCGTGGATGAAGCCCACTTGATCATGGTGGATAAGCTTTTTGATGTGCTGCTGGATTCGGTTTGCCAGTATTTTATTGAGGATTTTTGCATCAATGTTCATCAAGGATATTGGTCTAAAATTCTCTTTTTTGGTTGTGTCTCTGCCAGGCTTTGGTATCAGGATGATGCTGGCCTCATAAAATGAGTCAGGGAGGATTCCCTCTTTTTCTATTGATTGGAATAGTTTCAGAAGGAATGGTACCCGTTCCTCTTTGTACCTCTGGTAGAATTTGGCTGTGAATCCATCTGGTCCTGGCCTCTTGTTTGGTTGGTAAGCTATTGATTATTGCTACAATTTCAGAGCCTGTTATTGGTCTATTCAGAGATTCAACTTCTTCCTGGTTTAGTCTTGGGAGGGTGTACGTGTCGAGGAATTTATCCATTTCTTGTAGATTTTCTAGTTTATTTGCGTAGAGGTGTTTATATTATTCTCTGATGGTAGTTTGTATTTCTGTGGGATCGGTGGTGATATCCCCTTTATCATTTTTTATTGTGTCTATTTGATTCTTCTCTCTTTTCTTCTTTATTAGTCTTGCTAGCAGTCTATCAATTTTGTTGATCTTTCAAAAAACCAACTCCTGGATTCATTGATTTTTTGAAGGGTTTTTTGTGTCTCTATTTCCTTCAGTTCTGCTCTGATTTTAGTTATTTCTAGCCTTCTGCTAGCTTTTGAATGTGTTTGCTCTTGCTTTTCTAGTCCTTTTAATTGTGATATTAGGGTGTCAATTTTGGATCTTTCCTGCTTTCTCTTGTGGGCATTTAGTGCTATAAATTTCCCTCTACACACTGCTTTGAATGTGTCCCAGAGATTCTGGTATGTTGTGTCTTTGTTCTCATTGGTTTCAAAGAACATCTTTATTTCTGCCTTCATTTCGTTATGTACCCAGTAGTCATTCAGGAGCAGGTTGTTCAGTTTCCATGTAGTTGAGCGGTTTTGAGTGAGTTTCTTAATTCTGAGTTCTAGTTTGATTGCACTGAGGTCTGAGAGACAGCTTGTTATAATTTCTGTTCTTTTACATTTGCTGAGGAGTGCTTTACTTCCAACTATGTGGTCAATTTTGGAATAGGTGTGGTGTGGTGCTGAAAAAAATGTATATTCTGTTGACTTGGGGTGGAGAGTTCTATAGATGTCTATTAGGTCCGCTTGGTGCAGAGCTGAGTTCAATTCCTGGGTATCCTTGTTAACTTTCTGTCTCTTTGATCTGTCTAATGTTGACAGTGGGGTGTTAAAGTCTCCCATTATTATTGTGTGGGAGTCTAAGCCTGTTTATAGGTCACTCAGGACTTGCTTTATGAACATTTATTTACTTTTATAATCTTTATTTCATAAATATTTTCCTAATTTTTTAAAATTTTAAGTGGGTAAAAAAATTTTTCAAAGCTCTCTGAATATGTATGTATAATACTTAGGAAAACAGCCTTTGAAATTACTGAACCTCCTTTTAAAATACGTGATATGTTTGTGGCGTTGAGCTTACCCTGATGTCACCACTGAGCAGCACCGTGAGACAACTGTCCCTCATGTGTGTTTCCAACATTATTGACCCTGGGTCCAAAAATGGGCATTGTTTGAGCTGTTTGTCTACTGGCAATGATGGATCTGCATTGATCCTTCCAAACGCTCTGTCCTGGTTCTGTGACTGGTGGTGTGTATTCTGCGGTAGCGGGCTTTTGAAGAAAAACACTAACCTGCCGTTATGGGTGAAAGTTGATATCTTGACCTTGTTCATCCTCTGTTTCTTTGTTTTTAATGATTATTATCGTTATTTTTAATGTATCTAAGTTTTTTAAAGGTTGTCTTTTAACTTAAAAAATTTTGTCATTTTTTTCAAAAGTTGTTAGGTTGGTACAAAAGTAATTTGCCATCACTTTCAATGGCAAAAACTGCAGTTACTTTTGTGCCAACCTAATAGTTTAGATTTAAAGAAATATGCACAGATGCTTTACTTTCAGTGGCAAAAACTGCAATGCTTTTGCGCCAACCTAATAATTTAGATTTAAAGAAATATGCACAGATGGGCACACACACACACACACACGCACACACACGCGCACACGCACATAGATATAATTTGTACAAATCTTACTTGTTTGTTTTCAAACCTTTCTTTCCTTCTGAGGTAATTGTAATATTGCAAAAGATCATCTCTGGGATAGTCTAAAAGCCTGCTTGTAGGTACATTTGTACCTCTGGCTACTTGGAAGTAAATAATTTTAGATAAATAATGTGCTTGCCTAAGATATTATCTTTAGAATAGAAACTTTATGATCATGTTTAATTGCAACAGTAATTGCTGTTATGTTATTGCAGTTAATAAAATGTCAAGTGTCGATGAAGCAACTTTATTGTAATTAATTTTACCTTCCTGTCCTCACGAGTATATGAAATTTTGCTATTCTTAATACTAATTTTTTTTTCATTTTCTTATGTAAGTTATTTTTCCTTTATTTCCTTGCTATGCTAGAGTATGCTGAATGTGAAATCCTGACATTATAACTAACATTATAGTGCACACTCTTGTACATGGACCGTCTTTTATGCTGATATTTGCAAGGCCTTCTTCCAGCATATGAGGGATCCATGGGCGTTTTTGTTTTAAGAAAGGAATGTAGCAAATGGAAGTCCAATATGAGAAAGGCAATTTGTGGAAGCAGAGTGTAAAAACAACCGTGGGGGACTTGTATCCAGAATATGTAAAGGACTCTTACAATTCAACAATTAAAAAAAGAGAAATCCAATTTTAAAATGGGCAAGGATTTGAGTCAAAATTTCTCCAAAAGGGATAGATAAATGGCCAATAAGCACATTAAAAATATGTTAGTTAGTTTTTAGGGAAATGTAAATCAAATCACAATGTGATGTTACTTCATACTCATTAAGATGGCTAAAATAGAAAAGACAATCCATAATAGTATTGATGAAGATGTGGAGATATTGGAACCCTCATACACTGCTGGGTGTGAATGTAAAATGGTGCAGGTGCTTTGAAAACCAGTCTAATGGTTCTTCAAACATTAAACATAGAGTTACTGTGTGACCCAGCAGTTTCACCCCTATGTATATATCCAAGAGAATTGAAAATATATGTCTATGCAAAAACATACATGAATGTTCATAACAGCATTATTCTCAACAGCCAAAAAAGTAGATACAATCCAAATGTCTATGAATGAATGAATGGAAAAATAATATATGGTAAATTCATGCAATAGAATATTATTCACCGACAACAGGGAATGAAGTATTAGTACATGCTGTGACATGAATGAACCTTTAAAACATGTTCAGTTAAAGAAACCAGACACAAAAGACAACATATTTTATGGCTCCATTTATATGAAATATAATCCAGTAGACACCCCTAGAAACAGAAAGTAGATTAATGGTTGGGGGCAGGGAGGTAATAGAGAGTGACTGCTAATAGGTATGAGATTTTTTTTTGAAGTAATGAAAATATTCTGGAATTAGATAATGGAGATGTTTGAAAATCTCAGTGACTACACTAACACCCTCTTAATTGTACACTTTAAATGGGTGATTTTTATGCTATGCAATTTATATCCATAAAATGATTATTAAATCAAAGGAAGAACTGTGAAATAATGGCAGGCACAGCTTTTTAAAAAAGTGCACTAATACATGCATTTCTCTGAGTTCTGTGGATATTATATGTGTATGTGTGTGTGTGCTGAGCATAACACATAATGTGATGTGTTACTATCTCACTGTGTAGGCAATATAATGTTACAGAATATTTTTGGCTCCAAATTCTCTTCTGTTAATAAAACTTCATGGAGACCTTAGTGATTTATTTATGAAATGACCGCTGTGCCCTTACTAAAGGATACATCCTTTCATCTCTGGAAATTGTGATTACAAATGGTTTCTTTAAATTGTTCTTTGTCTTTTTAGGATTTCCTGAGAAGATAACAGTGAAACAGCGTTATCGCCTACTTGGAAATAGTCTCAACGTGCATGTAGTAGCTAAACTAATCAAAATCCTATATGAATCATTTTGAAATAACTCTGAAAGATGGTCATATGATATTCCTTCATTTTCAGAGAGTAATTCTGAAATTCTGTTTTGAACTAATTCTGGTGATATTGAACTAAATTATTTTAATCTGTCTTTAATAAGAAATTTGGATTTTATAAAAAAAAATCCACGTTTCCTCAAATTTATGTTACTGTATTTTGTAAAATACGAACTATTGTTATGTTTTATGGAGAGTATATTTTCATATGAAACTGGTAAGTATATATGTGGAATATTCTTTTTAAAAATGATTTTATAAACAAATCAAGGAGCACTAGAGCTTTAGTGTCTACATGAGTATCTTGTGAAGTGTCATAACAGGCATAACGTATTTTTATATTAATTAAAGAAGTTTTTTATTTCTAATTTTAAAATAATGATTCTAATTCTAGCCCATTGAATGTTTTACTTAATTTCCAATCCTGTAAATATTTCTTTATTTCATCTAAACAAATGCATATGATATGTAAACCAAATTATCATTATTCAATTTATATAGCAGTCTGAAAATATGTCAGGAAAAATAATCCTAAATGTTTGATTACCTCTCCATCAAGCGGCCACAGAAACTGTTGGTGCACATTATCTACATTTTCCTCAGCCTCTGTCTGAAGGAGAAAACTCGTTTTTCCTTCTTCATTTTGTATGTACTTTCCTTTTGTTGGCTATTATCAAAGCTTGTTTTTGTCTTCTCAGCTTCTGAGTTGAATTTGCCTTTGCACGCTGAGGAATGTAGCATGATGTTAAGATTTCAGGGTGGAAGCTGCCCTCTGATCCCATGTCATATGACACTACTCCCCTCCCCCAGTTGTTCTTTATTGTGGCAACATACAGAGTGTACTCTGAATTAACTTTTATGACTTTAACTTTCTCTGTCTCTCTTCCTCAGCAGACGTCTTGGAATTAGGGTTTCTAATCAAACTAAGTCTTGCATCATAAATTCTATGGTTTGTGATAAAAGCGAGTGACAAAGAGAAGAGAGATGAAAAGAAACAAGTCCAGAAATCATATTACAAGATTTTAATTCAAATTTTTCTTCTTAAAAATCAAGTATTTTGAGGTGGATAAATTGGAAGTTTGTGCATTGCTTTTGGGAACGTAAAATGGTTCAGCTACTGTTGGAAAACACTATGGGGGTTCGTCACAAAATTCAACATAGAATTACCCTGTGATTCAGTGATTCCACCTCTGGCTATAGACCCCAAAGAATTGAAAGCAGGGACTTGAACAGATATTTGTACACCAGTGTTTATAACACCATTATTTACAGTAGCCAAAAGGTAGAAGCAGCCCAAGTGTCATCCCATTCACCCATGCATGGATACAGGAAGTGTGTTCCGTGCATGCAGTGGAATAGTACCAGCCTTCCACAGGAAGGAAATTCTGACATATGCGGTGACACGGATGAACCTTGAGTACGTTATGCGAAGTGAAATGAGCCACTATGCGGGGAGGGAGAATGGATAGTTATTGCGTAATGGATACAAAGTTTCTGATTGGGGTGATGAGAAAGTTCTGGAGGTGGATGGGGAGGATGGTTGCACAACAGTGTGAGTGTACCTAATGCCACTGCAACTGTATATTTAAAAATAGTTAAAATGATAAATTTTACATTATGTATATTTTACTGCAATTGAAAAAATCATACTCTATTACCAATTTTTCAGAACTCATAGATAAATATGAATATAGGGAAGCTGTAAGCCAGCCCATATACAGAAACTATCACTATCTACATTTTTCATATGTGTTCAGACAGAGCCTAGTACAAGTCTCATAAATTTCAGTAAACAATCGCAAATTATTTTGGCACATTTTCATGTAGGTTCTGTTCACTGCTGAAATATTCTAAATAAAATGGTTTAGAGTTTTACTGTAAGTACGAATAATTATGCTATAATTATAGTATCCCACATTCCGTTGAGCAACATTATACAAAATAAGTGTCGAGTTACTGTGCACCAACTATAAACACTTGAAGGGTCTGTAGAGACATTTGCTTACAAACTGGAAGACAGAATGTAGCTCAGTGGAATTCTTAAATTATGGAAATGTATTCACAGGAAGACGGTGATACTTGCCCTTAGTTCGTAATTGAAAATATACAGTAACAAGCATAAAACTCACATCTTAATGAAGATGTATCTACCAGTGTCATTCAATTAGCAGATGTATATGTATGCATAATTAATTTGGAAAATGTTATTTTATGGAATATTTGCTATATGGTTTTGGTAATAATGCTGTATATAAAATTTGCACTGGAAATTCTGTTTCCTGATATTTGGACTTGTACATTTATTCAGATGTTAGAAAACATAGCTTCTCATTTTCAGGAGAACTATGTGTAATTCAGTCTTCAGCATACCTAACAGTAAACTGATTTTTCATTCACCTTTTACCATCATCCCTGCTCTTTTAAATGGCTTGCCAGATAATTCTAAGGTATTTATTACCCTGCTTCTTATTTTTAGTATGTCTTCAGGATCCAAAACTAATTCTAAAAGATGACCAAATCAATTAATGTAAACAAAATGAGTCATAATTGGAAAATGATTTTGAAGAGGTGGGTAGTCATTGTAGGAGGGGTCAGAGCCTGACAATCCTCAGTGGCAGGCAAGAAAGAGGGATGACAGCATCACCTTCACAGAGGACCCTGGACATGGTGCTCTGGTTGTTAAATCAGACCTGCACCATGGGCACTGCCCTGTGTCTGGAAAGATGAGAAAATACCTCCAACCTTCAGCCAACTTATTCTTCCTCAAAAAGTAGAGCCTTCTAAAGAGGCAAAAACAGTAGTTGAAATTGTGAACAGTGAGGGTCCACCCAGCACTTTTTTAGAAATTTGAGGGTAAACTGTTGCTTGAAATGATCGGACTTTTCAAAGAGGTAAAGTTACTTAGTAGAGAGGCTTTTAAGTTGCCCTGAAAGACTGTATTGCTACCATGTGGGATGTAAAATTGGATGGGGTTAGAGATGAGTGCAGGCAATTCAACGCATTGGTAGGGGTGGAATTCCTCAGCAGAAATCACCATCTGGGTTTTGCTCCCACCTCAACCAAGTTCAGGTCTAGAGTGATTAAGTTGGAGACTTCTGAGGAGAGAGAAATGAACTAAAGATGTATACAACTGATTTAATTTTAGCTATAGCAGAACAGAACAAAGAAGCAACCACATTTCATCTAACATCAAGCACCTACTAAAGGATGCATTCTGCAGGCCAGCTGTATCCGCATCCAAACCAAAGTCACTCTGGTTGCTCTTTTGCTTTGATAACTTAAGAGTTTAGAAACAAGAGGTTTCTAAAAAAGCCAAGATAACACAATAAAGACCAAATTTTAATCCCACATAGACAAAGAGATTAAAGTGGGTTTTCCTGAATTGCTTATGTTATGAACAGAAGGTTACCTTGTCATAATTTGGCCTTTGGCTTGGGATTCTAACTGTTTTAGGCCACCATTTATGACACTGACTTACTAATAGCTTTGGACTTTGAAACTGTGTGAGGGTCATATAGCCTCAGCAGTTTTCTTGTAGCATGTGATTGCACTGAGATTATGTAATTTTTAAAGACATGGCCTTTGGACCTCTGTCTACTAGTTAATCTCTTCCATCTACCATTCAAATGTGCTATATACAACTATCGTATCAACTTCTTAGCAAGCACTTTTCTGGTCCTCCGTCACACCCACCAAGATGTCTAGTTATGCCTTTCATTTGAGAGTTTCTCTTTGCTGTTTTTTTTTTGAAACTGAGTCTTGCTCTGTTGCCCAGGCTGGAGTGCAGTGGTGTGATCTCGGCTCACTGCAATCTCCCCCTCCCGGGTTAAAGTGATTTTCCTGCCTCAGCCTCCCTGGTAGCTGGGATTACAGGCACGTGCCACCACATCTAGCTAATTTTTGTATTAGTAGAGATGGGGTTTCACCATGTTGGCCAGGCTGGTTTCGAACACCTGACCTCAAGTTAATCCACCCACCTTGGCTTCCCAAAGTGCTGGGTTTTACAGGCTTGAGCCACCACGCCCGGCCTCCCTTTGCATGTTTTTTAAAAAGGCATTAAGCATCTTGCACATGTTCTTTCATTTCAGTTTTCCTGAGTCAACCTGTCTGCATCATTTTCCCTTTCACTATTTCTTGTCTTTGCTGGTGAAATTTTAAAGCTTCAGTTTAAAAAAAAAAAAAAAGTCTTTTTTGTTGTTGTTGTTTCTAGCTTCCATTTCTCTCTTTAGGCTGTCTAGGAACATTTTAAGGTACTCATGCTCTTCAAAATCTTAAACAATCAAGATCCAAACTCCATCATCATTTGTGTCTTAGCTTGTGAATTTATTTCTTTTTAAATATATTTGTTCAAGAAATATGAGCACGTGCAACGAGCTGTTTTGGCTTTGTATTCCCCAAGTTCTCATATAAATTGGCGTTATATTTACCATAGATTCTGAGTCTTACTTTCAGCCACATCCAGCACTTACTGAAGTCTCTCTGAAGTACACCACACTTGACTCCTAAAGCTTCCAAAATCTAATTTTTCCTATAAATATGAGACTGGAAATTTTCACAAAAATTAGAAGATAGGAACTGAGTTCTCCCATGGAACTCTCTTCTGAATAACCCTAGGGTTTTTTCATTTCTTTGCTTGTACCTAGCATGGCTTCAGTGTTTACTTCAAATATTTGCTCTGTATTTTGTTTGCATTTTGGTTTCTATTTTTATCAGTACAGATTGAAATTATGAGTGTACATAGAGAACATGTTTGTTTAGCTAAATTAGCTCTACAATCAGATGAGATCACCTAGAGGGTCAGAGGATGAGAGTGAAAGAGAGAAAGAAAGAGAAGAGCAGAGGCTTGGAGCTGACTTATCTGAAGATTCCATCCTCAGGTCTCTTCCTACCCTTCACTTTTCATGCCATTTTTCTCAGAGATTCTCACCCTTTCCTGCAACTTCAGCCATTTTGCCGATGACACCCAGATGACTCTAAATCTGCTGTTTTCCTAAGTCCTATTGTAGAATCTTCATGCTGGGACATTTTTTACTTGGATATCTTGCTATTCAGGTTGTATCGAATTTGCATCAAATTTAGCATGCTTGCAACCTAAGCACCCTCCATTCTATAGTCAGTTCCACTCGTGACTTTAATATTTATGGTACGGTTAGTCTCCAAAGCTTCCAAGTTCAAGCCTCCTAACCAAAGATCATCTTCATCTTCCTTCTCACTCTGCATTCCATTGGTCAGCTTCTGTTAAAATGGCCTTCCTAACGCAGGCCTCTGAACAATCACTTATTTTTAGGAAAACTTATAAAAAGTCACTGAGATTTAAAAACACCCACACATATATTTGCAATCATATTTGTGTGCTTGGTTAAGCATATCGACATTTAACAGATTTGAGCCTTCTAAATTTAATCTAGCATGAATGTCGTTTTTACTAAATATTTGCTATTTTACTCACTTAGCTGGTTCCTTACACAAGTCCAGTTAAATTTCACATGTGAAAAAAATGACTGAAAGCACCTAATGGAATGTGATACTCCTTGTGTAGTAGAAATGAGTTGAGTTTCATATTTAAGAGCTGATCCTGTGAATGAGTAGACAATAAGCTGAACAGTTGTTACAATCTGAGTTTTAAAAATGGAAAATGTTTCATGTTTTAGAGAATGTAAACTTCTACAAGGGCAGAGATTGTTAAAACATTTTCCCCCCAGTGACTTCAAACAGTACTGGCACATAGTAAGCACTCAATAAATATTTGTTGAATGAATTAATGTAGGAACCTTACTGGAATCAATATTGAAGCTACATAGAAAGCATCACACTGTGGAGTTCAAACAATGTCTTGAAGTTGTTCTCTTGAAAACTATTTAATTTGTCTGTTACTGCCACTTCTTCCATGCCCAGAGGAACAGCCAAAGTTACTCAAGTACGGAACACATGATTTAAAAAATAATTCTGGGATAGGCTTTTGGCTTTTGGAAAGTAGTGCAAATAAAAATTTTTAAAATAGTGTATTCTGACTTCTGGTCTTGACAAGAGAGTGTAGATTTATTTCTCCCTGCTCTCCCTGGAAAGTACAATTATAAACTCTGGGTAAGTATAATTATAAAATAATGCAAGAGGAATCAGAAGGAGAATTCTGACAGGTGGGAACAGGAAGACACACTGGGCAGGGACCCCAAGACTAGAGGAACAGCATGGTTCCAAGACATCTGACCCCTCACCCAACAGAGGAAGGTTACCCAGGCTTGGTGTTTGCCGACCTACAACCACACAATAGAAGGCATCCCAGAGAGGCTCATTCCTACAGAAGAGGGAACTGAAGTCCAGTCGGTAATACCAGCTGAGTCTGGCTCTACCAGCACAGGCGTATATCAGGAACCCCACTGACAAACATCCAGACCTGAGACTTGTGTTTGGTGCTGAGAGATGAGCATCCAGGGGCCTCTGGCAAAAAGCATCTAACCCAGGAAGATTTTTTATTACCTTGAGCCCAAGACTCCCTTCTCCCAGAGGTACCACGGGACCTGGCTTGGGGGAAAATCCTTCTTTCCCTAAAGCAGCATCATGAAGGACCATTCGGGAGCCCCAACAGCACCAGATCAAGCAGACCAAAATAACACTGCAAAGGCTTTAAAAACTAAATTACCACTGCAGTCATAGCCCACAAAAACTAAGCCAGGGCTTGCATGCTAAACATAAATGGAGTGACTGCCTACTAAAAATAAAAGATTAAAATGATAGACAAAATGTTCAGGATATGATGTAAAATAGCCTGTCATACCAAGAACCAGAAAAATCACAACTTGAATGAGAAATGACAATCAACAGATGACAACACTGAGACAAATCAGATGTTGGAATTACTTGACAAGGATTTTAAGCAACTCATAAAAATGCTTCAACGGGTAATTACAAATTGTCGTGCAACAAAAAATAGAAAAGCTCAGAAAAGAAATAGAAGTTAACAAAAGAACCATTATGGTAGGTGCACTATTTGCCAATTTTTAAAAATAGAAATAAATGGCAGTTATGTAACTGAAAAATACAATAACCAAATAGAAAACATTCTGTGGTAACAGATAATTTGATTAGATCCTGGACATTTTGTCTGTTACATTAACTTTATTTTCAGAAATTTAATTATGATGTGTCTTGGCATGAATTTCTTTCAAAGTGGCAGATATTTCAAAGTGAATGTAGTATTCTGTTTGGTGTTCATTCACTTCTTGAATCTGTACATTTATGTCTTTTGCTAAATTTGAGATCAGTAGTAGAGGAAATGACAGAAGATAGAAATCAATGAACCTGAGGACAAATCAGTAGAATTTACCTGATCTAAATGATAGGGCAAAGATAGGCTGACAAAAAAAATTAACAGAGCCTTGGGGACCTGTGGGACAATAACAAAAGAACCAACATTTATATGTTTGGGGTGCCAGAAGTAGAGGGAAAAAAATGGAGCTGAAAGAGCGTTCAAATAATGGCTGGAAACATTCCAAATTTGGCAAAACCTTAAAAGCAGCCGGAGGCTGGGTGCGGTGGCTCACACCTGTAATCCCAGCACTTTAGGAGGCCAAGGTGGGCAGATCACAAGGTCAGGAGATAGAGACCATCCTGGCCAACATGATGAAACCCCATCTCTACTAAAATACAAAAAAATTAGCCGGGCATGGTGGTGCACGCCTGTAGTCCCAGCTACTCAGGAGGCTGAGGCAGGGGAATGGCTTGAACCCAGGAGGTGGAGACTGCAGTGAGCCGAGATCGTGCCACTGCACTCCAGCCTGGTGACAGAGTGAGACTCCGTCTCAAAAAAATAAAAATAAAAATAAAAGCAGCTGGAGAAAAATGACATGTTGCTATGGGGTGGGGGACACAATTTGGATGACAGCAGGTGTCTCGTCGGAAACCATGAGGACCAGAAGGAGGTGGCATTGTCAGCTATGAATTCTATATCTAGCCAAACTATCCTTCAAGAGATCTCTCTTATATCTATATATGTATAGATATACATATACCTCTATGCACCTCTTTACAATTATTATTAGGGAGAGCAGGTAGTTACATGGAATTAGGCTTTTGTGATATGTGAAATAATCAAAGATGAAAGGAAGAGACCTAACATATAGCTAATGATTATAACTGTGAAATTATTCATCTAAAAATAGATTGGAATAAAATAATGATAGCAGTTATGTTAGAGTAATAGCATTTTAATTTTTCTTGTTTATATTTTTCAATTGAATGTAATCTTTTTTGTTGTTTTTGTTTTCATCAATGTGGCATAATATTAGTTTTATAATTTAAAATGTTCTTTCTTTCAAAACACTCAATTTCAAGTCTTTACGGTAGAGTCTGGTCATTGTAAGCTTGTAAGTTGCTACCTCATTTGCATCTTGATGCTATGTAATATAATCCCTTCCCCTGCTGACTTTTTTCCTCCAGAGCAGAAGCTACATCTTGCCCATTTGTGTATCCTCAGTACCTTTCTCAGATGCTGACAGATAGTGGGTGCCTAATAAATAATTGTCCAATTAACTGACTTAGATATGAGTATGCTGAGTATGATAATAGAATTGTAGGTGCTTTCATGGCTTGGGGGTTTGTTTGAATAATTCTGTCAGCTAAAAAGAAGAGAAGTGCTGGGCATGGTGCCTCACACCTGTAATCCCAGCACTTTGGGAGGTTGAGGTGAACAGACCATGAGGTCAGGAGTTCAAGACCAGCCTGGCCATGATGAAACTCTATCTCTACTAAAGAGATAAAAAAAAAAACTCTATCTCTACTAAAGAGATAAAAAAAAAAAAATTAGCCGGGCATGGTGGCACTTGCCTGTAATCTCAGCTACTCAGGAGGCTGAGGCAGGAGAATCGCTGGAACCTGGGAGGCGGAGGTTGCAGTGAGCCAAGATTGTGCCATTGCATCATTCCAGCCTTGGTGACAGGGCAAGACTCTGTCTCAAAAAAAAAAAAATAAAAAGAAGCACATTAGATGTTACTGGAAGAATATTTAATGCCAAAATTGTGTATAACTCCTAGGGTATTGTTTATGTCTCTTCTAAACATAGTCTAGGAATTGTTGACAAAGCTTGATTTAGCAGTACTTCTGTAATAAATATAGTCCAAGTCACTATAAAGAAAACATACAAAGGTGTTGTGTTTTATAGATCTTAGAATAATGGCATTGAAAAAGACAGAAGTGAGGTCATCTCATCCTTTCTGCCATTGATGACAACACCTTAAATCTTCCCACAGATCTATGTGGCACTTCAATTAACAAATCCCCTGGGAATGATGCCCCTTTGTAAGGCATCAGCCTTGTTAAATCACTTCTCCCACCATAAATCACATCCATAATGCAAAGTTTCCTCTCACAAGATAAAGATGCCTGTGTGTACTGCTTCTGCGTCTATCTTCCCAATTAAAGGTACAAGAGGCAAAGTCTGAAGAGTGCCAAGTATCCCCAAACTTTGTTTTCTTTTTCTTTTTTTTCATTTTCCTTCCCAGAAGAGAACCAAACTGTTTTTTACCTCCCCCCCTCGGTGGTGACATTCTCACCTCTCTTGCTCTCCTCCCCTAATAGAACACAAAATATTGTCACAAAGATGTACTTTCCCCTTTTCCTAAGATCAGATCCAATATAAGTTGTTTGCATTTATTTACCACCTACATTTCTTCTGTCATTCATGCTGAAGTCTGAGTGCAATCAGACATTTTCCTTTGATTATCGTATGAATGGTGTCTAAATATTTAACTTTACCGCTTTGTTTGGGTAATTTTAGGGGTCACCAAGTAGAAAACTCATTTTGTCCTTTTTAGGTTGATTTGGAACAGGATGGCAGGAGGGTTCACCTATGGTAAACTCCGCTTCACTGCTTCACACCTTCTTGGAAACCAAGCTTGGATTAATCCAATGGAGTTGCTGAAGTCCCCATTCCGGGAGCTGTTGGAGGTAGAGAAAACTCTGTTGATTTTTTTACTAGCTTTTGGAGCCTTTAATCCTTAGCAGTTAATACATCCTCTGCTATGGCTGATCCTTAACCACTCCCTGTCTCACAATGATGCAAGACCCTCCAGTGCATATTTTATGTTTTCTGTAACATTTGCTTGAGTTACAATTAGGAAGCTGTGTGTGCACACGTGTGTATACATGTGCCATGAACACCCCTGTGCTCGTCCTCCAAAGCCCTATTCCCCTATTGCGTTTCTCCCTCTGGATTTGAATTTCGTTATTTTATTCTCATTGTTTATGAAGGGATTATATTACTTAAAAAAAAAACTTGAAAAAAGTGGAAAAGTTCTCCAACCTCTCAACAATTTGCTTTCTCAGGAAAAGCTCTGCCAAACCTCAGTAATTTAAATGGTAATGATTAACTCATAATTCTTTTTCATTCTACTCAAAGATAATTGTAGTCATCGTAGTAATGAGCATGGAGAACAAATGTCTGCTTTATGTGCCCTGAGCCAAAACCACACTGCTTTCAAAAAGATCAGTTCATCACAGTAGTAGACTTGGTAATTTCCTAGGTGGTAATGCACTTCCCATGAAACGAGCAAAAGAATAGTTTTAAATGTACCTTGATTTCCATAATTATTTTATGTAATCCTTCATGGAAAATGAATGAATTGGAACAATGTTATATTGCCCCAAAATTTTGCAGAAAATCACAAAACTGACATATGTAAATGTATCTTTTAAGCAATGTTACATCCCTGAAAAAGAGAATGAATTAAGTGTCATGAGGGTTAAAAGATCGTTATATTCACAAATGTTTCCATTAACGACTAAAAACCAGATTAATTCTACAGTGTTCTGTTTTAAACTGATATGAAAATGAAAAGGGACTAAAAAAAGCACGAAAGCCAGATTGAAGCTATAACATGTAATGGGAGCTAGCATTAGGGGTGTGAGAATCTTGCCAATTTGTCCATCCTCCAACGCACCTCTGCATCTCAACCCTCTCCTCATTTTTATGACTCCCACATTGATCCAGTCCTCCAGATAAATTCAGCTGGCCTAGCAGAAATATCACATAAGGATTATTGCACTCAAGATAAAAGAACATCCCCCTATTAAAAAGATCAAATCAACATTCTTTATTCTGCCACTTAAGGCCTTCTGTCAATGTCTCTTCCTTTACCCAGCCACTTTCCTCCAAGGTCACCCTGCTGGACAAGTGGAACAACCTCTTTTTTTTTTTTGGCAGAGTTTCGCTCTGTCACCCAGGCTGGAGTGCAATGGCCCTCGGCTTGCTGCAACCTCCACCTCCTGGGTTCAAGCAATTCTCCTGCCTCAGCCTCGCCTCCCGAGTAGCTGGGACTACAGGCGTGTGCCACCATGCCCGGCTAATTTTTTTGTATTTTTAATAGAGACAAGGTTTCACCATGTTGGCTGGTCTCAAAGTCCTGACATCAAATGATCGGCCCGCCTTGCCCTCCCAAAGTGCTGGGATTACAGGCACGAGCCACTGGGCCCGGCCAGTGGAACCACTTTCTATAGTGTGCCTATACTGGGCCTTGGACATCTTTCCTAGTTTGGTACCTGCTGTTTACTTAACAGCATGTTACTGTGTATTCTGTGCCATCTTGTCACACTTGTCTTTGTAATGTTGCCTAACTCCAGCTCTCCAGATTTGTACATTATGACTTTATTGTATATCAGAGAAACTCAATAAATTTACTTCTTTCGAATTTCCCGCATGGTCAAGTACTTCGTATATCTTCACTAAATGCTTATTAAGCCTCTAAAACAATGGAATTTAGATAAAGCTGGTAGGAATAAAAAGTGAATCTTGGTATAAAAAATAGCAGTGAAATATACTAATGTGGCAATGAGATGCTCTTCAAGAATTTGGAGAAAAATATAGAAGATAAGAGGGTAAGTAAAGTTTGTACACCTATTATAAAATCTCCATCACCTCTACTAGTCCAGGTAGAAAACTGGAGAATTTTTTTCTGGACAAAGTGAACGTCTCCAAGGGAAATTGCCTTCAAAGATGGGCATTTGGGGTTCTCCAGTGAAATTGTCAGTTTGCCATTCAGTTGCTCTGTGGCAAAGCCTACCAGTTATAAGCACCACCCATGCACACAGAGCCTACAATCTGCTCTGTGATGTCTTATTTTTAAATGTCAGTGAACATATAAGGATCCATAGGTATTTGAAGAAAGCCTCTAGCATGAAATAGAAAGACCTAAACCAGCAAACAAATGGGAGAAAAACAACTTAGAGAAAACAGAGCCTATACAGGAAACAAGAAAGCGTCAAAAAGCAACTATCTTAAAAATTACTAGATGATGTTACAACTACGAAACAAGAACAAAAAAGGGGTTTTTAAATTTAAAATGATAGCAACATTTTAAAACAAATTACTAGAAAACTAAAAGATAAATACTTTCTCAGAAAGTATGACAAAACAAGACAAAGAGGTGGAAAATAGAAAATTATTTAAAAATTGGAGAATCAATCTAAGAAAAATGTAGAAATGGAAATGCAGACGCGGTGGCAGGGACCACTTGACTCTCTTCATGAGCGAAGGTGTCTTCATGCTTCTAGGTCATTTTAATGAGTGTACAGATAATTGGCAGGGAGGGGGATCTTTGTAAAATGAGGATTCTAATTCAGCAGGTTGGCGGTAGCACCTGAGATTTTGCATTTCTGACATGCTCCTGAGTGAATGCCTGTGCTGGGTCTGTGGACCACAGTTGGAGTAGCAAGGTTCTAGTCTACGCCATCTCTACATCTTCCCCACTCCCATCTTACCCCACTCCCATCTTAGATGGTTAAACCACTTGCAGAGAGTGAGGCCTGTGAAGCAGCAAAGAGTGGTGGATGTTCCTTAGAGCTCTATGTATCCAAATCTGAACTATCTTTCCTCCAAAATCTCCTTCCCCTGATTATTCTCTTACTCAATTAATGACGTCTCTTTCCTTCCAATTTTCCAAGCAAGAAGCCTCTGCATTAACTCATTAACTTCCCCCTAGTTATTTTGTTTGTTTGTTTGTTTGTTTGTTTGTTTTTGAGACAGAGTCTCCCTCTGTTGCCCAGGCTGGAGTGCAGTAGTGCAATCATGGTTCACTGCAGCCTCCACCTCCTGGGTTCAAGTGATTCTCCTGCCTCAGCCTGCCAAGTAGCTGGGACGACAGATGCATGCCACCACGCCTAGCTAATTTTTGTATTTTTAGTAGAGACAGGGTTTCACCATGTTGGTCAGGCTGGTCTTGAACTCCCGACCTCAAGTGATCTGCCCGCCTCGGCCTCCCAAAGTGTCAGGATTACAGGCATGAGCCACTGCACCCAGCCAACTTCCCCCTCTAATAGTTCTAATGAAATATTAACTGCCCAAGTATTTCTTTAGCCTGTTTTCTGTATATCTTTCTCACTGTCTCCTCATCTGACTGTCCATTGCCTTAAGCCTCCCCAAGTCACATCTCTTTAAGTGTACTCTAGGCAGGCGGATCACGAGGTCAGGAGTTCGAAACCACCCTGGCCAACATGGTGAAACCCCGTCTCTAATAATAATACAAAAATTAGCCAGGCGTGGTGGTGTGGCCTGCAATCTCAGCTACTCGGGAGGTGGAGGCAGGAGAATTGCCTGAACCTGGGAGGCAGAGGTTGCAGTAAGCCGAGATTGTACCACTGCAATCCAGCCTGGGTGACAGAGTGAGACTCCATCTGCAGGGGGGAACATGTACTCTAACCTCCTTACCAACTCTGGGTCTCAGACATGGCTCCACAGGGATGCTTGTAAAATGCAAACATGACCATGTTAATCTCTTCCCTAAGAGACTCTCATAATTCTGCAGTATTAAAAGTAAAATCTAAGCTCATTAAAATGATATTTCAAAGTCCATCTTGATTTGGCCTCCTGTTCATTTTTAAAACTTCATCTCCCACATATACACACTGCTGTAGCCCTGCCAAGCTACTTTCCACTGAGAAGCTTTGTGTATACGCCATTACTCTGCCTGAAACTCCTCACTCCACTATTCTACATGGGAACTACTCAGATGGACTCCTGGGAAGCCTGCATTCCCCTTCCAGGCAGAGTTAATTCTCTCCTCCATTGTTCTCCAATAAAGGTCTCTCTCTCTCTCTCTCTCTCCCTCCCCTCACCTCTGTTTTCGTCCTTAGCCATATTCTGATTACCGTGACCCCTTCTTAACCTTAAATTCCCCTCATGTGAAATTCTAGTATACTGGGATTAACTTTCATGTATGTTTTAATGACTATGGGAATTTTTATTTGTGAAGTCTGTGGGAATTATTTAAAGGAGGAGCAAAGAACTGAGCATTCAGAATATAAAGGGAGGAGAAGTGGATGTCACAGAAGGAGAAAAGGTTGCACAGAGATTATCTTGAAAAACATAAAAAACAGGAGAAAGGAGTAGTTCATTCTGATTCTTACAACCACATTCAGGTGGTTTTGGAAGGAGGGAGGCAGGGAGAGAAGGGAGCTAAGACTTCTGTGAGAAGGGCTGTGGAGCCAGGATGAGGGAGAAAGAAAAAGGTGAGACCATGAGACAGGACCCGGAGCAGAAGTCAGCAGGTCATGAATTATGGATGAGCAGTACACTGAACATTCGGGTACCACCGTTATTCCATGTACAATGTATGATATCAGCAACAATGCAAAATACATTCACATGCATCTTGCTGAAGAAGTCAAAGAGAGGAAAGGCTGATGAGTGGAAATCAAGAGTACAGCAGACACCATTATAAACTTAAAGTCTACAACATGCCATTGATGTTATACTGATAACATCATTTTTTATTATTTCATTTTATTTTTATTTTTTGAGACAGAGTCGTGCTCTGTCACCCAGGCTGGAGGGCAGTGGCGTGATCTCAGCTCACTGCATGCTCCGCCTCCCGGGTTTAAGCCATTCTCCTGCCTCAGCCTCCCGAGTAGCTGGTACTGTAGGCGCCCACCACCACGCCGAGCTAATTTTTTGTATTTTTAGTAGAGACAGGGTTTCACCGTGTTGGCCAGGATGGTCTGGATCTCCTGACCTCGTGATCCACCTGCCTTGGCCTCCCAAAGTGCTGGGATTACAGGTTTGAGCCACCGCGACCGGCCCTAAGGGTTTTATTTTAATGAATGCATACAAATGTGCATAAGGGTTCCTTAGGTAAACTCTCCACCTAGGTGCCCTCCTCCAAATACTGAGCAGCCCCCAGAGCAGACCCTCCCTGTCCAAGGGCTCCATTGCTAGCACCCCATACAAAAGCTTCCTCACCCTGGTTACTCAGTTCCACTCAAGGATGATACCGTTTCTTTTGGATTGCCTGCTCTTCAAAACTCTTGGATTTAAATGGAATCTTGCTCTCCACCCACCAATGTGGAGTTGTTCTGTGCTTCCTGGAGTCACCTTGCCTTGTTCTTAGACATCAGTTACCTTTGCCTCACACCTCTAACTCCAGGTCAGCTATCATCTTCCTCACTCAAAGTCCCCAATTCATCTCTCTGCTCCAAAATCCTCTTTTATAGGAGAAATGATCAGACACCCTTACTTCTCTTTGTACCCAAGATTATAAAGACAGCTGTGAATTCTTTTTGTCATTTTTTCTTTTAAGGAACCTAAACCCAAGAGAGGATAGAGGAGGGTGAGGATTATTATGTTTCTTTACATGATATTGATAACAGCTTATATTTAATGAACACTTATTTTGTGCCAGAAACCTAATGTGCTAAACATTTTACATAACTTCAGTGCTGTTATTATCTGCCTGCTGATGAAAAAACAAGGTTCCATGGTCAGTAAGTGATGGAGTCAGACTTTGAACGCACATAAATGAGCTTCAGGCCCATGTTCTTAACCTTCAACCATGTGGTCTTCCCTAGACTGGAGCCGTCAGAGGGAAGAATCTGCAATTTATTACATTTCATATTCCTATCATCTTATAGATGGCTAACATGTAAAGGGCACATGCAGAATTATTAGTGGAATGCATTCTAGATTAGGGAACAGACAGGAGCTTTACTAGTCAGTGAAAGATAGAATTTCAGGTCTATAGAATGTTTACCTTGGGGGAGGAGAAGAAGGGAGGTTATTTACCATATAGATCTGAAGGTCATAGATTCTAAAACTACTTTAATTCATCTTTCCTGAAGTATTTCTGAATAGAGTAGGTAAACAGAATGAGTGACAATGCCTTGGAAACAGCAATTGATTTTTATATTGCTTTTCACAGACTCAACATATGCAGACAGTCTGCCTTGCCTATTGATCTGAGCTAGAGTTGAGTGAATGAGCTGGATGTAAAATTTCCTAACTCATCACTAAAAGTCCGTCGGACCTTGAAAGACTGTTACTTTCTTTTTTTTCTAACATGGGGGACAGTGAGCAATTGAACGCTTAGATTGGGAGCTGAGAGATTACTTTGTTGAGTAATAAACACATTAATTAACAAAACAGGAAAATCCTATCAAAGAGGAAGTCCTTATGAAGATCATGCTGGAGGCCTTTTCTATTGCACTGGAAAGATTAGCAGAGTTCAGTGGTCTTTAAGAAAGTATAATCATGAAAATAGTTACGTCCAGAGCTCAGAGTGTTTGAATTGTCCTTTTGGTTGGAAGATTCTAGCCCAGCCTATTTTATCCTATTCTAAACTTGCCAACAATTTCATATTGTCAAGCTTTCCCTCCACCCCATGCCAAGTTGTTAAGCTTTCAAATAAACAAATTTATTATGATAAATTTCATCTCTATTGATGTAAAGGCTATTGGATATCTTTTCTTAGCATTTAATTTAACACCAAATTAATATTTTGTATCATCCTGATATATGAAGCCATTTACAAATATAGAAGAGAAATAATTTTAATCAGTTTTATTGTGCTGTAATTTACATCTACCAAAGATTATCTATTTTAAGTATACAGCTTTATGAGTTTTGACAAATTTATACAGTCATGCAACCACAACCACAATCATGATACAGAACATTTTCATCACCCTTAAATGTTCCCTCATGCCTCCTTGCAATCAATCTCCTCCCCAGCTCCTGGCCTCTGATTTGTTGTCTATCAATTTAGTTTTGGCTTTTTTAGATTTTCATATGGAATCATACAATATGGAATCGCTTAGGAAGCAGTCTTTTGTGTCTTACTTATTGTTGTCCTTGAAAAAAAATATATATATATATTTTTTTTTTTTTTTTTTTGAGACGGAGTCTCGCTTTGTCACCCAGGCTGGAGTGTAGTGGCGTGATCTCGGCTCACTGCAAGCTCCGCCTCCCGGGTTCATGCCATTCTCCTGCCTCAGTGTACTGAGTAGCTGGGACTACAGGCGCCCTCCAACATGCCTGGCTAATTTTTTGTATTTTTAGTAGACACGGGGTTTCACCGTGTTAGCCAGGATGGTCTTGATCTCCTGACCTTGTGATCTGCCTGCCTCAGCCTCCCAAAGTGCTGGGATTGCAGGCATGAGCCACCACGCCCGGCCGAAAAATATTTTTAAGCAAACAAAATGACATGCCACAGGTTGGCAGAAAAATATTTGCAAAATATATATTTGAAAATTCTTGTATCTAGAATATATGAGCTCTTACATTCAATAAAAGACAAACAACAAAATTTTAAAAAATAGGCAAAGGATCTAAACAGACAGTTCACCAAAGAAGATAGACAAATGGCAAATATACGTAAAAAGATGCCCAACATCTTTGGTCATTAGGGAAATATAAATTAAAATCACAGTGAGATACCTATGTTGACACAAAGACCTGTTCACAAATGTTCATAGCAGCTTTATTTATAGTAGTCCCAAACTGGAAATAACTCAAGTGTTTATCAATTGATGAGTAGAGAAGCAAACTATGGGATAGTCATATGATGAAATAATAATAATAAAAGGGAACCAATTAATGATAAACACTACAGCACAGATGAATTACAAAAGCATTATCTTGAGTGAAAAAAGCAGATACAAAAGACATATAGAAGAAATTGGGAAGATTTTTAAAAATTTTAAAAAGTAGTGACTATTTGAGTATCACAAGCAAAGTTTTTTTTGTTGTTGTTGTTGTTTTTGAGACGGAGTCTCGCTCTGTCACCCAGGTTGGAGCGCAGTGGCACAATCTCGGCTCACTGCAAGCTCCACCTCCCGGGTTCACGCCATTCTCCTGCCTCAGCCTCCCGAGTAGCTGGGACTACAGGCGCCCGCCACTAAGCCTGGCTAATTTTTTGTATTTGTAGTAGAGATGGGGGTTTCACCATGTTAGCCAAGATGGTCTCGATCTCCTGACCTCGTGATCCGCCCGCCTCGGCCTCCCAAAGTGCTGGGATTACAGGCGTGAGCCACTGCGCCCGGCACAAGTAAAGTATTGTATGCTACGGTACATAATGATCCTCTCCTCAAAGAGCCTACATAAGTAAGACACAAAATAAGTAAAACACAGAGGCTTGTCCTGAAAGAGCCTGCATGGGTATTAACCAATTCAATGGTAATTACCTAGAGATTTTTCTTAGAAGTGAGATTTTATAGCTCTCCCTCAAATTCAGTTTTGTCTGTGTGCTCATGGAAAGTTTGAGTGCATCAATAGTTGATTTTACAATCGAAATGTAGAATATTTTCATCACTCTAAGTGGTTTCTGTAGTCCCAGCACAGACTCAGTGGGGACATCAATGCTTCATGTCCTCAAACCATATATCCAGCTGGAAGGGTGTATAGGGCAGTGTGGAAAGTGGGAATGGATTCCACAGCTGTCCATAGGTCCCAGAGGGATGATGAAAAGTAAAAAGTACAAATTCTTTGTACATTCTGGATATTAACCCATTATCATATATATATATATGATTTGCAAATATTTTCTTCCATTCTGTGAGTTGCTTTTTCACTCTGTTGATGTGTCTTTTGATGCACAAACGTTTTTAATTTTGATGTATTCAAATTTATATCTTTTTGTTGTCTGTGTTTTTTTCTTTTTTTGCCCATGTTCTTGGTATCATACTCAAGAAATCATTGCCAAATCCAAAATCCAAGGTCATGAATTTTTCTCCTTTTCTTCTGAGTTTTATATTATAGTTTTAGATTTTTTGAACCATTATGAGTTAATTTTATAGTTTTAGCTCTTAGACTTAGATCTTTGAACTTTTTTGAGTTAATTTTTGTGTATGGTGTGAGGTAAGCCTCCAACTTCTTTTGCATGTGGATATCTAGTTTTCCTAGCACTGGGTAAAATTGGAACTCCTCTGCAAGGGAGGTGAGGAAGGAGGGGAGCAGAGAAAGGTGTAGATAATGACCAGTCTACTTTTGTTGAAACCTAGTTACTTCTTAAGCAAAGATTGTTTAAGTGGATGTTTTCAAAGCTGCTCGTTACTGTTTCAAAGGTCAAATAGATAATGATTAAGTTGTGCATCACTTAAGGTAGATTTTGACCTCTCACAAGTTGAAGAGTACTGAAGATCTAAGATCATTTACATCCCTCTGGAAGAAAAAATAACATAGCCTTCTAGGGCAAAGACGAAAAAACTCAACAGTTACAGGATATTCCATGGTTCAAAGTACACCTGCCTGGTTTGCTGTTCTCCAAAATCTTGTACTCAGTTGGTTGGAGGGGCCTCACTCTTACCTGCCAACCTGGGTGGTTGGTGATGAACATGTCTTTACCTTTTCTTTGGAGTTTGGCTACCTTATTAACATTTGCTGAAGTAAATGGCGAAGCTGGAGGACTTGAACTGCAGAGACAAAAAAGAAGCATCAATCTCCAACCGTAAGTAAACACATGGGTTATTCCTACTCAGGGACTAGACTAATTCCTCACCAGTTTTCCCAAATAGCCAGATGAACAAAGGTGCAGTTTTTCTTGAGGCAAATTATGTTGAGAAGCAAACAGGGAAAAACATTTAGACTGAGGTATGAAATTACTTTCCCATGCACAAATTATTCATCTGTCATTTTGCAAATAATCTGTTTGCAATTGCCAGGAGGTATCTCTGAGAAATGTGCAAAGAAAAAAGTGGCAGATGAGCAGGGGCAGTTGGGTTGAGTTGATCAAAAAGTGAAGATGTATTTGGCCTGTAGTTATTGAGTAAGAAACTTTGTTATTTTGGTTTAAAAATTGTACCTGCTAATTACTGATGCATTCTCTGGTTTGAATTATATAGGCCTCGAATGGCTACAGAGAGAGGAAATTTGGTGTTTCTTACGGGGTCTGCTCAAAACATTGAGTTTAGAACCGGATCCCTGGGAAAAATTAAATTAAATGATGAAGATCTCAGTGAATGTTTACATCAGGTAATACACTGGAAATATCTTGAAGTCATTTTGTATATCCATATACGGTGACTTAATTGAACAAGTCTAGATTAATCTGTACCTTGAATCTTTTTTAATTATTATTTTTTATTAATACATAATTTGATACATTCCTATAACATGTAAAGTTCAAATCAGGGTAATTGGGATATCCGTCACCTTAAATATTTACCTTTTCTTCGTGCTAAGAACATATGAATTGTTCTCTTCTAGTTATTTTGAAATGTACAATAGATTAATGTTAACTACAGTCACCCTACTGGTCTATCAAACACTAGGTCTTATTTCTTCTATCTAACTATATATTGTACTCATTAATCAACCTGTCTTCAACCTCCCTCCCCCTTCCTAGTGTACCTTCCATCTTTAGCATAGAGAATATAATTGGGCATCAGACACGTTTTTGTAAAGGAAAATGTCCGGGGGTTCATGGTGGGTAGAGGGAGTATATGCTAAAAGGTAGAAGCTCATTGTGCCAGACAATGCACCCTAGTCCAGAGAAGGCACGGAGGGTAGAACTGAAACTCCTCCACAGGGGTTGTGAGGAAGGAGGGGACCAAGGATATGTGGACATGTGACCAGTTTGCTTTTGCCACAGAACAGAATTGGCCAGTTATTCTCCTGCCTTACTGGGTGTTTTCAGTTCCCAATAATCACTGCATATTTCAGGCATAATGTTAGAAGTCAGCATTATTCAGAGCTTACTGTGGGCCATCCACTGTGCCTAGCACCGTATGGATGTTATCTCATTTGACCTTCACAGCTGTCCTATGAGGTGGCATTTATTGTCACCCTAGTTTTACGAGAGGTAAAGAAACCCTGAAGCAGTTAAGTAACGTGCCCAGGATGTGCAATAAATAGCTGAGCCAGGAACTTAAAACCTAAACAGTCTGCTTCCAAGCCAGGTTTCTTAATAAGCACCCTAAACTGGTATTATACGAAAACATACAAATGGAAAATACCTTGATGTATTGTTACTGAAAAGGATAAGTGGAATTATGCTGTGGCTGTTTTAGCCCAGTGTTTATTACACATGGTGTTTTGGTTTTTATAATAATAGGCAAGATCTTAGTGCTTAAAGTAGAATACTACTCAAGTTTTTAATTATATTACTGTAAGATAAATATGATATTTTCACTAGTGCTCTTCATTTCTTCTTCTTCTTTTTCTAAAATTAGATCCAGAAAAACAAAGATGATATTATAGAGTTAAAAGGGAGTGCAATTGGTCTGCCTCAAAATATATCTAGTCAAATCTATCAGCTTAATTCCAAGGTAAGTCTGACATCCACATCATAAGAACCAATGAGTTCTCCCTAATTCTATTTTATAAGTAACCGTTTGGTAGTGATATACCAACTTTGCGTGCGTTTTAGAGACTTAGCATGTAACTACGCACTGTTTGGTTAAATGACACAGCTGTAATGGAGGCTGTAGAAGTGATGGACAGGAGGCAGGAAATGCTGTGCAAGCACTTGTTGCAGAAGTAGGCCTTGGGCTGGGAGCAGTGGCTCACTGCAAGTGAATGGATGATTAATATAAAAAACTGCCTGTAATCCCAGCAATTTGGGAGGCCACAGAGGGAGGATCGCTTGAGCTCAGGAGTTTGAGACCAGCCTGAGCAACATAGTGAGACTCCGTCTCTACCAAAAAAAAAAAAATAGCTGGGCATGGTGGCATGAGCCTGTACTCACAGCTACTTGGGAGGCTGAAGTGGGAGGATGGCTTGAGCCAGGGAGGTTGAGGCTGCAGTGAGCTATGATCATGCCACTGTGCTCCAGCCTAGGCAACAGAGTGGGACCTTGCCAAAAAAAAAAAGAGAGAGAGAGAGAGACAGAAAGAAAGAAAGAGAGAGAGACAGACAGAAAGAGTGAAAGAAAGAGAGACAGAGAAAGAAAGAAAGGAAGAAAGAAAGAAAATAAGCCTTGTTGAAGTTCTGAGAGCAACCTTCTTATTGGGGAAGTGGATGTATCGCTGACATTTATGAACATTCCCATAGTCACTGTGTACAGAGAAGCAATCAGTCAACATATCAGTGGGTTGTACTTTAAAAAAAAACTTTAAAAAAAAAACCCAGAAATCTATGTGATAGGAGGGAATGGGAAGGAAGAAAATCCTGAGGGGAGAGGAATGAAGAGGAAAAAGGGAATAAATGGAGGAATGAACAAAGTGTGTCCCTAGCAGAGGGCATTAAGACAATATGTCAAAGATACAACATCACATGCGCAATGCCTTTGAACCACCTAACTGAAGCTTTTTCTTCCCTATTGCCAGCTGATGGATCTTGAGAGAAAATTCCAAGGCTTGCAGCAGGTAGGTCTCATCCTATTACATACCCAACATCTTTCGCAGAAAACATACTAGAATCATTAATAGAGCTGCTATTCTTATTTTAAAGGTAAATGGATGATTAATATTAAAAACTTGCTTTTTCCCATAATTTAATTCTCATCCCAGCATATGCTTCCCAGGATGCAGATGCAGAGCTGAGTCTAAGACAGACAAAATGACAAGGCTGAGGTCTCTGAGCCTCTTAGGGCTTCTGACCCTGAGTTTGCAGCCCACAGCCCACATCCTTTACCGTCGCCCTTTAGCTGTGTGTGTCGTGCTTGGTCAGCTAGTGATCTCCCAACTTGCTGATTCTCCCGTCAGGGACTGGGGCTTGGAAAGCGAGCATCCTCTCTGACACAAAGCTCAGAAGTCTAGGTGTATCAAAAATAGTCCAAATTTTCTTAAAACGACATTTGCTGGTAATTAAACTTGAACAGTTTCTTACAGAAAACATTCTATAATTGTACTACATGCTTGTAGACTGATCTATGTAAACTTAGGCTTCTTACCCATTTTGTAGGAAGCTGACCTTTTAAAGACTTTCATGGAAGCTGTAAACTTCTATGCAGAGAAATGTACACAATCTCTTCATATTTAAAATTTTGCATAAAAGTCTGGGGATTCCAGTGTAAGAATTTCTGCACAAACATTCTTCATCTGTTTTCCTCATGCTTCAAGCTATTTCCTCTACTTTTAAGTTTGATCTGTCCCACTGTGAAGGACAGATACAAAAAAAGGACTTGTGCAGTTAAGGCAGGTCCCACCGTTCCAGCAAGAATTGCTGCTACAAACCTTTTTGTTATTTGATGAACAAGTTCATGTATTCCTTTTCTCAACTTAGATAATACATTGACCCCTCAGCTGTCATTTTTTAAAGAGTAGTTGAGCAAAAGAAAATGAGTAAAGAACAGTGCTGTGGACCATGACACTGCACTCAAGTTTTGTCTCCTGGAGGGCTTCATTATTTTCGCTCAGCCGGTCCTCCTACCCCCATCCCTCAGGAGGAACATTGAATGATTTTCAAATGTAAATGCCTTTGTGCCTTTGGATAGGGCAAATGCTCTCTGGCCACCACAGTCCCCACCACTCCCTATTGTTTTCCTCCTGACTCCTGATTTCATTTTCTACTGGGCCCCTGTAGGCTTTTAAGTTTTTAGTCCCCAGACAGTGTTGCTTTTGTCCAACAGAAAATCTTTGAATGAGTTTGTGGTTAATGTTCTAAAGAGCATTCTATGATGGACAGAGCCAATTGTTGTGCTAGCACAAAGAGAAAAATAGAAAAATGGAATAAAACAGGTTTCATAAAGAGACCCCCAGATGTATGGTCATCTAGTTTATGACCAAAGTGGAGAAGGAATGTGCTTTGCAGAAAATGGTATTGAGTCAGTTGGCTATCCTCTGGCTTTCTATTTCATCCATAAAATGAAGGAAACAGACGTAATTTTTTTTGTGAGTCACTATATATAGTACGTTGTGTTTGTATGTGTGCGTGTATGTGTGGGCATATATATAGGCACATATATAATATATATGTATGTGTGTGTGTATACATATATATGAAATGTAATGAACAGTTTGCCCCTATTTTAACTTTTTAAAAACAGAGAATTAGGTTGTGTATGGTGGCTCACGCCTGTAATCCCAGCACTTTAGGAGGCCGAGGCAGGTTGATCATGTGAGGTCAGGAGTTTGAAACCAGCCTGGTCAACATGGTGAAACCCTGTCTCTACTAAAAATAGGAAAATTAGCCAGGCGTAGTGGGACATGCCTGTAGTCCCAGCTACTGAGGAGGCTGAGGCACGAGAATCACTTCAACCCAGGAGGTGGAGGTTTCAGTGAGCCGAGATCATACCACTGCACTCCAGCCTGGGTGACAGACCCAGGCTCCATCTCAAAAACAAAGAAACAAAGAAACAAACAAACAAAACAACAATACCAACAAAAACCCAGACAATTGGACTATGAGTGAAATTCATAAAATGGCCATCATTGCATAATCAATTGTTCCCTCTAAAGAAGATTTCTCTGACTGGGCACAGTGGCTCACGCCTGTAAACCCAGCACTTTAGGAGGCCGAGGCAAGTGGATCACAAGGTCAGGAGATTGAGACCATCCTGGCTAACGCAGTGAAACCCCGTCTCTACTAAAAATACAAAAAATTAGCCGGGCATGGTGGTGGGTGCCTGTAGTCCCAGCTACTCGGGAGTCTGAGGCAGGAGAATGGCGTGAACCCAGGAGGCGGAGCGTGCAGTGAGCGGAGATGGCGCCACTGCACTCCAGCCTGGGCGACAGAACGAGACTCCGTCTCAAAAAAAGAAAAAAAAAAATCAAAAGAAAAAAAAGAAGTTTTCTCTGCACCCAAAAGCAATAAAAATCTTAAAAGATTCAAACTGGTAGCTGACATAGGTCAGATTCCCCCGGTTATGTAGATGTAGATGTAGACAAAGGTAGGTCTGTTTGTGATCTGGGCTGAAAGCAGTCAGGTGAGCACCAGGGTGAAGGGTATGTCTTAGCTGGCCACATTTCAAACAAAGGGACTTGGAGCAGGAGTTCAGTCACCTTAACCCATGGGAGGAGGGGCAGCAGCAGCAGATGATCATATTTCAAAGGCTCACCTCGAGGGACCAAAGATAAGAATCACGGGTAAAAGAACCGGAATCTCCATTTTATTTTCTTTGTGCAATAGGAACATCCGTTATTATTTCCACACCTGAAACCTTTACTCTTGTCCACTGAGGTCTCTTTCTCAGGTGAATAATACTTTTCCAAGACAAAGTGAGAATCTTCTCCCCTCAGACCTCATCCCACCCATGGTCAAAAGCATGCTGAGAGTTAAGGAATAGGAACAAGATTGATAATAGAAAACGCTTTCTGTTTTTTCACAGGAGAGGTGATTTGAAGAAGAACATAAGTAACGGCTTAAGTCTGGAGGGAGACCCCCACTGATTAAGAGTTAAATGTAATCCCACATGCACGGTAACATGCATTTTGTTGCTGCTGACTGCAAGTCATCTCATTGACTGTCCTGTTTTTGTTTCAGACTGTTGACAAAAAGGTTTGCAGCAGCAATCCTTGCCAGAATGGTGGAACCTGCCTCAATCTGCATGATTCCTTTTTTTGTATCTGTCCCCCACAGTGGAAGGTGAGTCACTTGCTCTTTGGTTAAGAATGATGGGCCGGGCGCGGTGGCTCACGCTTGTAATCCCAGCACTTTGGGAGGCCGAGGCGGGCGGATCACGAGGTCAGGAGATCGAGACCACGGTGAAACCCAGTCTCTACTAAAAAAATACAAAAAAATTAGCCGGGCATGGTGGCAGTCGCCTGTAGTCCCAGCTACTCGGAGAGGCTGAGGCAGGAGAATGGCGTGAACCCGGGAGGCGGAGCTTGCAGTAAGCCGAGATTGCGCCACTGCACTCCAGCCTGGGTGACAGAGCGAGCCTCCATCTCAAAAAAAAAAAAAAGAATGATGGCAGGTCAGCATCTGTGGTTTCCTTGGAATCATAAGGCATATTTAATTCTGCATCCAAAGTTTCTAGGATTCTGTGGCCTCCCGAATCAAAATGAAGTATACCATGTATGCTAAAATCCAAACAGTGGTGAGTTTGATTGTATAACCCACTGAATACTAAAGCCATTGAAAGGAGAGGTTCACTTGATTGGATAACTACCTGGAAGAACACAATATTACTGTTAACATTAAATTGTTCAGCATTGGAATGTACCAAACAAATCTTGACATACCTATGCAAATTTTCTTGTTCTCTTTGTTTGTTTATTTTTTCTGATAATGGTGAAACTGTCTCCAGCATGCACATAAAAAAAAAAGTTAAGTGTTCCCAGACGTAGCACAACTGTGAACTGAGGATTCTATAATGTCTAGATAAAGATTCCTCTCCTGTGACTGCTGTGATCTTATGAAGAGCTCTTGGGTTCTATTAGGTGAAATCTGAGTTCCAGAGGAAGAATAGCCAGGGGTTAATATTAGTATTATTGTATTTGGCTTTATGAGGACTTATTTACTGTCCACGTATAAATCCTTAAACATATCATGTGAATGTTGGCTCCAGGTATCTCTGTGACTTTTGGCACCTGACTTTGTTCCTTATATGATCACAGGGTCCTCTCTGCTCAGCTGATGTTAACGAATGTGAGATTTACTCAGGAACACCCTTGAGCTGCCAGAATGGAGGCACATGTGTTAATACAATGGGAAGTTACAGGTAACTTTTTTTTTTTTTTTTTTGGTAAATATCAGGTATATTTTTGAAGGCCTAAAACGTCCCATAGTTAAGAGCATCCCAAATTAACTATCTGTATTCCAGCAAAAGTTGGTACTCCATGAGGAAATATTTAGCTCTTGCTTAATGTCTACATAGCTATTTTTACTTAATTGAAGAAAAACTCATGAGTCCTTTACTCTCACCCCGTGAAGAAATCCTTGCTCTAACATCCCCAAGGAACCGGAAGAAGGCTCCCGTGATTGGCACAGAGGGTAAGCATGGCCTGGTGCAAGAGGAGCTGAAGACTTAGGAAGAGCCAGAGCATTGAAAGGGAGCCACTGAATGGCCTTAAGTAGAAAAGGGGACACCCCACCACACCAGTGCCTCCCGCTGTACTCGTTCCATATGTTAGCAAGCTCATAGTTTTGAGTAAAGAGAGCTTCATTCAATACTATGTCAAAATGTGACTATAACAAGGTCAAAGATTAAACTGAGGTTCAATGAATGAAGTAACTCTCTCTGACCACAGTCATCATTATCATTACAGCTCTATCTTCTCTTCTGACTTATTCTGTCAAGTGACTTGTCCACAGAATTCTTCTGCTCAGCTCAGGCATTACTTTCTGCAGGAAACCTTCCCTTCCCTTTTTAAGCAGAGTGAGGCATCTCAGGGCCTCTATGTTCCCATCATGCTCTAGGGATATCCATCATCAAAGCTTTGCTGATGACGCACACATTGTCTTTCTAATAACGAAGTCCAAAACTTTAAGGCAGATCAATGGCAAACTTACTTTTGTACAGTTCTTTGAAGTCACCTTTTAAACTAGACATTGTTTTTCCTTGTAGTTTGGCTGGTCTCTTTTACTGTGTGATTTTTAAAAGATCAATAAATAAATTCTGTTATAGAATGAACAATTCCTTTCAATACGCTGGAGTAGAATCTCATTGGATTAAAGAGCAATTATTCGCTCTCTTACTGGTGTCTCTGATATCTTGCTCTTCAATTTCCTCATAACAATATCCATTCTAGTCTTTCCAGCAAAAATGAGTGCAATAATTTTGTTTTTTAAACCATCACTATTAACGCACACTCCTAAAAATGCAGTCACAAGCCTTCTCTTTTTATTTGACACTTTTGTTTTTTTGATCTGATCTTTAAAATTTTACTCATTCCAGGTTATAAACTCAAATCATTCAAACTTCTGCTAGATATGTCTATGAGTCCAATCATTATGCAAAACTAAAATTAACCACTTCTGACTTTAAAATTTATTAAAGAGCTTTTTGATTCCAGGACTCTGTTTCTCATTTAAATGAAGCCTCTTTTCCCTGCCTTTGTTAGGCTTGGGCTGGAAGCAAAATGCAGTCTAGTCTCTCATTTCCTTGAACCCATTTTCTCCTTATTTCTGTTTATGGGCATTTATCAAGGAGGATTGCTACGTAGAGGTATTGGTGGCAAATGTCCAGGCTCCTAGAACTTCTGCTTTCTGACCTTCCTGATATCTAGGAATGTCATAGAGATTAGATTTCACTCCTAGTCTTCCTTTATCATCACTGTCTTTTGGAGTCTTGTGGGCCAATAGAGCGACAAGTGTGGGCAAACTGCGATGAGATCCATAGACCAAGATAAAGGCTGTTGCTGTTTTCAGCACATTATTTTTTCCCCCTGCAAAATGAAAAACAAAACAGAAACCCCTTTACTATTCACCACTCTTTGCAGCATGTCAGAGGTTAGAGTTCTTTATCTACACACACATATGATGGAATAAGAGCTAGGAGGGAAGGAACCATTTATTTGTTGAAAGCTGCATTTCTAAATGACAGATTCAACTTTGTAAGAACAGTACCAAATTCTGTCTTGCACTCTTTTATAAAGGAGAGCAAGAATGCAGAAGAACTGATGATGTGTGGATGGCTTTGGAAATGATCTTGATTCCTAGTCTCTGCCCTTCATAGATTTGCTGGAGGACATTAGAGAACAGAGCATTTAAATCAGGGTTCTTTCTCTTGATATGGAAATAGTTTCTGAAATCTCATGAATTCCATTTCCTTATCTACACTTTAAGTCCCCTAATTCAGGCATATGTTGGAGACTTTTTGAGGGAATAAAAGAAAATGAAAAAAGGTGCATAAGATTAAATTATTGCTTTGTGGAATCCACGTGTAATGAAACAAGTGAACATTTAGACACTTTCTTGAGTTCTGTTAATTATGTGAGGTTAAATCCTTGTTAATCAGGATATTCACTGAGGCTAGAAAACCCTTTGGGAAACTTCAACACACATTAGCTAAAAGAAAACTTGAGACTCAGAATCATCTGGACCTGCAAAAATGTCATGGCATCAAAGTTCGCTTTGGAGTTTGGACCTCGTTCAGTTTCTTTAACTCTTTGAGCTCTTTTACTTGGACGGAAAAAGGAGTCTTTAACTGGATTAATAATTTGCCATTGTAAAGACCTCTGAAAAGGTGTAGATACTCATTCTTGGGAAGTCCTGTTTCATACCTGTTTCATAGGTAAACTTCTGGTAGAAATTCTTTTTTAGAACAATGATTATAGCACAAGAAACATCATTTTCTATTTCCACTGATTCTTTTGGCTTCAGGTCTAGACCCAGAGCTTCAGACAACTAACACAAAGATATTTTGCCGCTTCTCCATGCTGTTACTGCTTCTTTGTTCTGAAGACTTGATTCTTATTGTTTCCCTGCTTACTTTGTTTTGTTTTGTTTGTTTTTGTTTGTTTGTTTTTGAGACAGAGTCTTGCTCTTGTCACCCAGGCTGGAGTGCAATGGCTGCAACCTCTGCCTCCTGGGTACAAGCAATTCTCCTACCTCAGCCTCCCGAGTAGCTGGGATTACAGGCACCTGACACCATACCCGGCTAATTTTTGTATTTTTAATAGAGATGGGGTTTCACCATGTCAGCCAGGCTGGTCTCAAACTCCTGACCTCAGGTGATCTGCCCACCTCAGCCACCCAAAGTGCTGGGATTACAGGCGTGAGCCACCGTGCCAAGCCTCCCCTTCTTACTTTGGATTTAAGACAGCCCTTGGGATCTGAACTTGCCATGCATGGATGGTGTGTGTTGTACATTTAGGGCTGAGATCTAGAAGGCTTTCCAGAAAAACAAAAAGTTGAGTTTGTTTGGTTTTCCAGAAACATGATGATTAGTAAATTTTCTTTCATTTATTTCCATTCATATCACTGGTAGATTTTTACATCATACAGAGCTTAAACAATGAGGATAATTTGGTTTTAGCTCAGGTGGTAGTTAGGTATTAAACATATTACCTTTTTCAATCAGTCAGTAAAATTAGTATTGAACCATGGACTCTAACACAAGTTAAACTATGACTATCAAAGTGTGTTTAACCTCTTCTCAATTGCCAAAATGCACTTGCAGTGTTTTCCAAGAAAAGCCTAGCTTTGTTCTGCTGGAACCAAGTTGGCAATAAAAGGTCATTAGAAAAGTCACTTCTGCTATATCAGTAACTAATAACTAAAGCAGGAATAGTAGTCAGTTGGTTCTAAAAATACAATATACGTCTTTCATTTTCACTTTGGGAGGTATATAAGTAATTGTTCATTTTTAAAGGCCATATCAAGACACCTTGAGAGTATATTTTGCCTGTTAACCCTGTTATGTTTAAAAGATACATGAGGCTGGGCACGGTGGCTCACGCCTGTAATCCCAGCATTTTGGGAGGCCGAGGCGGGTGGATCACCTGATGCCAGGAGTCCGAGACCAGCCTTGCTAACATGGTGAAACCCTGTCTCTACCAAAAAATGCAATACTTAGCTGACGTGCTGGCACGCATCTGTAGTCCTAGCTACTTGAGAGGCAGAGGTGGGAAGATCGTTTGAACCTGGGAGGCAGATGTTGCAGTGAGCCGAGATCGCACCACTGCACTCCAGCCTGGGCACAAGACCCTGTCTCAAAACAAAACAAAACAAAACAAAAAGGTGCCTAAAAATGCAGCATCTTCATATAACTCTACTTATCAGAATGTAAGAATACAACATGCAGAAACAATGGTACAGGAGTTGGGTAGACCTAAGTGTCTATTTATCTTCTGCCAATTACTCATTTTGTGGTTTTGGGAAATGTTAGTCTGTAAAATGGGATTAATAATACTTGTTTTTGAGGATCATAGAAAGGTATCCTATGGTTTACTTGACCTTCTTCCTCCTTTTCTCTATCTTCTCACATCATCTAAACTTAAATGAAAGAAGTGTACTTTGTAGCTATTTAGAGAATAGTGTAGGATTAATGCCTACTCATCTCCCAGTGATAATAGCAAGGATGAAGGAAGAGAGATAAAGAGAAAGGATTTAACTGCAGGTCCATGAACCAGAATCTCCTCTCAAATCTTACGTCATTTTGCAATAGTTAAGCACTTAGTGATAAAATAAAGACAATCTTCTTAGCACTTCCTACAAGGGAATGCCTTTAGACTGGAATATGACCATAGTTCACAGAGATTACCACTATTATTTCATAAGAAATTGAGGCAGAGGGAGTTAGTACATTGTCTGGGTGAACAGTTAACAGGAAGGACCAAAATTTAAACCTAGGCAATCTTATCCCAGGGGTTCCCAAACACTCAGGTCTCCCAGATACAGAAAATAGAAAGCTAGTAACAGTTGGTTTAAAGATTCTTAGGCAGGGTGTGGTGGCTCACGCCTGTAATCCCAGGACTTTGGGAGGCCGAGGTGGACAGATCACCTGAGGTCAGGAGTTCGAGACCAGCCTCTACCTCTAGAAAAGAGACTTCTGCTAAATGAGTAACTAATCAGTTGGTTTCACCACGTGAAACCCCATCTCTACTAAAAAAAAAAAAAAAAAATTAGCTAGGTGTGGTGGCATGCACCTGTAGTCCCAGCTACTCAGGAGGCTGAAGCAGGAGAATTGCTTGAACCTGGGAGGCAGAGGTTGCAGTGAGCTGAGATCACACCACTGCACTCCAGCCTGGGTGACAGAGTGAGACTCCAACTCAAAAATAAAAATAAAAAAAGATTCTTAAACATTTTTGGCAGGTGTTGGGACAGGTGGCAAAATAAACTTTTAGTAATGAAGCCTCCTGGATCAAATGCTCAAATATGTGTATGAACTGTTTTAAAGTTCTATAATCCTCAAGAGTCTAATTAAATTCTCTATACAAATATTCTATGTAAAGATGGGAGGACAAAGAGGAAAGAAAACAATATGAGAAGGAAAGTAGAGAGAGCTGCCCAGAAGATAAATGGCTGTGGGGCGGGGCGGGGGGGGATGGATAATTCAATTTCTCCTTAAGTTTAATATTTATTGTTATTTTCCTATGACTTTATCTTAATGAGCCATTCGAAAGGCAACTTTGGAATGCTCAGAAATGTCATGTATTAATGAATCAGCTTTTATGTAAATATATACTGTTGTTGTAAATTGCATGGAACATATTTATACCAAAAAATATTCATTTATTGGAAACTCACATTTAATTGGGCATGCTGTGTTTTTATTTGCTAAGTCTGGTCTCCCGACATGAATGCATGGATGGTGCTCCCTGCATTCTTATTCTCCATTTCTGGCCACACTCATTGCTCTCCTCTTCCTTAGAAACTGCCAAAAAGCTGCCACCTCAGCAATTGCTTCTGGGGCCCACCACGGGCAAGCCGAATCCTGTGCCTGGAGTTTGGTTCTTGATGCCTTTCAAACAGTCAAATGCTAATTTCCCACGATGTCATTCATACATTGTCATCCATGGACATTACTAAGCTCCTTGTACCTCACTGTGTCTTGTTAAAATAGCTCTTTTCCTTTGTAGAATGGCATGGGAGGGAGGCCTGGCCATGCAGGCATGCCCTGTTCCTTGTCTCTGACCCCTGGCACCAACAGTCATTTCCCCCATGAGAGCTTTTCTTGCCAATTCTGCTCAAGTCCAGCAATCGGCAACCTCTGGGCCTGGCCCTCCCTCTCCATCAGGTGTGCCCTGGCATGTGGGGATAGGCTTAGGCTTCTGGGACTCCTCTACCCTCCTCCTCCCCTAGCTCCCATGCTCAGATCATAGACGTTCCCATTGAGCTGTAGAGATAAGGCGAAAGCAGCTTTAACAATGACAAGGGTTTAAAACAACATTGCTTATTTGATTATTATTGGACTAAAATCTTCTAGTAACAAACCACTGCTAGCTTAGGCATAATGTAATAATTACCACATTTTGTTGGAAATTCAAATGTGCATATGAAGGAAATGTCACTATATTATATAACTACACCTTTTATGGATAGAAGACATATTGCCCTTTGTAATGTAATAATAATGATCATAGACTGTGAGGTGTGGACACTGGATTGCGTGTGGGGTTATGTAATCCTAGAGAGCATTTGGGAGTTATCAGTGTAGCCCACGTTGCCTGTGCTTCGTGGCAGGTCCAATTGGACAGATGATGAATGGATTTGCTGATCTCTCCCTTTACCTTCTTGAACGAACTCTATTACCTTTGGCTTATACACATCTGACCTTTGAAAATGCTGTTTGATGACCTGATAACACAAGAATTTATAGTGCTAGGCTTACCAGAGAATAAGTTGTGATTCACCAACATTGTATTTATTCAATCCACCACTTGGAGCAGAGCAGAGTGGTTTTCTCCCGAGACTCCAGTCAGTAAATTTGCATTGCTGGCTGACGATTCCATGTTAACGTTGTTGATTTGTAATTTGAATTATTTTTCTCATTGATATTAAGAGACAGGCACTGGCCCCAAAGCACATGCCCTGACATTGTGCTCTTGTGTAACCAACAGTTGTCACTGCCCACCTGAGACGTACGGACCCCAGTGTGCATCCAAATATGATGACTGTGAAGGGGGTTCTGTGGCACGCTGTGTCCATGGCATCTGTGAGGATTTAGTCCGAGAGCAAGCTGGAGAGGTGGGTCCCTTCCCCGAATGTGCCTCCTTGCAGAGAGCCATGGTTAGTAGCTCCTCCTCCTCCTATGCCCACTGTATACAAGCATTGCCTGGAGCTTGCAGAGGTGAAGTCACTTCCTGTCTGTAAGTGGGACGTAGGCGAGGAGGGCAGATGAAACATGCAGGAAGTAGGACCCAGAGATTGAGATGTCATTATATAAAATAGGATCTTTTTTTTTTTTTTTTCGAGACGGAGCCTCACTCTGTCACCCAGGCTGGAGTGCAGTGGCATGATCTCAGCTCACTGCAAACTTCACCTCCCGGGTTCAAGCAATTCTCGTGACTCAGCCTCCTGAGTAGCTGGGATTACAGGAGCATGCCAACATACCTGGCTAATTTTGGTATTTTTAGTAGAGACGGGGTTTTGCCATGTTGGCCAGGATGGTCTTGAACTCCTGACCTCAGGTGATCCACCCACCTCAGCCCCCCAAAGTGCTGCAATTACAGGCATGAGCCACCACGCCTGGCTGAAATAGGACCATTTTTATTGTCATGACTCTCTCTGAGATAAGACCTTCTCTTGGCCTTGTAAGTTTTAACACTGACAAAACACAGGAATATAAAAGGACCAGTCTTTTTGACAACATGTGGTTTCAAGGAGTCTGACTTTTCCTGGCCTGAGTCTCTGGAACTGCTGCAGACTCTAAAAGCCCACTCCCCAGAATGCCCCTCCATGCCCTGGGTCCTGATGACTTTGACTCCTGACCCTCAAGGTTGTCCAGTCTTGGCTGGCTTGGCTCTTCATGAGAACTTCAATTCTTTATTTTTAGTTGTATTTTTTCTACCCATGTGATGGAAAATAGTTCCCGTCCAATGATGGGGATGGAAGGGTTGAGGAGGTGGGTAAGGAGGAAGAACTTTCCGAAGAAAAACAAACAGAATTGATTTTCCAAGGTCTGTGCCTTCATGGGTGTTTTTCCCTCTAAAAACATAGCAGGCTGAGTTGATTGACTTTAATTATATTGACTTACAGTTCTTGATTGTTGTTACTCTTTCCCTGGCATCTTTGGGAGAAATTATAGCTTGCTTTTACTCTGAAATAAAGATGTTTCCCTTTTTGCATGGTCTGGTCTAAATGCTTAATCATATGGGAAGAAAAAGAGAAGCCAGAAGATTGGCCTTATGGAAATGAACGTTAGAGGATAAACAGTTTGGGGCTTGATGAAATGTTCAAAAGCTTTTCTTCCTGATTTTCATGATTGTCTTTATTCACGCTGTTGTCATCCTGCCAGCCCAAGTACAGCTGCATCTGTGATGCTGGGTGGATGTCTTCACCGAACAGCCCTGCCTGCACCCTAGACAGAGACGAGTGCAGCTTGCAGCCTGGGCCTTGCTCCACACTTGTGCAGTGTTTCAACACTCAAGGCTCTTTCTACTGTGGGGCCTGTCCAACAGGTACATTCTCAGGGCCACATGCCAGGCTCTGCACGCCAGGTTGGCGAGGTGCCAGAACCAATTTTCTTTCACTATTGATGAGTAAGAAGACCATTCTTAGGAGGTATTCAAATCCAGTTTCGTGTCCTGGTTCACTAGCTTCTGCTCGATGATCTCACTGCTATCACAATTCCACGACAAAAGGGGGAGGCTTATCCAAAACTGTGCTAGAGTCAGACTTTGGAGCAAGGTTAGCCATACAATTTGTAAGTTAGACACTGCATTGCAGTGACCGTCAACTGACCAGAATTGAGATCAAAAGAGATAGGAAACTCTAGTTCCACCTTTCATACTAACCAGATGTTTGTACACGGGGAAATTATTTGACCTCTTTTCATCTCCACCACAGTCCAGTAGCTCTTGCCTGGGTGTGTCATTAGAGTATCTTGTGGACTTGATGTAAACAGATATATCCAGCTCCATTACAGCCCCGTAGCGACTGAATCTCAAGGGATGCCATATGTTGAGTCATGGAAAACATGGGCTCTGTTAGTCAAAGACTGCCTGGGTTTGAATCCGAGGGCATCTTTTGTTCTATGAGATAGTCATCATACATTCCACACATTTTTTTTTTTTTGTAGGATGCCTACTATGAGCAAAGCACTGTGCTGGGTGCATTGGTAGGCAATTAGCCAGACCTCAGGTTCATCTGCACTCCAGGGCTGTTCTTAGAAATGGAGCACAAAGATAATGTGATAATAGTAGCTGGCTTCGTTTTGTTTTGTTGTTGTTGTTTTGAGACAGAGTCTCTCCCTGTCGCCCAGGCTGGAGTACAGTGGCATGATCTCAGCTCACTGCAACCTCCACCTCCTGGGTTCAAGCGATTCTCCTGCCTCACCCTCCCGAGTAGCTGGGATTACGGGCACATGCGACCATGCCTGGCTAATTTTTGTATTTTTAGTAGAGACGGGATTTGCTGTGTTGGCCAGGCTGGTCTCAAACTCCTGACCTCAAGTGATCTGCCCGCCTTGGCCTCCAAAAGTGCTGGGATTACAGGCGTGAACCACCACGCACGGCCTGGTTTTTATTTTTAATAAAAGTGTTATTAAGGCACTGTATAAGCAATTTTTAATTCTTTTAACTACAACAAAACCAAGACATGGTAAGAATAAGTATTACTCAGCCGGGCGCGGTGGCTCACGCTTGTAATCCCAGCACTTTGGGAGGCCGAGGCGGGCGGATCACAAGGTCAGGAGATCGAGACCACGGTGAAACCCCGTCTCTACTAAAAATACAAAAAATTAGCTGGGTGTGTTGGCGGGCGCCTGTAGTCCCAGCTACTCGGGAGGCTGAGGCAGGAGAATGGCGTGAACCCGGGAGGCGGAGCTTGCAGTGAGCCGAGATTGCGCCACTGCACTCTAGCCTGGGCGACAGAGCGAGACTCCGTCTCAAAAAAAAACAAACAAACAAAAAAATAAGTATTACTCACATTTTACAATATGAGAACTTGAGCTTAAAGAGGTTGAATAACTTACCCAAGATCACGTAGCTTTACAGATAGCCAGAATTGAAACCCAAGTTTCTCAGCAAGTTTCTTCTTGCCAAGATACCCCACACACCTATTGCCCCATGTAGTGATTTTTGGTTTAGTGGTTTTCTGCATGTGTATATTTAGATCTCGTAAAACTGGAAAGAAATGGAAAAAAAGCCTATAAAGACTGTTTCCCTCTTAGTTCTCAGGGGCAAACACAATTTGCAAGCAATCACATTTTGAAGGTAATTTATCATGGACAATCTTTAAAAACTATAAATCAGAAAAATAAATTATTTAAATTAGAGGATTGGCTATGTGTTTTTACATTCTTCTTTTTATTGTTGGAGAGGAAAAAGAGAAACAATTTTTTTTGTTTTCTTGTTTATCACCCTATTTTTCCTGAAATATATAGTAGTTGTATTTTATAAGCAGCAAAGCAATACATGCTGCTTATAAAATATCACTACAAAAATACGGAAAAAATAGAAAAAAAATACCTGTGATCTTATCACGCAGAGACCATGATGAACATTTGGGCATTTTTTTCTTCCAACTTTTTTTCATGTACACATTTTGCCATGCACAAATATGATAATTTTCTTAGGTAGAGTCTTAGAAGAGGATTCTACTTAAATCAAAGAATATAAGTAGTTTTAAGTCTTTAAAGGTTTTTAAGGATTCTTATAATTTTAATAATTTGAATTATAAATCTACAACCATTGAATAAAATGGGAGCGACTAAAGTAAAATTATTAAATCTCATCTTCCTAATAACACCATTAGTCATTTGTTCTCCTTCCTCTTCTACCTTATTCTTCATTTGCACAAGCACATATGCAAGAGTTTAAAAAATTCTTTCCCAAAATTAGGAGTATGAGCCCAATCCTCCATATGATTTTAACAGTTAGTTTGTTTTTGTTTTTGTTTTTGAGACAAAGTCTTGCGCTGTTGCCCAGGCTGGAGTGCAGTGGTGCAATCTTGGCTCATTGCAACCTCCACCTCCCGGGTTTGAGGGATTCTCCTGCCTCAGCCTCCCAAGTAGCTGGGACTACAGGCATGAACCACCATATCCAGCTGATTTTTGTATTTTTAGTACAGATGGTGTTTCACCATTTTGGCCAGGCTGGTCTTGAACTCCTGGCCTCAGGCGATCTGCCCACCTCGGCCTCCCAAAGTGCTGGGATTACAGTCATGAGCCACCTTGCCCAGCCACATTTAGTATTTTAGTTAATGTATATACAAAAATTATTTCAATGTGTGTGTGTATGCAAATTAGGTATACAGGTGTGCACATGATATTAAAAAGTGTTTTTAGTATTCGGTCACAAAGATGAGTCATAAGGCGTTCAGCTATGCATCTATTGATAATTGAGGGGTTTTTCCCTATTAAATAGTGCTGCAGTAGACATCCTCTTACCTACTTATACCAGTATACTACCATCTTAGTATACTGGTAGTTTTATCGTAATAGGCTGAGTTTTAATAAGTGCAATTGGTAGTCAAAGTCTATGTATTTTAAAAATTTTAGTGAATACTGCCAGAGCTCTTTCCAAATAGGTTACAGCAATTTAATGTCTAACTATCAGCATATAAGAGGAGCTCATTTGCCCGCTTTGTTGTCAGAATTTGATTTTAAGAATTCAGAAGAACTTTTGCCAATCTGATACGTATATCTCATTTTTATTTTATAGTTCTTTAGATGGAGAAGGTTTTTATATGTTTTGACTCTTGTATTTCTTCCTTGTTGACTTGTCTATAGAGCTAAACTTTTAAATCCTCTTGTTTTTCTAGGCTGGCAAGGCAATGGATATGTTTGCGAAGATATCAATGAATGTGAGATAAATAACGGCGGCTGTTCTGTGGCTCCACCTGTTGAGTGTGTGAATACACCTGGGTCTTCCCACTGTCAGGCCTGTCCACCAGGTGCTACCTTGGTTCAGTGTCAACCTCCTGACCCCAGTACAGGGAACACAGACATGTGAATATGGAATCTAGTGCTCCATTTAAAATATGATTTCTGGCTGAGCGTGGTCGCTCATGCCTGTAATCCCAGCACTTTGGGAGGCTGAGGTAGGCAGATCACATGAGGTCAGGAGTTCGAGACCAGCCTGGCCAACATGGTGAAGCCCTGTCTCTACTAAAAATACAAAAATTAGCTGGGCATGGTGGTGCATGCTTGTAATCCTAGCTACTCAGGAGGCTGAGGCACGAGAATCGCTTGAACCTGGGAAGCGGAGGTTGCAGTGAGCTGACATCGCACCATTGCACTCCAGCCTGGGCAACAGAGTGAGACTCCGTCTTAAAAAAATAAAAAATAAAATACGGTTTCTGTCTTAGGAGAGAAAATAGTACAGAAAGTTTTGCTTATTTTGTGAATTCAGGACACATTAGTAAACTCTATGATAAGAAAGAAAAAACATTTTGAATATCAGTGGAAAACAACAAGCTTTACAAACTGTCAAATAGCTACAGAGATAATGCAGAATTTGAAAAGTTTTCTGAGTAGATCACAGACTTACTGTTCCATTGCCCTCATTAATAATTTATTACTATCGTGCACTCCTGAGTTGTTTTGCATATACCAAGTTTACTAAACCACAGGCATCACAGTAGGCAGATACTGTAATTGTTGGTTTCCCTCTTTTTCTGGAAAGAAGTCTTTTCTGCTATTCTCTAATCTAAATCAAATTACTACCCAAGAAGTTCAGGGAGTACTAAGGGATAAACTGAAACCTTGTATGTTTTAATAACATGGAACTACAGTACTTTGGGTTTCTATAATAATTGACCTCTAAGAACATCAGAGTCACTGTAATGTAAAAATATTAACTTTCTTAGCGTCAGCACTTTCTGAGTCTACCAGTCGTTTTATACATATTTTTTTCATTAGAAACGACCCAGAACGTTGTTTATGAAATCAGATTACTAATTCTTGTTATTTTTCTTATTTATGAAGTTTCATTTGTTGATGACATTTTATACTTACATTTTTTGTTTTGATGATAGAGGATCCCTGATGAGTCTGTTTCATGATATTTGAATCCTAGACAGGCATTGTCCTCCCATCTTCTTGACATTGTTTCTTATGCCCCGGCTCTTGTTCTCATCAGGGTACCAGGGTGACGGAAAAGTGTGCACGCTCATAGACATCTGCTCGGTCAGTAATGGAGGCTGCCACCCAGATGCCTCATGCTCCTCAACTCTAGGTAATGACTCATCTCTCTCTTTGGCTTTGGGTATTGTAATATGACCTTCTAAACGAATTCAACATCTTAAACACAAAATTCTCTGTTCTCAAATTGTTATTTTGACCTTCAAACCTAAAATTAATCCATGTCATAAAACTACACATTTGACTTTCTTAAAAATATAATAAACTATGCTCTTTAATGGTCTGCTCTGATTTAGGAAATAAGGTAATTAAGCCAGCTAATTAATTAATGACTGTATTCCAACAAGCAGGCACGAGAAAAGGAGGAAGAAGGCAATGCCACCTTCTTTTAAAGGACTCTTCCATTTCTAGGCTGTTGCTTAGAACTGAGCCTGGCTGCAAAGGGAGGTTGGGAAGTACAGTCTATATTTCAGACATCCTGAGTCCAGCTGAAATAAGGAGTTCAGAACGAAGGAAGTAGAAAATAGATCTAGGGTGACAACCAACAGTGTTTGCAATGCTGCATAAAAGGGTTTAACCCTGTAATTTAACAAAATATATACTGCAAAACTTTCTCCAAGAAAGATTGTATCAATGTATGTATTCACCGACAGTGTATAAAAATACATATTTACTCCATCTTTGACAATAATAGATATTATTATTATTTTTCATCGTGGTCAGTTTTATAGGCAAAATTAGTTTTTCCATTATTTTCATTTATACTTTTTGACTACTAATAATTAATACTTTCCAAATTTTCACTGGGCATTTTTCTATATGTTCATCCCCTTTGCTCTTTTTCTTTCTTACTGAATGGTAACATTTCTTTATGTACTAAGCACATTATCTCATTATCTGTCTTATGTTTTATAAATGTTTTTCCTGGCATGTTGTTTTGTTTTAATCTTGTAGTGGTAGTGCTATTCAGAAGTTTAGAATTTTTATGTAGTCAAAAAGATAAATCTTTTCTCTTATTATTTTTCCCTTCACAGTCATGTTTAGGAAGGCTTTCTTTACTGAACTCTTTAAAAATTGTCAAGTACATGTTCTTTTATACTTTTATGGTTTCTTTTTTTATGGTAAGATATTTTATATTTTTAGAATGTATTTTTTATCCGTAGCATCAAATAGAGATCTGGCTTGGTATTTTTGCTCAAATAAGTGGACCCAATTCCATTTCTTGAATAATCATATCTCTTGCTATTTCAAGATACCACCTTTATTTTTTATTAATTTGTCATATATTTGCATATATAGAAAACAACATATATGCGTATGTAAACACACACATACACACACACATACTTGTGACTAAATGCTTATTAACTGATTATCAACATACCAAAGTGGTTAGGAACATGATTTCTAGATAAAGACTGCTTGCATTTTTCCCTGGGCTCCACCATATTTTAGCTGCTTGTCCTCAGTCAAGACATTTAATCTCTATGTTTTAGTTCTTCATCTGTAAAATGAGGAGAATAATAGCACCTACCTCAGGTGGCAGGTGGATCATGAGGTCAGGAGATTGAGACCATCCTGGCCAACACGGTGAAACCCCATCTCTACTAAAACTACGAAAAATTAGCCGGGCGTGGTGGTGGGCACTTGTAGTCCCAGCTACTCGGGAGGCTGAGGCAGGAGAATGGCGTGAACCCGGGAGGCGGAGCTTACAGTGAGCTGAGATCACGCCACTGCACTCCAGCCTGGGCGACAGAGCGAGACTCCATCTCAAACAAACAAACAAACAAACAAAAATTTTATTGTCATTCTACTGTAAATCTGTCACATTGTATAATTTGTTCTATTTTTTAAATTATTCAGCAGGGTTTTTCTATCCATCTTAAACAGTTCTTGCTGATGGAGGAATGTAGTTAACTGCCACATTGATTTCCTTGTATTATTTCAACCATTGTGCAGTAGTAGAAAGAACATATATTTCTGCAATGAGATGTGACTTTTTGCTATTAGGTGAGAAATCTGGAAAAGTCTCTGGATATTAAATTTAGTAAAATTTTGTAACGTCTAGGATGAGTATTTTTCACTTAACATTGCGTAAGAAAACTGTCAAGATGCTGGATGCTGTAAAACTATTGTTAGCTGTTACCTCATGTACATCATAATTAATTGTGGATGTTAATTCATGTTTTAAATAACATAGAAGTTAATTCATGTTTTAAATTAAAAAAAATTCAATCATTTCAAATTCCTTTTGACCAAGTTCCTTCCCAACCCAATTCGATTGCCATTGTTTTAGCCTTGTACCATGGTGATGGGGAGCTCACCAGAAGTGTGGGAGAAGTTTTGGTGCTGGTATTTTGTTGATGTCCCCATATATTTATGTTACTGTATTATCTTCATTCTGTGGTTTTATTGCAAACATCTTTTAGAGACTTAAGTTCATTCTGTGATGGCTATTTAGCCTGTTTTAAACTGGCAGCATGTAATCTGCACATCCACATAACTGGGGACATGTGGCCTGCCTGTGTAAGCTACACTCCTGTGCAGATGTGCTGTAGGCACCCTACACATGGGTGCTTGCTCTCTGGGCTCTTCCTCATTCTGGCTGTGTGTCCTTGGCCAGGACAGTCTGTCTGTGCTCTGGCTTCATCTGTAAAATGGGGATTATAAAAGAGTACCTATATAGGGCCTTTTTTTTTTTTTTTTTTGAGATGGAGTTTGAGTTTTGCTCTATTCCCCAGACTGGAGTGCAGTGGCAGGATCTTGGCTCACTGCAACCTCCACCTCCTGGGTTCAAGCGATTCTCCTGCCTCAGCCTCCTGATTAGCCTGGACTACAGGCCACCATGCCCCGCTAATTGTTTTGTATTTTTAGTAGAGACAGGGCTTAACCATGTTGGCCAGGCTGATCTCAAACTCCTGACCTCAGGTGATCCACCTGCCTCGGCCTCCCAAAGTACAGGGATTACAGATTCCATAGGGCTCTTTATTATTATTATTAAAAAAATTTTTTTTGGAATGGAGTCTCACTCTGTCGCCCAGGCTGGAATGCAGTGGCACTATCTCAGCTCACTACAACCTCTGCCTCCTGGGTTCAAGTGATTCTCCTGCCTCACCCTTCCAAGTAGCTGGGATTACAGGCATGCGCCACCATGCCCGGCTAATTTTTGTATTTTTAGTAGAGACGGGGTTTCTCCATATTGGCCAGGCTGGTCTCGAACTCCTGAACTCAAGTGATCTGCCCGCCTCAGCCTCCTAAGATGCTGGGATTACAGGCGTGAGCCACTGTGCCTGGCCCTCTATTGGGCTCTTGAGAGGATTAAATCAGTCAGAGTAAGTCCAGTGCTTGCAACAGATAGTTTCCTCCTAAGAATCTCCTTTTCTGCGTTAACTCCTCCATGATGAGGAATTTCTGTCTTCCACAGGTGCAGCTCACCTTTGTGCACAGCTCAGGACCATCTGACATATGGGCTGACAGCACCCATGTCAACCCAGTACGTCAATAATGTATGGAAGGCATTTAATGGCTTTCTTATTTTAAGATAAGGAATACAAAAGTAAAGATTTTAATATTTTCTCCTCATACCTTGTTTTGTCTGCCTGTCAAAATACGCAGACTGGATGTTGGTGGATCCTTGTCTAGACAGAAGATTCTGAGTTTAGATACTGCATCTGAACAGAGGAGGAGACCCGTATTTACACGTTTTTTTTTGTTGTTGTTGTTTCTGAACAGGTTCCTTACCTCTCTGCACGTGTCTCCCGGGTTATACTGGAAATGGTTATGGGCCAGATGGATGCGTGCAGCTCAGTAATACTTGCCTAAGTCACCCCTGTCTAAATGGACAATGCATAGTGAGTCCTTTGTTCTTCCTGTGGATAGAGAGTACCTGAGAATAATTTCAGTTTCACGCCTATAAAATGTATCGTTATAGGATTCAGGAATGTTAAGATAATGAGTCAAGTTTCAGATAAGGAACTGTCGAGAACTCTCAGATAAAAGACAAATAATGGTTTTAGTTCTCAGGAAAAAATATTGAGTTAATTTTTTGTCTCAGTGGTTTACGAAGTACTAAACTATGTCTGCAGTTTGATCTAAATAAATCTGACTTATACTTAACAATTACCATTTAAACTTATTAATAACAAGTTAGACTACTAGAAAATACATGTGTATATATATATTTGTAGCACCTGTTAAATATATCAATAGGCCGGGCATGGTGGCTCACGCCTGTAATCCCAGCACTTTGGGAGGCTGAGGCGGGTGCATCACGAGCCAGGAGTTTGAGACCAGCCTGACCAACATGGTGAAGCCCCGTCTCTACTAAAAAAAAATTAGCCAGGCGTGGTGGCGCGTGCCTGTAATCCCAGCTACTCAGGAGGCTGAGACAGGAGAATCACTTGAATCCGGGAGGCAGAGGTTGCAGTGAGCTGAGAACGCACCACTGCACTCCAGCCTGGGTGACAGAGCGAGACTCCATCTCAAAAAAAAAAAAAAATTATTATTATCTATATAATAATTATATAGATAATTGTAATATATACAATTATCTATATGATACATATATAATTATTACATATGTAATTATTATTTTTAATATATAATAATTATATATTATTTTATATATAATTATTATATATTTTATATATATACTCCATGGCACTACATTCCTATTATTTGGATTGATTAAAGTTTATTGTGTATCCATTTGTTTTATGGTATTAAGTGTTTTTTTTTTTCCTTAGGACACAGTCTCTGGTTATTTTTGTAAGTGTGACTCAGGTTGGACAGGTGTCAACTGTACAGAAAACATCAATGAGTGTTTGAGCAACCCCTGTTTGAATGGAGGAACTTGTGTTGATGGCATTAATTCTTTCAGTTGTGAATGCACACGTCTCTGGACTGGAGCTCTCTGTCAGCTTCCCCAGCAAGGTACAGTCAGCATTTCTTATGCCACGGATGCTCACAGCATAGCAGCAGCATCCTTTAGTGAGTCCCTCAGCAGATTCCTCTGCTGAACCCACTTTCTTGTCCAGTTGCTCAGATACTGAGAACTAAGTCTTTCCTTGCAGAAATGGTATAAAATTCACATGGTAAATATTTATAAATCTCACTGTAAGAACTTTTCTTCCAAAGAATAATTACGTTAGTATTTGCCATTTTCACTATGTCCTTTTTGAATATAAAACATGCTAAGGTATTGTCTTTTATGGTTTTCTAAAGGGAAGTTTTCTGAGGAGCAGCCACTTAATTTCCCTAGAGTACTGCATTGAGTCAAGTCCCTCTCCCTTTCCAGGATACACAGTGGCTTCCCGCTGCCTGTTAAACAGAGACTGGAATTATTTTTCAATGATCTTCTATAACCAAGTCTCACTTGATCCATCTAACCTTTTTTTTCACTAGTTCCCTAGAAATACCTTCATTCAAGCAAGTTTTCTTTCGTCACCAGACTCCGTGTGCCACCATGAGTATTTTCCACTGTGTTCATTTACTTAGAATGTTTCTCCTGATTAACCTCCTCACACGTCTTCCTTGTTTCTCATCCAGATGTGTCTGTCCCTCAGGAGCACTTCCCCCTCAACTTCCTCCATAAAGTCGCTTTTGACTCTTCTGCCCCTCACTTAAACTCCTGATTTGGAATCAACACATTTATTGAGAGGTTGTTATATGTTTAGGACAACAGTAGACCCTATGGAAAAATATGAAAGCGTAAAATACTGTCTCCACTTATGAACTGCTCACCTTGCAGTTGAGGAGACAAGACCAACCCCAATGGGAGAACAGATACAAGAGTTACAGATATGAGCTATGTTGTGTGGGGTGAAATTGGGTGTCACAGGGACATGGAGAATGGGAATCAGTGAAAACATAAGACATGGCAGTTCATGGAGCAGGTGATGAGGCATCAGCTGAGCTTTGAACAAGAGGTGGGATTTCTATGGAAGTTGACAGAAAAAGGGGACAGAGGAGAGGGAATGGCAGGGCTTTTGTCTCCAACCTTCATTACTTAAATTTCCTCTAAGTTTATCAGCAGCAGGGTTACAGTTGCCCAACCTCTTCCTTCTAGGAACCTCTGAAAAGCACAGTTCATCTTTTCCTTTGCAGTTTGTGGAGAGTCCCTCTCAGGAATAAATGGAAGCTTCAGCTACAGGAGCCCAGATGTTGGTTATGTTCATGATGTTAACTGCTTCTGGGTTATCAAAACTGAAATGGGAAAGGTAAATGTAGTACTCTTGCCCAAATGCATACTATATATGTATATATAAATATGGAGTATTTGTATATTACATAAAATACATGCAATGATAATTCAACTATCATATATTGAGTGCTTACTAAGTATGGAGTGCCAGGATTTTGGCTAGACATATACCTACCTTTCTATAACCTTACATTAATTGTTTGAAATAAGTCACAGGGGCGCGGTGGCTGTTGCCTGTAATCCCAGCACTTTGAGAGGCTGAGGTGGATGGATCACCTAAGGTCAGGAGTTCCAGACCAGCCTGGGCAATATGGCGAAACCCTGTCTCTACTAAAAATAAAAATAAAAATAAAATTAGCCAGACATAGTGGCACATTCCTGTAATCCAAGCTACTTGGGAGGCTGAGGCAGGAGAATTGCTTGAATCCAGGAGGTGGAGTTTGTAGTGAGCGGAGATAGTGCCACTGTACTCCAGCCTGGCCAACAGAGTGAGACTCCGTCTCACAAAAAAAAAAAATAAAAATAACAAGGCCAGCCCTGGTGGCTCACACCTGTGATCCTAGCACTTTACGAGGCCGAGGCGGGCGGATTGCCTGAGATCAGGAATTCAAGACCAGCCTGGCCAACATGGTGAAACTCTGGCTCCACTAAAATGATAAAAATTAGCCAGGTGTGGTGAGGGGTGCCTTAAATCTCAGCTACTCGGGAGGCTGAGGCAGGAGAATCACTCGAGCTCAGGAGGCAGAGGTTCCAGTGAGCTGAGATTGCGCCACTGCACTCCAGCCTGGGTGACAGAGCAAGACTCCATCTCAAAAATAAATAAATAAGTAAATAAATGAGTAAATAAATAAGACGATCCTCCTTTTATAGATGAAATAATGAAAAGTAGGTGAAGCTAAACATTTTTTGTTAACACTTCTTAGCTTGCAATTGTAATAGTTGAATTTCAAAGTCAAGTTTGTCTGGTTCCAAAGTCCATGCTTTCTCCAGTATGAATGATTCTCTGCACTGGTTGACTGATTGCAAGCCACTAGTTAATTTGTAAAATCATGTTGTTACTGAGACAGTATTTTAGAAGATGGTCGCTCAGTATTATGTTGATTATCATGCAAAAATTGCCACTGATATTAAGATAGTTTTCTTATCAAATGTCTTCGCTCTGCCATGTTCTAAGCTAAGTGCTTCATACACATTACAGCATTCCATTTTTAACTCTCATAACCCTGAAGGATAGAAATTATTATCTTCATTTTGCACATGAGGAAACACAGCCTAGTGCCATTGAGAAGTGTGTCCAGGTGCATGTGGTTGGAAAGTGGCGTGCAATGACTCAGACACAGGCCAGTCCCCTCCACAGCCTGTCCCTCTGAGCTGCTGTGTGAATGCTCTTCAAATTAAGATCCAAGTCCAAGGTTTTTAGTGCTCTTATACCTGACATTAATTACCCAGGCATTTCTAAATATTGTTTCTCAACCACCTCCTGGATTCATAAAAATAAAGTGGTATGTCTGAATAGATAAAATTTTCCCTTGAAATCCTATTAACTTTTTCCAGCAAACTATTACAGAGGGCATTGTACAAGGGTCAAAAAACATTTTTTTTCCCTTGAGGAGGGAGGACTATTTGGGACCTGGTAACCTCACACTAAAATAAACTCCAAAATAAATTTCCCAGTGGGTATGCTGTGTGAATTTCCTTCCTTCCATTTAGTTTTCATGAATTCTATTTCCTGGCATTGAAAACATTCTTTTGAAAAAAAATATTCTTAGGTGAGAAGCTTGTAATACTTTTATTACTAATTTGTAAGAAAATCATCTTGTTTTTTTCTTGATTATTGTGATTTTATATCTTCTCACTCATAATGGACATAATATGGTAGAAAATAGGTACAAATCAGGATAGTTCAATTAATGAAAATTTGAGTTCCAATTAAACTGTTTTAAGAAAGTCATGTAGTAATAGGTAACTGATCTTAAAATACCCTAGCACAGAATTTCAAAAATTCTTTATATTCTTTTTCATTAACTGAATATTGTTGTGATTTTAGGTTCTGGTGAAAATTAAATTCGACAGCCTTCTTTTGATTGTTTATCTCAAATGAGGTTGTCAGTACATTTTATAAGTTATATTACTATATTTGAAGTCTGTATTCTAATCCATTCGGATACATTTTTGTGTTTATTCTCTTCTACTTGTATGCTTAGAATTTTTCCTGTTACCTTCTTCTCATTCTCTACTCTTGGTATTACTCATCCTTTAATTATATCCAGTCCCTGAAGCCTTCCAGGCCTTGCTTGTCTACATCCCGCCTACTCTGCCCACACCTGAGCATGTCGGTCTGGGCTGGCATCAGAATCTTAGCCCCTCTGGAATCAACATCCCTGGCAGGCAGTGATGAACGTCTGTGTGTTTGATAGAGGCCACAGGTTATTCAGGGAATCAGGGTGTACATTCTTGTGAATGGTAATATTAGCCAGTTAAACTTAATTCAGGTAGATTTTCAAATCTCCAATTTATTTTACTGCTTTAGAAACAATGTCTGTTATACATTTGAAATACCTTGATGTGGTGGACTTGACACGTTTAATGAAATTGGGGTAAATCTATGTTATTAACATTAAGATTTTTTGATATATTTTGATATTAGTTGAAGTTTATTTTTATCAATATTTAGCACAAGTTGTTTAATATATAGATTGCCATATGTACTGGTGGATAATTAGGGAATGATAGATCTAGCTCTTGAAAGTGCCTCAGTATGAATGCTGCCTAGGAAGTGGGAGAAATACCTTAAAATTAACATGGAAGTAAAAGATAATATATGTGGCCTTTGTGTTTTTAGGTCCTGCGTATCACTTTCACTTTTTTCCGGTTAGAATCCATGGACAATTGTCCACACGAGTTTCTTCAGGTTTATGATGGAGATTCCTCCTCTGCTTTTCAACTTGGAAGATTTTGTGGCTCCAGCCTCCCTCACGAACTCCTCAGCAGTGACAATGCTCTTTATTTTCATCTCTATTCTGAACATTTAAGAAATGGGAGTGGCTTTACAGTAAGATGGGAAACCCAGCAACCAGGTATGTGTGAACCTGGAGAAAAAAACAAGCAAAATTTTGTGGTTATTAAGTTTTCTTAATCAGTGTTAGACTTTTGGATACATGAGATGTTTTGGGATCTGAAGATATATAATATTTTTAAAATTATTTTATTCATTTATTTATTTTGAGACAAGGTCTCACTCTGTTGCCCAGGCTGGAGTGTAGTGGCCTGATCACAGCTCACTGCAACCTCGACTTCACCTGCTCAAGTGATCCTCACACTTCAGCTTCCTGAGTAGCTGGGACTACAGGTGTGCACCACCACTCCAGGCTAATGTTTTGTGTGCTTTTTGTAGAGACGGAGTTTCTCTCTGTTTCCCAGGCTGGTCTCAAACTCCTGGGCTCAAGTGATCCATCTAATTTGGCCTCCCAAAGTGCTGGGATTGCAGGCATGAGCCGCTGTGACCAACCATAATTACTTTAAAATCAAATCAATCTAGAATGAATTAGAATTTATTTTGTGTCTAAAGACAACAAAATAAGCATGAAATAGAACGGATTAAAAAACATGAGTTTAAGTTGGTCTCTTATCAAATTACTGAACAGCCTTTTTATAAGCTCTACTAGTAGTTTACTGCAGAAATATTGAGGACATTATCCACCCCTTCATGTAGTATTCCTTCATCTTAATGATCACTCAGTAATTTTTTCTTTTTGTTATTATTTTGTTTTAATTATTCTATTTTCTTTTAAGTTTTTACTATGAAAGTTTTAAACAAATAAAAAGTAAAGAGATCATTATACCAAGCCCCCAATTCATTCATCAATACATCTGTGGATCAATTTCAGCATTTTCTCATCTTTTTTACTGGTGTTTTTATCTATCCTGATGCTACCTAGGCTTAACTTCTGAAGCTTGAAATCTGAGAGTGTAATTTCAACTTTGTTCTTTCAACAATGTTGGATATTGTGCATTTCCATATAAGTTTTTGAATCAACTTGTCAGTTTTCCCAAAGATTTTATGGGAATTACATTGAATCTATAATTAACTTTGGAAGAAATGACCTCTTAAAAATATTCAGCCTGCCAATGCATGAAAATAAACTATTTTTAAATTTAGTTCTCTTTTAATTTGTCCTGGCAATGTTTTATAGCTTTCAGTGTCCAAGTATTCCATATCTTTGGTAGATTTATTTATAGATATTTGATTTATTATGCTTAGTGAAATATTAATTTTCTAAAATTTAATTTTTCACTTGTTATGTAAAAATATGTATTTTTTAAATATTTGATTTTGATTCCATATACATTGTTAAATTCATTCATCATCTCTAATTATTTTTTGTAGATTCTTTTGGATTTTTTAAACATACACAATTACATCATCTGTGAATGAAGGATATTTTTCATCTTCCTTTCCAGTCTTTGTAACTATTATTTCTTTTCCTTGACTTACTGCCCTGGCTAGGACCTTCAATACCAAGCCAAATAAAAGTGGTAAAAAGGAAATCCTTGTCTTTTCCCCAGCTGCATGGGGAAATGCTCAATATTTCATTGTTGAATATGATGTTAGCTGTAAGTTTTCAAAGATAACTTTTATCAGATGAAGAGTGTCCTTTCCTGTGTCAACTACTATTGCTGTATAACAAATTTCCCACAAATTCAGTGTTGTAGAACATTAATCATTTGACTTTGTTTCTGATCCTGTGGGCCAGGAATTTGGAAAGAACCTAACATGACAGTTGCTACTTGAAATCTATTCAGCAGTTATAAGCAGGTGTCAGCTGGGACTGTAGCTGTCTAAAGGCTGGACTGGGCTGAATATCCAAGATGGCCTACTCCAATGGCTACCAATTGATGCTGGCTTTCAGTGGGAATTCAAGTAGGCTATGGACCTGTGTGCCTACATGTGGCTACTCTAAAAAGGTGGCCTTAGAGTAGTGAAACTTTTTTCGTGGCAATTGGCTTCTCTCAGAGCAAGCATTACAACAGAACCAGACAGGTGCTGCATGGGATTTTTTCAGCCTACGTTTGGAAGTCATTGTGTTATTTCTGCCATACTCAATGGGTTAAATTAGTCACAAGCTGACCCAAATTCAAGGGGAGGGGACATAGGCCCACTTCTAAGTGGGAGAGGTGTCAGAATTTATAAAGAATTTAAAAAAAACACACACCTTTTGTTCCTAGCTGCCAAGAGTTTTTAAAAATCATGAATGAATGTTGAAACATATAAAATACTTTTTCTGACTCTATTGTGGTGATCATATGTTTTTTTGTCCTCTATTCTGTAAATATAGTGAGTTAAATTGATTGATTTTGAATGGTAAATCAACTTTGCATTCATCAAATATTTTCCATTTGTTCATGGCAAGTTATGCTTTTTATGCATTGCTGGATTTTATTTGCTAATATATATTTTTAGGATTTTTATATCTGTATTTGGGAGATATTCTTTTGTAATTTTGTCAAGTTACAGGTAATGTCAATCTTTTAAAATTAATAGAAAAATGTCCTCTCTTTTTATATTCTCTGGAAGAATTTGTGTAAGATTGACAATATTTCTTAAGTGTTTGAAATAATTTACCATAAAGTTAATTGAGCCTGCAGGCTTCCTTGTGAGAAGGCTTTAAATTATGATTCAGTGTATTTAATATAGATCTATTCAGACTTTACATTTCTTCTTTTTTCAGTTTTGGTAATTTTTTACTCAAGAAACTCATCTGTACTTTCAGAATATTTTCTTACTATGTTTTAGTGTTCGTAGGCTCTGTAGTGATGTCTCTTTTCATTCCTGATATTGATAATTTATGTTATCTTTTTTACCTTGATAAGTCTTACTAAGGGTTTGTTAGTTTTACTAACGTCTTCAAAATTCCAACTATTGGCTCCGTTAATGTTTTCTGTTGATTTTTATTTCGTTGATTTACCTCATGGTTTTATCATTTTCTTCCCTTGTGTTATTTTGCACTTAATGTACTGTTAACTTTAAAAATTTTTCCTAGCTTCTTGACTTGGGAGCATTGACAAATGAGTTTGAACTTTTTAGAATTTCTAATGTATGCACTAAAACTAATGCATTTTCCTTGGAGAAGTTTTATTTGCATGCCACAGGTTTTAATATGTATGTTTTCATTAGCATTCAGCTGAAAGTATTTTGTCATTTTTATTTTGAATTCTCTGTGACCATAGGTTTTATTAAAATTATACTGTTTATTTACTGATGTGATCACTAATCATGCAGTATATTATTTCAATCTTTAACATTCATTGAGATTTACTTTATAGACTAAAGTTTATTTTGGTGCATTTATTGTATGGACAGGAAAGAATGTATATTCTGTAATGGTTAGATGTAGTCCTCTACCTATATTAACTTAGTCAAGTTGGTAAATAGTGTTTTTCAAATATTAAATTTATTTACTGATTTAAAAAAATATTTGCTTTATTACTTAGTGAGAAAGTTATAGTAAAATCTCAAACTGTGATTCTAGATTTGCCACCTTTTTGTTCTGAAACTTTTGCTTTATATATTTTCTTATATTATTTTTATTTTCTTTTCCCGATATTTCAAGTGTTCATGTTTTTCTAGCTTTATTGGAGCTTAATTGACAAATGAAAGTTATATATATTTAAGATGTACAATGTAATGTTTTGGTATTTTGATCTATGTATACTTGTGAAATGATTACCACAATCAAACTAACTAATATATCTATCATACATAGTTACCATTTTAGTCAATATGGTGAAAGTATTTAAGATCTACTCTCAGTAATTTTCAAGTGTATAATACAATATTGTTAATGATAGTCACCATGCTGTACATTAGATCTCCAGAAGCCATTCATTCCAGAGAACATAAACGTTTTACCCTTTGACCAACATTTCCCTATTGCCCCCACCTCTCAGCTCCTGGCCACCACCATTCTACTTTCTGCTTCTATGAGTTTAACTTTTTTTAGATTTCACATATAAGCGACAGCATGTAGTATTTGTCCTCCTATGTCTGGCTTATTTCACTTAGCATGTCTCCCTGTTTCATCCATGTTGTCACAAATGACAGGATTTCCTTTTCTTTTTAAGGATAAATAATATCCCATTTATGTCTGTGTGTGTGTTTGTGTGTATTTATATATTGCACATTTTCTTTATCCATTTACCTGTTGATGAGCACTTAGACTGATTCCATATCTTGTCTATGGTGAATAATGCTGCAATGAACATGAAAGTGCAGATAGCTCTTCCAGATATTTATTTAATTTTCTGTGGATATATAACCAGAAGTGAGATTGCTGAATCATGTGGTAGCTCTGTGCTTAATTTTTTGAGGAACCTCCATATTGTTTTAAATATGGCTGTACGAGTATACTTTCCACAAGGGTTCCCTTTTCTCCACATCTCATCAATACTTGTTTTCTTTTATCTTCTCGATAATGGCCATTCTAACAAGTATGAGGTGGCATCTTATTGTGGTTTTGATTTGCATTTCCCTGATGATTAGTGATGTTGAGCATTTTCTCATATATTTGTTGGCCATTTGTATGTTTTCTATTGAGAAATGTCTATTTGGATCCTTTGCCCATTTTTAAGATTGGGTTAGTTTGTTTTGTTGATATTGAGTTGAGTTTTTTATATATTTCAGTTGTGCTTTTGTGGTCATATCCAAAAAAATCACTACTCAGACTAATGTCATAGGGCTTTTCCTGTATGTTTTCCTGGATTAGTTCTTCAGTTTTAGGCCTTACGTTTAAGTCTTTAATTTTGAGTTGACTTTGTATGTGGTGTGGGATAAGGGTTCAGTTTCATTTTTCTACAAATGGATATCCAGTTTTCTCAGCACCATTTATTATAGACTATCCTTTACATGTTGTGTGTTCTTGCCATGTTTGTCAAAAATCAATTCAGCATAATGTATGGACTTATTTCTGGGCTCTCTGTTCTGTTCTTATCTGTTTTTAATGCCAATACCATACTGTTTTGATTACTACAGTTTTGTAATATATTTTAAAATCAGGTAGTGTATTTTTATTTCAAATATACTTTTAAATCAGGATGCCTCCAGCTTTCTTCTTTTTGCTCAAGATTGCTTTAGCTATTTGGGGGTCTTTTGTTGTTTCATATGAATTATAGGATTATTTTTCTATTTTGTGAAAAATACCATTGGAATTCTGTTAGAGATAGCATTGAATCTGTAGACTGCTTTGCATAGTATGGACATTTTAACACTATTCTTTCAATTTGTGAACACCAAATATTTTCTTTTTTTCATTAATGTGGTATAGTTTTCAAAATACAGATATTTCACTTTCTTGGTTAAATTCATTCCTAAGTATTTAACTTTTTGACACTATTGTAAACGGGATTTTCTTCTTAATTTCCTTTTTGTATAGTTAGTTGTTAATGTATAGAAATGCAACTAATTTTATATGTTGATTTTATATCCTGTAACTTTACTGAATTAGTTTGTTCATTTATTAGTTCTAAAAGTATTTTGTTGGAGTCTTTAGGGTATTCTATGTATGAAAGATCATGCCATTTGCAAACAGACCATTTTACATTCTAATGGGATCATTTTTCTTCAGCCTGAAGAACACATTTTAATATTTCTCACAGAGCATGTCTGTTGAAGTCAGATTCCCTCAGCTTTTGTTTAAGAATGCATTTTTCATCTTAATTTTTGAAGGATATTATTACACATAGAATTTTAGGTTGGCCATTTCCTATTAGCTCTCTAAGAATGCCACATCAGTGTCTTGTGACTTCCATAATTTTTTGGGGGAGAGGAACCTCAGCAGTAATTCTTGTTGTTCTCCTGAAGATAATGTGTCTTTTTCTCCCCTCTCACTGATTATTTTGTGTGTTTATATTTAATTTTTCACAACTTGATTATGACATATCTAGATCTGGTTTTCTCTGTGTTTGTCCTGCTTGAGAGTCACTGAGAGTTTTGAATCTATAGGTTGCTTTCTTTTATACAATTTTGAAAAATTTCAGCCAATATTTTTTCAAATTTTTTTCTCTTCTCCTTCTCTTTCTCTTTCTTCTTCTTCTGAGACTCAAATTACACATATGCTGAAGGTTTTGACTGTTTCTAATAGTTTTTGTGGTTTTATATCCTTGCCTTCTTTTTTTGCTTTGATTCTATTTGGTTATTTTGTTTTGGAAAGTCTGTAAGTAGTGTTGAAATGTTCTTCAACTATTTTGTCAACCTTTTCCTCTAACTTTTATCATAGTTATTTTGGAGTCATTGTTTGGTAGCCTCAGTATCTGGAATGTTTCTGGCTTTGCTCAGATTGCCTGTTTTATTTATTATTATTATTTTTTTTTTTTTACTACTTCCTCACGGGCCTAGTCAGTTTTTATTGTGAGCAGGACATTATACGTGATATGTTGCAGGGGTTCTGGATTATATTATCTTCCTCTCAGAAGGGTTGGGTTTTGTTCTAGCAGGCACTTATGTTCCTGGCAGATCACTTTCATTCAATCAAGGCTTGAATTTACAGGGGACCTATTTCAAATTTTCCATGAATCCTGGTGGATTGCCATATTTCCTAGAACATGAATCTTACTCCTGTAGCATACTTTTCTCATGTTTCAATGTTTTTACAAAAGTATCTCCTTTCTGACTGAATGAGGCAACACATCCCTTCAGTATTTATTATGCAGTCTCTCTTCAATTCTTAGCAACCTTCCTCCCCCTGAAACTGTTCTCTGTTAGACCTGCCATCTTCTCTGTGCATTTCCAGCTTGCGAGTGAGCTAAGGACCCAAGGAAATGCCTGTACATTTTTGAGGTGCCATTTCCATGCAGGTGCTTTCCCTATAGTATGCAGCTCCAAAACCCCCAGATGCTTTGGTAGCCCTAAATCATCAGTTGTTTGTTTACCGTAGCAAGGGTGTTGCTGTCTCCTTGGCCTTCACTTCTTTGAATTCTTGAGTGTGTATGGGACATACTTCATATGCTTCTTTTTTCAGGGATTACAGTCCTTTGCTGTTTGTTCTCAATGCCCAAAAATGATAAAAACTAAAACAAACAAGCAATAATTCCTTACTATTATCAAACATTAATCATTGTTCATTTTTTCTTAAGTGAGAGCAAGTTTATTAAGAAAGTAAAGAAATAAAAGAATGGCTACTCCATAACCAAAGCAGTGGCATGGACTGCTTGACTAAGTATACTTACAGTTATTCTGTGATTATTTGCTAAACAAGGAGTGAATTATTCATCAGTTTTCTGGGTAAGAGGTGGGCAATTCCTGGAACTGAGGGTTCCTCTTCTTTTTAGACCATATGGGGTGACTTCCTGATGTTGCCATGGCATTTATAAACTGTAATGGCACTGGTAGGAGGGTCTTTTAGCATGCTAATGCACTATAATTAGCATATAGTGAGCAGTGAGGATGACCAGAGGTCACTTTCCTCACCATCTTGGTTTTGATGGTTTTTGACTGGCTTCTTTACTGCATCCTGTTTTATCAGCAAGGTCTTTGCGACCTATATCTTGTGCCGACCTCCTATCTCACCCCGTGACTATGAATACCTTAAACTCCTGGAAATGCACAGTAGGTCTCAGCCTTATTTTATCCAGCCCCTATTCAAGATGGAGTTGCTCTGGTTTGAATGCCTGTGGTTTATTACCCGACTCACTTTTACAAGGGGACCTTTAATCCCAAGGATTGTAGAGGGACGACGGTCCATTTTCTGTAACTCCTTCAGGATGAATAGGGGTGATGATATTCCTGCCTAACTGTTAGGGTCTCTTGTATTCAGGGTAGAGAGGAGCTTAGTCAGAAAGCGTCAGTATGATGAGGCCCGTTCACAACTCTGATAAAAGGTGATATCCACAGTCGGCCAATTGGTGCTGCAGTCTGTTTCCTATGGGTCAGGGTTTTCCTCCGTATCGTCCCTATGGGGTTTGCCAGGAAGATGTTACCAGAAAGGAGTCCTTATCTAGACCCCAAGGGAGGGTTCTTGGACCTTGCACAAGAAAGAATTTTGGGCGAGTCCACACAGTAAAGTGAAAGCAAGTTTATTAAGAAAGTAAAGGAATAAAGAATGGCTACTCCATAGGCAGAGCAGCCCATTGTTCAAATTTATTTGTGAAAGAAATGGGTTGTTTGTTCTGTAGATCATCCCACATCTTGGATTTTGCTGTTTATATTCTACATGCAATTTGTCATGTTGTTTGTAAACTGGTACTTATACCAAAAACTTTGGTTAAATCCAGGGGGTTTTATTTGGTAAAAATTAGTCTTTTCAGGAGATACATGAAATCTGCTTTTCTATTATGATGTTAACATTGGTCAGAGTGTTCTGATCTCCTCAGGTTGAACTTCCCATTAAAAGCCTCTTTTGTACTTTCTCTAATGGTTTTAGCATGCTTTAGGTTCATTATTTAGATGAGTTACTCATTGAGACCTACAACATGATAATAGTTTGATTTTATTATTTCTTCTTTATTTATTTGTTATTTGAAGTTCTTTAATGGAATAGAACTTACTCATATCAGCTATTTGATTGCTCTCATACAGAGATCATGTAGGAAAGGTAGGATAAATGCTTGATTTTCTCTCTTTTTCTTTTTTTAAAAAGTATTCAAATTAATAACTTGGTTCCTTAGCATTCTTCAAAATGGTCACTTATTCTATTTTATTTTGTTTTGTTTTTGATATCTGTACATTTATGTATTATATCACATTTGATGTGCTTTAATCAATTCTAGGCATTTAAAAATGTTTCATTTTTCCGTATTTTGTTTGTTACGTTTGTTAATAATTTGTTTTCAAAACTCTGGAAAATTTTCCAGTTAGTTTCTGAACTTCTTTAACCAAACTCCAGTTACCTTTGAAAGATTGTTTGTTTTCTGGTCAGAAAAGATGTTCTAGGCTCTTCCTGCACATTATTTACTCTCAGGACTGAAAACCCTAATTTCCCTAAAGAGCTCCGACTCTTTCTATGGGAAATGGTATTTAGATCTCACAATCTGGGTGTTACGGATGGCGGGGTGTGTCATCGTCCCTTGACCTTTCAGTGGACAGAATTAGAAAACACTTTCTTGTTGTTTTTAAAGAAAAAATACACTATGTATTCATAATGATCTCATACTATATTGGAATATTGAGATTACAGAGTTGCATTTTTTTTTTTTACTTTACATTTGTACCTCTTCTCTCATACAGTAAAAATCTTGGTTCCCAATGACATGAACATATTATTTATGTACTTAGTCCTACTGTACACATTTTCAAAATAACAATACTAATATTATTACTAATAGTGTGATAACTGGAAACCATTTAAGATTTCTTTGCTCTTTTTTGTGTATTTAAAATATGTTTTGCTTGAGTGGTATAGTCAAATTACAGTGTTTAAGGTCCCTTGGAATATTTCTACCTCTATGGCTGTCAGCTCAATGCAATTATTTCATCAGTTTCACTTCAGTTGTGATTTTAAAGATTTTTTTCATTTTTCTCAAATTTTGCTTTATAATTATGTAAAATATATTTATAGTTCCAAAGCCAAATCAATGGGCGTGGTAGATTAAGAGAGGTCTAGCTTTTTTTTTCCTGTCCCTTCCACTCTGTTCTTTCTCCCCCATTAGAGAACAGTTTTTATTAGTTTTTGATTTATCCTTCTATTTAAAAATTAAGCAAATGATCTCATATAATTGTATTTTCCTCTGTCTTACATAAAAGGGAGCATAATATACACACTGTTCTATAGTTTGCTTTTTTTCACTTCATATATCCTGGAGATTACTCCATAATCAGAGCGTAGTATGCCACTATGTGATGTCTCATTTTCTGTTCAATCAATACTCTATTGACGGACATTTGGCTTGTTTCCAGTCCTTTGGCCATTTTCTTTTTAGTCTTTTATTTTTTATTTTTGAGACAGGGTGAGATCATGGCTCACAGCAGCCTCAACCTCCCAGGCTCAAGTGATCCTCCTGCCTCAGTCTCCCCAATAGTGGGACTACAGACACACACCACCATACCCAGCTAATTTTTATTTTTTTATTTTTTGTAGTGATGGGGTCTCCCCATGTTGCCCAGGCTGTTCTTAAACTGGGCTCAAATGATATTCCTGCCTCGGCCTCCCAAAGTGCTGGGACTACAAGCATGAGACACCACACTCGGTCTTGTTTCCAATCTTTTGGAATTCCAAATGTTACTGCAACAAAATACCTTATTCACTTGTCATATTGTACTTTTGCCAATGTACCTTTGGGATATCTTTCCAAAGGTAGTATTGTTTGGTCAAAAAAAAAATGAAATGCATACGTTTTTGTGAGGTATTGCTATATTGTCTTAGGTAGCGATTGTACCATCTTGCATTCTCTAGCAATGTGTGAGAATGCCTATGTCCCCACAGCCTCCCCAATAATTTGTTTTCAAAAATCTGGATTTTTAACATTCTGAGGGGTAAGAAATGGCATCTCAGTGAAGGTTTTATTTGCACCTTCTTTGTGATGAGTGAGGTTGAACATCCTTTCATATGTTTAAGTGACATCTGAACTTTTTTCAGTGTACTCTACTCATGTCTCTATTCTTTTTAGAAGTTCTGTATATTTTAGGATAATAACTCTTTGTTGCATATTGCATTTTTTCTTATTTTGTCATTAATCTTTTACTTTGCTTATGGTATTTTCTGCATTTAAAACTGGTAACTTTTAAAGTATTACACCGGGGAATTGCCTCTTTTTCTGAGGAACTGAGATGTTTTCTCAGTAGGAACAATGAGACTCATGGAACTAATTTGTTTCATTTTTTACTTTGGCAGCAAAATTTTTATTTGAACAACCTGTATAGCTATGTAAATTTCATATCTTACACATCTAAAATGTTACCTATCTCACTTATTTCTAATGTCTGTATTACTACAGTCTAGATTTTTATTATTTAGTGTTTCTATCAATTGATTTACAGTAGCATTTCTCATAGAAATCTAAGCCACTATAGAGTCTTTGTTAAGTAAATGTGGGTATTAATGAAGAACAGGTTTTTCCAGTCACTGGTCAGCAACTTAAGGGGGCTGGTGTGGTATAATGAGGATGGTAGTGGGGTCAGCATCAGAAAGCCTAGCTCAGTCCCTCACTTGCTCCATTCTTGGAACAGTGGCTGGATCACTACAGACATTTGAATTTTTTCATTTATAAAATGAATGTTTTAACTATATGATAGTATTAAGAAACTTTCTCAAATGAAAATTATGTAGTGCTTAACCATTTTAATATGCAAAGTGATCTGGGTTGCTGAAACACATAGAGGTTGGCAGAAGTTCTGGAATTCTTTACAACTTCACATACAGAAATTAATATCCTCAAAGTGAAAAAGATAACTCTACAATCCTGGTATTCATCCCTCAGATGGTTCAGCCCTGTTTAAATTGTGTCAGCATGTGATGGCTCACAAGCACAGAGCTTGACACGTGGGTGATTCATTTATTTATCAATTGATACTTCTAGACTTGTAACTTTATAAAACTGGAAAATGTAAGTCTTGTTTAATTTATGAGGGTGTCTAAAACTGCTCATAGTTATTTAAACAAAGTTTGGCTTCTTACGCCAAGGGCTCTGATCATTCTCCATAAATTATAACATCTATACAAATGTAACATTATTTTCCCTCTTATTTTAGAGTGTGGAGGTATACTGACTGGTCCTTACGGTTCTATTAAGTCTCCGGGGTATCCTGGAAACTACCCCCCAGGAAGAGATTGTGTCTGGATTGTTGTAACTAGTCCTGACCTCCTGGTAACATTTACTTTTGGGACCTTGAGCCTCGAGCACCATGATGACTGCAACAAAGATTACCTTGAGGTAAATAATTATATTTAGATAGAACATATCACAATATGATTAGGACTCAGGGCACTATGGTCTAGCCATGCCCATGGATGACCCCAAAAATATTAGCGGTAGTTAGGTGTGTTTCTTAATAGTCAGTCAATATATAACTCTTGCAAAGTCTCTATTTTTAATTGTGCCTGTTTGTTGCTTCTTCTTCTGGGTTCCATTTGAATCTGGGAAACAGATTACCTTGCCCTGCTATGGTGTTACCTGGAAGCCCACACCCCTGCCATGAGAATGCAGAATTTATGAAAAAAACACTCAGTAATAGCCATCTCCTTCAATGCAGACTCAAACCTTCAGTTGTCTGTGGTAAACTGGCAAGGTCTTTCACAACTTAACTGTAGTATTCCATGAAGAGGCCGGGCGTGGTGGCTCAATCCTGAAATCCCAGCACTTTGGGAGGCCAAGGTGGGCAGATCACTTGAGGTTAGGAGTTGGAGACAGCCTGGCCAACGTGGTGAAAAACCATCTCTATTAAAAATACAAAAACTAGCTGGGCAAGGTGGCGGGTGCCTGTAACCCCAGCTACTTGTGAGTCTGAGGCAGGAGAATCGTTTGGACCCGGGAGGCGGAGGTTGCAGTGAGCTGAGATCGTGCCACTGCACTCCAGCCTGGGTGACAGAGTGGGGCTCTGTCTAAAAAAAAAAATGAAAAAGAATAATAATAGTGATTGTGTTGAGCTGGGTTAGGTTCCTGGAATAAATTAATCATTATTACTGAGAGGAGAGGTATCAGCCGAAGCTCCTTCTGCCTACCCATTAGTAAAAGATTAAAATATGGAGAAGGAGAAAAGGCTCTTATATTCAAATGCCATTTGTACGTAGGTGCATCAAAAAGTGTTGCTCTTCATTTGTAGACTGACAAGATAATGAAGAAGATTGAGTTCCTAGGTTGTCCTGTATTTTTTATCACCATAAATCTCAGCCTCTTGCAGTAGTGCTAAAAAGACAATATGCATTTCCAAGTCCATTAGAGAGGAATGGAGTTCAATGGAATTATTCATAAAGGATAGAAGGATGTGGTGTCAAAAAGGGGCTCCGCAAGTAAAAGTCATTAGTAATTCAGCAATAATGGATTTGAAACCTTTGGGAATGACTGGAAGATCTGTCTCTCTCTGGAAAATTTCTGCAAAATGGTCATTTAAATGTTGACAGAAAAGTGAGTTAACTTGAAATTAATTTTCAATAAATTCTATCAAGTTAAAATTAGAGGCTTTAAAAAATTCCTACACATTCATTTCTGGAGACCATATGATAGAAAATGTCAACCACTCTGACAATATTGAAATGTCTCTCATTTCTCTTTAAACTACAGTATTTCAGAGAACCAGTTCAATATTAGAATAAAGTAATGCTGCCATATAACTTTGATCCCAGTAAGAAAAGTAATTTGAATAGACAAAATTGACCATATTAAAATATTCTTTAGTTCATTGACTCCTCGGTGGTCTATATAGTATAGAATTTGCAATTACAACAGAATTATAGAGAGATTGACATGATTACATAATAGATTAAAAACCAACAATTAAAAAAGGATTTCTAAGGTCACATCATTATCATTGTAGTACTTACTTACTATCGAAGTTGCATTTTTAAATTCACTAACCTGTCTTTATGTTGTGTCTAATCTGATGGCACTTCCTCTCTACCTCTGATCCTTCTGAAAACCTGGACCGAGTTATGAATCAATTGGCATCAATAATGTTCCTTCTTCTGTTTTCTTTGCTCATATTCATTTTCTTCTAGATCACTAAGAATTATAATGAAAAAAAATCAAAGGGGGAAGATATTTGATTAGTTACATCATGAGAAAAATTCAAACTGTATGTCCAGCCTTGGAATTGAAATCCAGTCACAGGCCAGGTGTGGTGGCTCATGACTGTAATCCCAGCACTTTGGGAGGCTGAGACGGGCAGATCATGAGGTCAAGAGATCGAGACCATCCTGGCCAACACGGTGAAACCCCATCTCTACTAAAAATACAACAAATAGCTGGGCGTGGTGGCAGGTGCCTGTAGTCCCAGCTACTTGGGAGGCTAAGGCAGGAGAATTGCTTGAACCTGGGAGGTGGAGGTTGCAGTCAGCTGAGATCGTGCCACTGCACTCCAGCCTGGTGACAGAGCAAGACTCCATCTCAAAAAAAAAAAAAAAAAATTCAGACAGAGAGAAGGCATTGGGGTGATGGGAGAAGGAGACACCCTTTGTTGAACCTCAGCCGTGAGTTAGATTTGGATGTGATGGGGAAACTTCCTTGAGCGATCACTGTTAAATGACAGATTTTATGAAGTTAATATCCAAAGTGACCTAGTTTGTTAAAAATCTGACGACTTCGAGCTTAATGATGCATCCTTTTGTTTTAGATTCGAGATGGTCCTTTGTATCAGGACCCCCTTCTTGGGAGGTTCTGCACCACTTTCTCTGTCCCTCCGCTCCAGACTACTGGCCCCTTTGCCAGAATTCACTTCCATTCAGACTCCCAGATTAGTGACCAAGGCTTCCATATCACCTACTTAACATCACCTTGTAAGTAACCTACCAGTTGGGAGCTTGAGAGGGATTTGAAGGCCAATGCTATGCTTAAATCTGTTTTATATTTTAATGTGATTCAGAGGATGACTGACTGTCTTAGACCAAGAATATTTCTTTATAAATATTTCTCTCATGGCTTCAGATTTTTTCTTTATCTTCCCAATGCTCTATTATTAATACTGCAATACCCTTTGATCCCTAAATTATGGGATCCACATCATGATAAAGATGTATGAGGCACCCAAACTTAAATAATTCAGGGCACCAGGTCCCTCGTGGTGTTTGATGTTTAGTTGTGAGAGAGGTTTGTGCATGTGAGTGGTGCCGTCTCTCTGGATTTTATCCTCGGATCAAGTCCAGCTGCACAAGGGCTGGAGCTGGCTTCCAGCATCACTGTGTCCCAGACTCTAGAGCTTCACTTCCAGCCAAATACTATTAGCTGTTAGGACCTCACTTGCTTTGATACCTTAAAACAAACAAACAAACAACAAAACACAGGAAATACTCTATGATTTGGGTTTTTTTAGGGAAGTGGAGGATTTTGTTTATGACATCTATTATTGTGCCGTTAATAAGCGTTCCCAGAAAAAGTACCTTTTAAGTTTCAATATCAGGAAGAGTAACAATGAACATCTTTACTTGTCCCTTCTTCATTTCCTTTTCTTTCCACGGAATCTGGTGCCAACCTCCTGTTCCCCTTTCAATTGTTTTCTGTGCAAATCAACTCCCCCTGGCTACATCTTGCTATTCTGTATTCATTTTTTCTTTAATCTGCTTCATGTATACAGTTACGTAGTTTATTTTGTTACATGTTTTTAATAACCATCTCAAATCTTATTGGAATTAAACAGAGCATTAATGTATGTAAAAAGCAACTTATAGAAGAGAATGGTAGATTGGAAGCTAGATCACACATCTCTGCATCTATTTCTTTAAGCCACTACAGGGATGTCCCACAACACATCAAACTGAAAATCTTAAAATTAGAGGCACAAGCCTATAGAGGGTGAATAAAGTGGGTATGTGCTCGTCTGTGTGTCTGTGTGTAAATTTTTAGAAATTGGATCCAATGCCTGCAGGCCAGAGAAATGCCATTGCCGTAACCTGTTCATCTCTTCCCTGTTCTTAGCGGATCTGCGTTGTGGTGGGGACTACACGGAACCAGAGGGTGAACTCTTCCTGCCTGAATTGTCTGGGACTTTCACTCACACCAGGCAATGCGTCTATATGATAAAGCAGCCCCAGGGAGAACAAATACAAATCAACTTCACCCACGTGGAGCTGCAATGCCAGAGTGACAGTCCTCAGAATTACATTGAGGTAACTTTTACTACTCAATCTCCCTTAGATGACATTCATCAACATTTTTATATTCTGCAGAGTGGTGATCTTCAAAAGATTGTTGGGCCACCAGCAGCCAGAACACCTGAGAGCTTGTTAGAAATACAATAATAACTAAGCTCTAATGACTAAGGTGCAGGCAAATAAGGCTGATAGGATGTACTAATAAGATACAGATTTATTATCTAGAATAATTAATACAGGAAAGAAATCAACCCAGGAAAGTGAAGGGATTTGCCCGGATGACCCAGCTAGTCAGTGTTGAATGACCCTTGTTTTGGAGGTTAGGGTTTTTCCTTCCTTTATTTTGCTTGCTGTCCTCCAGAAACCTTTAATTTTGATTTAAGTGTGGGTAATGATTGTAATACAGGGAATATTTGAAACAGAGACAGGCTGTTTTTGTTTGCTGGGCCTGGTATTTCTTATGCTAAATTATTGGTCAAGCCACAAATTAAAGTGTTGAGCAAGAAAAAACATTGTTTTTTGGGCATAATCATTTTACATAAACTAGAGAAGAATTTACAATTTTGTTTGTTTGTGCAAGTTAAATCCATTTATTCATCCAGGAAAAACCCATGTGACCTCCTGTCCTCTTCTACATTTAGACAGAGGAAACAGAACTTTAGCATAAGATCTAGCTAGACTTAGTTGAAGTGCATTGACCATAGCATTACAGCAGTATGTATGTATGTATGTATGTATGTATGTATGTATGTATTTTTTTTGAGACAGAGTTTCACTCTTGTTGCCCAGACTAGAGTACAATGGCGTGATCTTGGCTCACCGTAACCTCTGCCTCCTGAGTTCAAGCAATTCTCCTGCCTCAGCCTCCTGAGTAGCTGGGATTACAGGCATGTGCCACCACGCCCGGCTAATTTTGTATTTTTAGTAGAGATAAGGTTTCTCCATGTTGGGCAGGCTGGTCTCAAACTCCCAACCTCAGGTGATCCTCCCGCCTCAGCCTCCCAAAGTGCTGGGATTATAGGCATGAGCTACCACACCCAGCCTGCATTTTTTTAATCCAGGAATTTTTATTTCAGATCATTTCAGAATGGGTATATTTATTCAATTTAGGTTTTCCAAAGTCTCTTATAAAGTATATTAAAGTTTTACACTATGGAAGATTTTCAAATATTTTTATGTAAATCAAAATTAAATTATCAACTCCTTTTTTTTAACTTTTGAGAACAGCAAAAATAGCTTTCAATTAGCGAGTGCTTTCTATACTCCAGGCACTATTATAAGACTTTAAAATAGTATAACAAATTAAATAGATAATGATTATTGTCGGCTTACTGCCTGCCATGTGTGGTAAGTGCTTTTCGTGAGTTATTTCATTGAATCCTCTCAACAACCATTATTATTTCTGTTTTAATCTTAGGAAACTGTAGCCCAGATAAGTTACTTGTCCATAGTTACATGTCTAGCAAGTAATGGAGCTGGGATTCAAATTTAGGAGATCTAGTTATACTGATCTTCAGTAAGAACAGAAATGCAATTGTGTGGCTTTGACTACAAGAGGTGTCTCATCTTCCATAGGGAGGAAGGTCTTGTGAATTACCCAATTCCATACCTGGCTCTCTGATCACGAGACGAAAACATGAAGCCAAGCATCATGCTTTTCTCAGATACGCAAGAATGTAACTATAATTTTCAGGGAAATTTGGGGCCCTTTCTATTAAAGCCTTCATGGTGATTCTGTGGTTCTAAAGAACTATCCGTACCTCTGAATGGTTCATCCTCTCAGGCTTTGCAGAACACTAGAACTGAATTTCAGTGAGCGGTTCCATGAACTCCTCTGAATTGTTCTGAAAAGTTCGCACAAAAAATCATAAAACTGGCTTTGGAAGATTTAATTTCATAAACCAGAATGGTGGAATGTTTTGTAGCCAGAAGGGGATTAAAGTTAGTTCACCTAACTTCTTATTTTAGTTCATTTGTCAGATGACCGTATAACCTTGGACAATTCTTTATCTGGATCTTTCAGTTCCTACTTCACTAAGATGTCCTATCTATTTCTCTAAACTTTGGGGGTAAAATCAAGGAAATAAATGATAAAAGAAGCTTGAAGTGTTAAAAAGATAATGCAACTGCAAGGTTTTTCTGGAACAAAGTTTTAACTCTAGCTTTGAATTTATCAGTCCAGAGACAGCCGATGTGGCTATCACAGTTGGCCAGCGAGGTATCTACATTCTGATGTAACCACATATCCTCAAAGTCTTGACCAAATTTCCCTCAAGGATAGTTGATGGAAAAAAAAAAAAAAAAAACTGTATTATTCAGAAGGACAGGTCATGTTTGGTGATTTAAATATTAATAGTTAGATAGATTTTTCTATTATATCTTTGACCAACCAACCTAAAGGAATACAGCCAGTCAACGTGTAGAATTTTGGCATCAGCAAGGACCTTAATTTTACAAATGAGAAAATTGAGGCTCACAAAGGTCAAACTCTAGTTATTGTCAAAGTAGAACTTAGATGTACCTCTATGAGATTCTAGATAGACATACATTGACTTTGGTTAAAGCTCTTGTCTTTAAATCATCTCTATCCATTGGGAAAATTTGTGAACTGAACCCATTTTCTAAAAAGTATGTTCACTTCTCTTGTTGTTCTTCAGATAGTGGTCATAGAAGAAAGTGATACAGGAACCAAATTCTAATGACATTATTATGACTCAATATATTGTTCCCTAAAATGATGTCTTCATTTTTTAAAGCTATCTCTAAAAAATGAAATATTTATGAAAAAGAATTAAAAAAAGAATGTTGGTATTTCGAATACTCTGATGGTTTAGAGGGGGCATGACTTCGTCCTTTACTGACTCCGTTGATGAGTAAAAGCAGTCCACCCAAAATTTTAGAAAGAGTGGAGAACAGAAAAGAAATTCTACAGAGATGTGGGAGAATGATCCTAAGGACATTTACTTTGAGTGTGAATAGGTGTACTTTTAAGAATCCTAGATCTTCTCTTTGTGTGGTTTTAGGTGCCTTGGTTGCCAGGCAAACATATCCTTCAAATGAAGATTAAGGTACCATTGTTGAGTGTGTATCTTTCACAGATACTGTGGTTTTGAAAGACTTACTTTTGCTCAGTAAGAGAGTTCCATAAGCATTCATTAAAGAATAGATTTTAACTGCAAAAGATAAGAATGATATTGATCCAGTGTAGTATATCTTTCTTTTTTTTTAACACAAGAAACAGACATTAACATATTAATTCTTAGATTTATATGTCTCTCTTAAGTGAAGTTTCTATGTTTAAAGATATACATTACCCATGGAAGATGTGACATGGCTACAAATGAATGAATACAAGAACAGATCAATTGTTAGTTCATCTGTTTTTGTCGAAGAGAGCTTTTAAATGTATAGAATAGTTCAATGAAGGTGATGGAAGCATCTTTCCAGAATAAAAAGCAGCACCTCTCATTAATATTTCATAAGTGATTTAAGCCATCAGAAGTCTGAGTGAAGGATACATAGGTAGTAATGAAAGTTTAATTTTAAATCCCAGAGAAGGGAAGTTGTAGGCTGAATAATAAATTCAGAAGGCTATAGGATGTTAAGGTGAAGGCTTGAGGTAGGATACGAAGGGAAATGAGTAGAATTGTTCACCCATCAAATCTCCTTGACCAATCCCAAAGTATCTGCCTCCTCTCTCTGAAGACACTGAGGAACCGGAAAGGGAGCTCTACAAGGGAGGCAGGGAGAGCGATGTGCCTTCTGGAGAAAGAGAAGGGCTTTTGAGATGTTGTTCTTTCTTAGATGTGGAAAGCAAACACAAACAGAGAAGTTGAAAAATATAATCAATAAGACAGGAAGGAGTAATTTACATTGAATTTTATTTCTGAAATCTAGGGAATATACCTGTTCTACAAGTGGCATTGAACCCCAAATTCATCATATTTTAGACCTCTATGACAATCGCAGTAAATTAACAAGCGGAAATTGTACATCTCTTCACAATATAACATAACCCAAAATTATTTATAAACATTTTAAAATGCCCAAGTGTGTGGAAGTGTGTGAACTCTCTCCAAAATAATCATTGGATTGAGAAAGAAATAAAAAATGAGACTATATAGAAAATGACAAACAGGAAATGCTATGTATCAAAACCTGTGAGATGTGATGAAACTCCACTCCCTGGTAAAATCTTTAAGATTTAAAAGAAGAGAACCAAAATGATTGGGAAAGTGGGAGAGCAGAAGCTGAGGCAGGAAGGTCTGTCCTCCGTCTGAACCTTTTCTTTCACCACCTTCCCCTCCATCCTTCCCTCTACCTCTCCCTCCCTGCTACACTCCTGCTTCGGCCTAAGCAGCACTCCCGCATCTCCTGCATGTCTTTAGATGAATGCAAATTCACAAAGGACCTCCTTTTGTGACTTCTTAGGCATAGAGGTGTCCGCTATGAGCTTGGGATTGGGTGAGGGAGAGCCAGGACTTGTGGAATGCATGAGGCACTTGCTTCCCTCAAGTGGACCTGCTGCTCAGAGTCTCATGGCTGCAATTCACAGAATGCACAGCTAAATGACAGAAAAAGATTAAGTCCTTGGAGCAAGCAAACACACCACATAGGCTGAATAGTATTGTGTTTTTCAGTTAAGTACATATTGAAATTAATTGTAGGTCAGAAAAATATCTTTCTAGAGAGCGTAGGGTAAAGGGCAAAGGGGGAGATCCTCAAGAGTTTGCATTCTTGGCCGGGCACGGTGGCTCATGCCTGTGACCCCAGCACTTTGGGAGGCTGAGGCGGGTGGATCACCTGAGGTCAGGAGTTTGAGACCAGCCTGGCCAACATGGTGTGAAACCCCATCTCTACTAAAAATACAAAAAAGTAGCCGGGTGTGATGGTGCGCACCTGTAATCCCAGCTAATTGGGAGGCTGAGGCAGGAGAATCACTTGAATCCAAGAGGTGGAGGTTGCAGTGAGCCGAGATCACGCCACTGTACTCCAGCGTACTCCAGCTTGGGTGACAGAGTGAGACTCCATCTAAAAAAAAAAAAAAAAGTTTGCATTCTTGAGCATATTGGATTTAGGGTTTTGACAGAGACTAGGAACATTTGGTTAGACTCTGAGCTCTGTTGTTGTCAGCACAGTTTTCCCACAACTGCTAGACCATCCTGATGCTTTTTAGTGAAGGAAGAAGATAGGCCATTCCTCTAGTGAAATAATTCTGTAGGTTGGAGTAGTGGGAGGCAGGAAACAGACTGAGAGATGATAGAACACCTAATTTGGAGTTGTGAGAGCTTGTAGAGAGTACATTTTTGCTGTGTTTGAAGGAGTTGCATGCTCATGTAGAAGTTGCAAACCCATTGAACATGCATGATGTAGAGCAGTAAGCAGGAATAAGAGGATATGGATGGACCATTATCAAGAACATTACAAATTCCTAGGTCAAATAGGGGGTATGGCTGGCACTTTTCTGATATAAAATGGAAACATGATAAAACCCTTCAGCTCTCTGTGTTACTAAAGGCAAGATACCTGTAAGCCACAGCTTCCTCATGTGTAATAGGAATAGTAATAGTACTTTCCCAAAAGGGACTAAAAGAGACCATTCATTGGTTTATCTATTCATTCTCTAAATATTTATCAAACCAGTTAGGTTTCAGTCACCATGCTAGGGAATGGGTATGTAATATAGATATTAAGTAAGTAAGCACACACTACATAATTTCAAGAGGGGATAAGTATGGGCAGGAAAGAAACAGTACTGCAAGAGAAAAGAACAGGGCTACTGACTTCAGTGGAGCAGTCCGAGTTTGCTTCTCAAGGGTCTTTGTATGGCTAACTCATTCTCATCTGTAGACCCTGTATGCAGAATCTGCAGATGAGGAGTGAGCAATGCAAAGAACTGGGAGAAGGAGGACTCCAGGTAGTGGTGCTAACCCAGCCCTAGAGACTGAAGTCAGAAAAAATAAACTAAAATAATTGGAAATAGACCAGGGTGGCTGGAATCACACAGGGATGGAAGAGAGAAATATGAGTTAGGCAGGAGCTAGACCCTGAAGGGTCTTGTAGGCTGAGATAAAGAGCCTGGGTTATATTCTATATGCAAGGACAAACCATTAGAATGTTCTTTGTACAGTGCCTGTCACACAATGAATGCTCGCTAAAGTTAACATCAGGATGATAATGACGATGATGATGATGATGATGGGGAGGAGAAGAGAGGGCAGGAGAAGGTGACCTACTGAAGTTTGCAATCATGAAGGAAGGCACTTCTAGGTAAAACTTATTCATGTGTTCTTGATTTTAGAATATCAGATCTTAAAAGATCAGATAAAGGATATATTTATTAATAGAGATGTTAGAAGGGACACCGTTTCACAAGGCATGAAAAGGTTTAAAATATCAACTCTAAAAACCATGAAACATACTAATAAAGAACAAAGGATAATAACCAAAGTAAATGATTTTGAGATCCTAAATGGCTTCTCTCATCTCTTATCCTCCTCACCCCTTCTTCTCTCACTAGGGGCAGGGCATCATTCCTCTCCTGCTCACCCAGATTAGCCCAAGCCTCCTCTCTAAGATCCAGTCTTTACTTAGCTAAGATGTATGTCAGCCTGAAGCTCACTTCACAGAAAGCCACATGTTAAACACTACCATACGGTGTGGTTCTGTTTTCAGCTCTCAGATGGACTAAGCGTAAGTGCCAGCATATTTGATTGGCTTTGAATTAAAATTTAATGCTTCTTATTTTAGAAATTATAGTATAAAACCAAATCTGGATTCAAAGCAGGGGAAGACAAATGAGCGTGCGTGTTAAGACATGGCTTTGGGACTTGACTCATTCCAGATGTTAAAGCTCACGACTCACTGGGCTCAAGAGCCCACATTTAAAATTTCATGTAAATGGTGTTTCTCAGCCCAGTAAATTTTAGTTCTCTCTATAGAAAATCATTCCTTTACAAAAACTCATTTTTTCTATGAGTAGTTTCTCGTCAGGAACTAGTTTAATCTGATGAATGTAAAAATTGGAAGCCATTTGGAATACACCATATGCTGAACATCCTGGGACCTGAGACCTTCAGTGTTTCCTGGACAAATAAGGCAATCCACAAGAAATCTGAACCTGGTCCATGAAACCCTAGAATTTTGAATTGGTCTTTGTTGTTTCCTTGCAAATGCGATTCACTAGTAAGAATGAATTCACTGTGACTCCTCTGCAAGTGATCACGGCATGGCTTCACCTGACTTAGAAAAATTCAGTTTTCTGAACAAACCAGGCTCAGATATTGGTCATCTTTCTCTAGATTATGCTGCAATAACAAACAATTAGTAACAACAACCAGAAAAATCGAAAACAATAACAAACCAAAAGCATCTGTGGCTTTCAACAACATATGTTTATTCTTTGCTCACATTAGCATGTTAGTTTTGGATCCATCGCAGTTCTGTTTCCTATGTCAGTTTCCTGTGTCTTCACCATCCTGAGACCCAGGCTCTAGAGCTTGCTAGGGGAAAAGTAAAAGATGGTTGAATTATGCAGTGACTTCCAAAGCTTCTGCTTGGAAATTGGTGTATCACTTTTGCTCACACGCTGTTGGGCAAAGCAAGTCCTATGGCTAAGCCCATAGTCAACGGGAAGAATATGTATTAATTCTCCCTATGGCGGTGTTGCAAGTCACATGGCAAAAAGCACAGACAGTCAATCCTTTTACAGGAAGGGAAGTGAATAACTATGTAAAATAATGCCATCCATCCCAGTTCATGAGCATAAAAGAAAGATTTTTTTTTTTTGGTGGGGTTGCAAATTTATCAAGTCCCAGATTATTGAATGCAATACATGCTGCAGAGGTAGTTAGGGTCACTTTAGAACATTTGCTGAATTTTATTCTAGTGTCTCTTTCAAAGGAGTCGTAGTTAAAGTATTGCCATGTCTAGGATCCAGGGAGAATACAGGCTTTCAGAATTAATAAGGTTTCATTTCCACAGAGAGAGAGAGAAACAGAGCCAAAATCAATTGCACCTTCTAGGTTCAGGGCCCTTGAGCCCTGTAAGTTCCTCTTAAAACATGTGGACTACAGCTGCCTTTCTCCTTGCTAAAATCCTTGAATTTCATTAGTTGGGGCCCAGGGGAATGGCCCACTTTAGCTTGCAGCGATGATATTTGGCTGTTTTTTTTTTTTTCCTTCTTGTCATCTTCTAATGGGCAAAATAGAAAAGAGAGATTACAATCTTCGAAGAAGCAAATAGAACCCTGGAGGATTAGGGAGCAGGAAGATAACTTACTCTGTGTTTCATGCTTTCTAGTTTTCAAGAACTGCAGTATGTCTGTATCTCTAACAAAAACCGAACCACCATACTGTACCTTAAAATTAATGAATCAACAAGAATTTGTCAAATACCTATTTGCAAAGCTTTTTTTATTAGATGCTGAAGGGCAAACAGAAATTTTCCCTTCCCTCAGAGACTTACTGTTTGGTTAGAGATAAATTTAGCATAACTTTACTACAATATGTGAAATTTATGTTACAGATGTTGTAAGAGCTCAGAGAAAGGAACTAGTATGAGCCTGAGTCAGTGGAGAGGCATGTGATTTTTCGTGTCTGTGTCAGGCTCTATCATATGGCTGAATCATAATTTGTTTAATCACCTCACTATTATTAGGCCTTTAGAATGGTTTCAATTATTGTTATTATAGAGCAGACTTGGATGTGGATCTGTATGTGTCTTTTCTTGCATCTTGAATATCCTTGAGATACAGTGTTAGAAGTGAAATACCCTTAATACATATTGTCAGTTTATTTTCCAGAACGTTATACTTCCACCAGTTGTGGATGAGAGTAACTGTGTTGCCACATCCCTACCAACTTTGAATATCATCCTTTTAAAATCTTTCCTTTACTGGCTAGGCACAGTGGTTCACATCTGTAATCCCAGCACTTTAGGAGGCCAAGGCAGGCAGATCACCTGAGGTCACGAGTTCAAGACCAGCCTGGCCAACATAGCGAAACCCCATCTCTACTAAAAATACAAAAATTAGCTGGGCGTGGTGGCATACCCTTGCAGTCTCAGCTACTTGGGAGGCTGAGGCAGGAGAATTGCTTGAATCTGGGAGGCAGAGGTTGCAGTGATCTGAGATCGCGCCACTGCACTCCAGCCTAGGTGACAGAGTGAGACTTCATCTCAAAAAAAAGACAAAAAAAAAAGAAAAATCTTCTTTTTACTACCTGTTTGCCTTGGCCTAGATAACTCCTACTCAACTTTCAAGTCTCTGCTTAAATGTTATTTACACTGAGTTTTCCATAATCCCCTGGGTGAGTTCAGAGTCTTTGGTTAACCCAGTGGTTCTCTACATTTTAAGACTTTTTAATATCACTCCTTGGTTATTCAGAAATGAAATTCACTGATATAACCCCACTAGACACATTATATTTAAAAATATGTAAAGTTGTAGGAATAACATTAAGAAAAAATAAAGTAACAGAATAAAATCACATTTATTTCAGTATCTGAAAACCTAGGCAAGCTGTACTTGAAGACAAAATGAAGTAGTTGACCCCAAATTGCTATGAATATGACAGTACAAATGCAGGCTGACACAGTTATGTGGGTTGGTGACTAATTTTTCAGAAATAGTGACCAACTCTTGACAGATTTCCAGGAGAAAGAATCTTCAATTTACACTCTACTTGTAATCCTGGAAAATTCAGTATGCATTAAAATTGCACAAAACCACTTTGCGCTTAATATGTAAAACAGAGCGAGATTTTACACCCAGTAACAGAACTTTAATTTATGTGAATGTCACACAGGTTCAGGAGAATTCTTGATGTGTGTGACTCTCACATTTCAGGCTGCCTTGTGTCTTTGGTCCCTTGCTACTTACTAAATGCCAGTAATGCCCCACGATTGCTGTGATAATAATTAACACAAAACCAAAAAGATACTGTTACACATTTCCCAAATGCTAAATTGTGGTCCCTGCTGAGAACCATTGGTTAGGTAACAATGAAGCATCCTGCGCTTGCCCAAAAACCACAGTCATATGCTTTTCAAAGATGTTCCTGCCTATTGTAAGTTCCTTGTGAGCAGTGACTGTTTCATGGCTGTCACCTGCACAGTTCCTGGCATTTATTCATGCCTTGATAATGTTAATGAAGTGAATGAATTAATATTTGGATGGCTATATCCTTCAGAATAATTGTACTGAGCGGCGGGGGTAAATATATCTATTGAATAATTCCTGCTCATAGTAGCAAGCCTCCAGTGTTTCACGTCTAAAAATGTCCGGAATAACAACAGCTATCCTTAGTCAACATTTTCTATTACCAAACATTTGGCTAAGGAATTCACACTAATGTTTCATCTGTTTGCTTCAACAACCCCATGAGCTTAGATAATTTGCTCAAGGCTATTAAGTGAGGTGGTTTGTAAGTGACAGAGGTAGGTTTTGAACCCAAGTCCATAGACTGCGTTCATGGCCACGATACTATTAAGAGCTGGCTATTGGGCTGGGCGCCGTGGCTCACGCCTGTAATCCCAGCACTTTGGGAGTCCGAGGCAGGTGGATCACCTGAGACTGGGAGCTTGAGACCAGCCTGACCAACATAAAGAAACCCCATCTCTACTAAAAATACAAAATTAGCTGGGCGTGGTGGCACATGCCTGTAATTCCAGCTGCTTGGGAGGCTGAGGCAGGAGAATCACTTGAACCCAGGAGGCGGCGGTTGCGGTGAACTGAGATCACGCCATTGCACTCCAGCCTGGGCGACAAGAGCGAAACTCCATCTCAAAAAAAAAAAAAAAAAAAAAAGAGCTGGTTATTGATTTAAAATCAGTAGTCTATTATATGAAGGAAATTTCTTTTTTCTTCTAATAAAACAGGAATGCTAACAATGTTTTTTGAATTTATGGAGTTATCATATGGCTTATCTTATCTGATCTACTGAGGAAGTTAATTTATAGTTTATAATTTCTAACCTTTCTTGCACTATTATTATTCCCATATTTGATCTGGTATATAAGCTGGCAATGGACTGTGAATTTATTTTTCTGGAACTGTGTTTAGGATTTGTGTATCTATATTAATAGGTGACATCAGTCTATAGTTTTTATTTCTATAATCTATGTTGGGATTTGGTAACAGCATTCTGACAAAAATTAGTTGGAAATTATTCTATCTTTGAGGATGGCTTAGAATAAATTATACATGGGAATTATCTCTTCCTTAAAAGTTTTAAAGAATGTACTAAGTAGAGCATCTTGTGGGAGATTTTTCTTTTTGGGGGTTGAGGGTGGGATGGGAATAATTATTTGATAATGTTTTCAATTGTATTTATGACTTATGTCTGTTCAAATCTTATTTTTCTTCTCCTTCAGATAATTTTAATGTTATACTTTTTCTGAAAATAACCCATTAAAAACATTCATAGAGTTGTACATAGATTTCATGTTTAAAAAAATCTTAGTATCTGTGTCTTTGTCATTTTTAATTTTGTATATTTGTGCTTATATATTTATTTTCTTATTAGACTTGCCAGAGATTTGTCTTTTATATCCCCACCCATAACCTTCCTCAGAAAAACAGTTCTTGAATATATTTATGAATACCACATTCTTTTGTATTTCATTTATTAAGTTTTGCTCTTCTTTTTACTGTATTCTTCCTCATTTTAAGGATTTTTTTCTAACTTAAAAAAATTGTACATAGAGCTGTGTCTAACTATGTTGCCCAGGCTGTCTCCAATTCCTCCCACCTTGGCCTCCCAAAGTGCTGAGAGAATAGGTGTGTGCCACCGTCCCTGGCCTTTTTTCTAAGTTTTTAAGTTGACTCCCTACATTCTTTTACTTTCTCTCTCTTTCATCAGCTTTTCTTTTTTTCCTTTTTTCTTTCAATGGCAAAAGTAGTTTAGTCCATAACTTTCTTTGATTGCAGATTTGGCTAACACGTGTGTTTTTTCATAGGTAATATTCTCATTTTTTATTGTTTTCCAAGTAGTCTAAATTGTGAATTTATTTTCTCTTTGACATTGTGAAAATTATTAGAAGAACATTGTTTAAATTCTTATGCTTTTGGAGTTTATTGGCTTAAGATTTTATCAGCATTTCATGTTATTGCATTGTGCTGAAAAATGTCCTACTACTTTCGAAAATAATAGAAATATGTAGCTCAAATTAGATTATCATTCATTTTGAATCTGCCATTTTTTCATCTCCAAGTAATGCCACCATTTCCGACGTAAGTTTCTTTATCAGAATTACATCTTTATTTTATTTTTCTCTTTAGGTTCGAGATGGTGAAACCTTACTTGGAAAAGTCTGTGGCAACGGAACCGTCTCTCACATTAAATCCATTACTAATAGTGTCTGGATCAGGTTTAAAATAGATGCTTCTGTTGAAAAAGCTAGTTTCAGAGCTGTTTATCAAGTTGGTAAGAAAACATATAATTTTTAAATGTCTAATTTGCCTGATTGTAATATTTTAGTTCTTCGAAATAATTTAGTCATTTTATGTCCTCTAGTGTTAAGTGGAAAATATTCTCATAGAAATGTTATATTCGGTTATCTCCTCAGGCAGTATTAGATTTTGCAACAAAACTGAGATAAAATTATTAATATCTGGACAAACACTACTATAATTTTTATGCTTACAGCTTGCGGGGGTGAATTAACTGGAGAAGGGGTCATTCGCTCGCCTTTTTTTCCTAACGTGTATCCTGGAGAAAGAACCTGTAGGTGGACCATCCACCAGCCCCAAAGCCAAGTCATTCTCCTCAACTTCACTGTCTTTGAAACTGGAAGTTCTGCCCACTGTGAAACAGATTATATTGAGGTAAGAGGGAAAAAAATCTTTGAATTTGTATTTGGTTGTATATTATAAAAAATATTATGGGTTGTTGTCTTCAAATCTGTTATAGAAAATGAAAGTAGTTTATGTAGACCAATATGTCTTATGGATATATATGTAAAAATCCTCAACAAAATGCTGGTTCACTGAATCTAGCATAAAAAGAGGATTTATATACCATGATTAAGTGAGATTTGTCCCGAGAATTCTAGATTAATATAAAACCCCAGAATCAGTTAATGTAATACATGGTACCAATAAAATAAAGATCAAAAACTCCATGATCACCTCAATAGATGTGAGATCTGGATTTTGCTAGATTTGACAAAATTCAACATCCTTTCATGATGAAACACTCAACAAACTAGGAATAGAAGGAACCTTCCTTAATCTGATAATGGACATTCATTTAAAAACCCACATCTAACATCACATTTAATTGTGAAACACTAAATGGTTTGCCCCCATGGTCACAAAAAGACAAGAATGTCTGTTCTCACTACTTCCATTCAGCTGGAAATTCTAGCTAGAGCAATTAAGTAAGGAGAAGAGATAAAATGCATCCAGAATGAAAGGGAACGAGTAAAACTCTCTCTATTCACAGATAACATGACCTTGTATATAGAAAATCATAAGGAATACACACACATAAACAATTATTAGAACTAATCCATTCAGCAAGTTGTGGGTTATGAGATCAAAATATAGAAATCTTTCTTTTTCTATACACCAGCAATGAACAATTTGAAAATGAAATCAAGGAAATAATTCCATTTACAATAGCATTAAAAATAATAAACATCAAGGAATACAGTTTTAAAAATAAGGGTAAAACTTGTCCTCTGGGACTATAAAACGTCCTTGAGGGAAATTTAAAAAGACCTAAATAAATGGAAAGACATTTAAGGTTCATGGATTAGAAGACAATATTGTTAAGATGGCAATACTCCCTAAAGTGAGCTAAAGGTTCAATTCAATCCCCATAAAAATCACAGATGGCTCTTTTAAAAAAATACACAAGCTGATTGTAAAATTCATATGAATATGCAAAGGAACCAGAATAACCAAAATGTTCTTGAAAAATTACAAAGTTGAAGGACTCACATTTCCTGATTTCAAAACTTAGAACAAAACTACAATAATCAAGACAGTATCTTATTGAAGTAAGGATATAAATACAGATCTATGGAACACAATTGCAAGTCCAGAAGGGAACACGTACTTTTATGGCCAATTGATGTATGAAAATGATGCCAAAACATATCAATGGAGAAAAATCATTTTTTCAACAAATGGTGCTCAATAGCCACACGCAAAATTATGGCGCTGGACCCCTTCCTTATAGCGTACACAAAAATTAACTAAAAATGGATTATAGACCTAAATGTCAGAGCTAAAACCATGAAACTCTTAGGAGAAACCTAGGAGTAGTCTCTATGCCCTTCAGTTTAGGCAAAGCCTTCTTAAATATGACACGAAAAGCACAAACAAAAAAAGAGAAAAGAAAAATAACTTCCTCAAAATTAAAAACAAATAACTTGATTTTTAAAATGGGCAAAGGAGGCTGAGCACAGTGGCTCACACCTCATCCCAGTACTTTAGGAGGTCAAGGTAGATGAACTACTTGAGCTCAGGAGTTCAAGACCAGCCTGGGCAACATAGTGAGACCCCATCTCCACAAAAAATTTAAAAAATAGTTGAGTGTGGTAATACACGCCTGTAGCCTCAGCTACTCAGAAGGCTGTGGTGGGAGGATCACTTGAGCCTGGGAGGTAGAGGCTGCAGTGAGCTATGATTGTGCCATTGCACCCTAGCCTGGGTAACAGAGTGAGACCCTGTATCAAAAAAAAAAAAAAAATGCCAAAAACAAAAGGACACACCCATAGGATGGCTATAATAAAAAGAGTCAGATAACGGTGTTGACAAGGATGTGGAGAAATTGGAACCTTTATACACTTCTGGTGGAGATGTAAAGTGGTACAGCCACTTTGAAAAACAGTTGGCAGTTCCTCAAAAAGTTAAACATAGAGATACCATTTGATCCAGCAATTCTACTTTTAGATACATTCTCAAGGGGAATGAAAATATATGTCCACACAAAAATTTGTATGTGACTATATCTACAGTCATCATCTATAATAACATATACAAATAGCAAAATGCAATCATTATTTTTAATTTTAAAAGTAGAAACAACGTAAGTGTCCATCAACTGGTAAACAGATAAATAAAATGTGGTATATCTTTACAGTGGAATATTATATGGCATTAAAAAAGAATGAAATAATGATCCATGCTACAACGTGGATGAACTTTGAAAATGTTATACAGTGTGAGAGAAGCTAGTCACAAAAGACCACATATTGTATAATACCATTTTGTTTGAAATGTCCAAAATAGGCAATCTATAGAGACAGAAAGTAGATTAGTGGCTGCCTGGGGCTCTGGTTTCAGGGGAATGGGGAGTGACTGCTAAAGGATATGAGTTTTTTTGGGGGGGTGACTAAAATATGCTTAAATTGATTGTATTCTCAAATTGATTTGTACTCTATTAAAAACTTTTCAGAAATAATTATTCTTGAAGCAGTTTTCAAAATTGATATACAACATAGTTGAACATATCTTCTCTAATTTTAGATTGGTAGCAGTTCCATTTTGGGTTCTCCTGAAAATAAAAAGTATTGTGGTACAGACATACCTTCATTTATAACATCTGTGTACAATTTTCTGTATGTCACATTCGTGAAAAGTTCTTCTACTGAAAACCATGGTTTCATGGCTAAGTTCAGTGCTGAGGATTTGGGTAAGAGATTGTCTCTCTTTTTTTTCCTCCTCTTGGGCTTGTATCAGAATAAGTGAATGATAGAAATAAATTATATGAAAATCATCTATACTGTGAAAAATTTTAAAGTGCACTCAAAGACAAAGAATATATATTTTCTGATCAACATTTATATCAAAAGTTAATTGTTACTTATTAATAAGAGAAAAATCAAGTTATCTTAAGTGGCATCTAAGAAACATTTTTCCTTTTAATCTTTGAAGAGGTTATTATCAGAGCCTTTTAATTTGAAATCCAGGTAGCTTGGTTACTTGCTGTGGTAATTGTAATTTTTATTTCAACAGCATGTGGAGAAATTCTTACAGAATCAACAGGGACCATTCAAAGTCCTGGCCATCCAAATGTCTACCCCCACGGTATCAACTGTACTTGGCATATATTAGTCCAACCTAATCACCTGATTCATTTAATGTTCAAAACATTTCATCTGGAGTTTCATTACAATTGCACAAATGACTACTTGGAAATTTATGACACTGACTCTGAGACATCCCTTGGAAGGTAAGGTTATTTTTGTTTGTTTGTTTAACAATAAAACTTCATTGATTTCCTGCTTCGGTGAAAGATCTTAAAATCGACCACGTTGTGTTACAAAAACCAGGTGAAATCCTCATGCTTCTTAATGACCATTTCTACGCAACTACTCTGTAGTTTTGGCCTGTAGGCATTAAGTTTTGACATCTGTATATATTCATGAAGTCAAAATCAAAATTAAAATAATGCGTATATCCACTACCCACGAAACTTTCTTCCTTTCCATTATAATTCCTTGCTTTTGCTCCTCACCCCCACCCACAGGAAACCACGAATCTACTTTCTATCCCTGTAGATTCGTTTGCATATCATCTAAATGGAATCGTACTATACGCACTGAATGTTTTTCTGACTTTCCTCAATTAGCATAATTTTTTGTTGAGCTTCTTGGATCCAAAGATTTGTAGTTTTATCAAATTGAAACATTTTTGACCACTGGTTCTTAAAATATTTTTCTGTCTTTCCTCCCCATTAGGGGCTCTGATTTCATGTATATTAGGCACTTGAAATTGTTCTACAACTCTCTTGATAGTCTGTTTGATTTCAAGCCTCTGTTCTCTGTGTGTTTTACTTTGGAAAGTTTCTATTACTATATATTCAAGTTCACTCATCTTTTCTTCTGCAATGTCAAATCTGCTATTAATTTTACCAAGTGTATTTTTCATCTTAGATATTGTAGTTTTCATTTTAGAAGTTCAATTTGAGTCATTTTATATATAGTCCATGTCTCTACTTTACACATGAATTTTTTTTCTCTAACTTAAAAAATCTATGAGATGTAGCTATTTTAATGACTTTATCTACTAATTCAAACATTTGGATTGTTTCCTGCTATGGTTTTATGATTGATTTTTCCTCTCTTTCTGAGTTTTACTTTCCCACGTCTTTTCATGTCTGAGTAATATTCAGTAGGATACAGACATTTGCAATTTTATGTTTTTGCCTGCTGGATATTGCCATATTCCTCCCGTAAGTATTCTTGAGCGTTGTTCTGGAAAGCAGTTAAGCTACTTTGGAAACAGGTTGATCCATTTCAGTTTTGCCTTTAAACTCATTTGTTTCCTGTCTCCGAAGGTTATTGCTTGATATCCAGTGTTTTGAGAGCCATTGTTTTATACGTTTTTGTCCAGGACTTTTGTTGTTTCAGGTGCAAAGTTAAATCTAGCCCCTGTTATTTCATTTCTGTTGGAAATGGAAATCTTTTGATATTTTAAAATTTCTTTATCTTGCATTTTATTTTCTTTATTTCTCATTCATGTTTTAAATATCTTTCTTATCCTACTCTTTGATCTTTTTAACTTTCTTCTTTTTCTTTTTTGGGAAGGTACTTAACATATCACCACTGCAAAATACAGAACGTTTGCTGAATGGCATAAACTATAATGATCTTCCCCAAATTTCATATACATGGGCGTATACGAAGGCATTTAAAATATCAATTAGTTCACCTACCTTTATTTTGATCAAGATATTAAATTTTTTTCACACTGCAATGGTATTATACACCAAATTTTCTTTCTTTTTCTCCTTTAGCAATTAACTTATCCATTTCTCCTACTCAACATTTCCTCTTTTTTTGGTTTCTATATTTGTTTTCTTTATCATTTTTTTGGTTAATTTTACCAAGTGTGCTTTCATTTGAGATTCCTATTATTTTGTCACTTCTTCCTACAGGTATTTCTCTAGACAAAAGCTCATGGCATTCTGTCTTTTATCACAACTCTCTTTTTAAGATTAATAGAATAGTTTTTCTGAGCTAAACTGCTTTTGTTCAGCAGAAACATGGCATGGCTGAATCATCACTCTTATCTCTTTATAAGTGAGCTGTTTAAGGACAATAGATTCCCTCTATAGGGATTACGATTCCAGGCACTGTTCTAAGTGCTTTATATACAGGGTATTAACTCATCACATTCTCAAAACAACTCTATGAAGTAGGTACTGTCATCATTCCCATTTTAGGGATGAGGAAGGCAAGGCACAGGGATTGAGTGATCTATGAGTTTAGATTGGAGAGATGACTCTGATTTTACGATATATTGTTTCCCTTGGTTGTATATGTTTATTACATTTCTATTAAAAAGTGTATTAAAATGCTATATGGCAGTCTAGTGTAGCTTTTACTAAACTTCTCATACATGACAACTCACATAGCCAGTCACATACCTAAAACAATTTCAGGGATATAATCATGAACAGGACAATCTTTAGTAAGTTTGCAAATCTTTTTTGCCTGAAATATATTTGTGTTTTAAGGTTGATGAGAGATAGAGAACAAAACTTATTATTGTATTTACATGTCCAAATTTTTGTTACATCATTTTCAATATACCAAACTAAAATACACACATCTGTCCTTTCTTTGTTTGGAATAGATACTGTGGAAAATCGATCCCGCCATCTCTCACAAGCAGTGGTAACTCATTGATGCTGGTGTTTGTGACTGACTCCGACCTCGCTTATGAAGGCTTCTTAATAAACTATGAAGCAATCAGTGCAGCAACAGGTAACAAAACAGCATTGCATATTCGGTTTTATTGGCTCCATTGCAAAACAGTGCTAATAGCTAAAACGCAATGAGAATACATCATCCGCAAACCTGTGGCACACAATGAGAGCTATATTTAGAATAAAGAGTAGTGACTTAAATACCTTCCTTATTAAAAGTAGTGACTAGATAAGAATATTGTATCAATATTAAATCTTCTAATTTTGGTAATTGTACTGTGGTTTTGTTAAAAGAATGTTTTTTCTTCCCTTAGGAACAATACACTGAAGTTTTTAGATGGTAAAGAAATATAATGTCTCCAAAGTACTCTGAATTGGCTGAGATAATAAGTGTGAATGTTTGTGTGTCTGTGCGTGTGTGTGTGTGTGTGAGACAGAGAGAGAAAGAGAGAGCAATGATAAAGTAATGGGAGCAGAATACAAATACATAATAAATCTGGGTAAAAAGAATTCAGGAGCTCATTCTTGCATCTTTTAAAATTCTATCAGAATGAAAAGTTACCAAAAAGACTGAATACTTATGTTAAGAAATTAGAAACAGAATAGCAACATATAAAAATTAGAGACTACCGCATGAAATTCCAGGGAAAGGAACTGAAGATTTCTTGGCAAAATATGCATTTCTCAATTTGACCTAATGAAGTTAATCTTTTCAGCATTTATTCCTTTCATTGTATTTTTTTCCTATTACTTAATTTCTCATTATTTCTATGCTCTTTGCAAATGAAGTATAGGAAACAAATCCATTTTACAGACAGGGTCTTTGAGGTAGCATGTGAACCAGAGATGCTCCCAGCCCCAAGAGCCTGTGCATGGGATTGATGAAGGAGTCACGTTTCGTTAGGCTCATATTTCCCTAGGATGTGTTCTTTTTTAGAGACTCTGAGCTTTCCTTTTGCATCATTGTATTAAAGGACCCAAATAACATCCAGCATAGACCCATAGTAGGCATATGGTGACCATGCCTTCCAAGCATCTCTCAGCCTTGGGATTACCCCAGCAGCATGGTACAATTCACCGAGCTCCCTCCAGAAAGAACTGGTAGCTTTTCCTATGTTGGGACATGCACCCTCTGACACACTCTTGCATCCTGAGAACCCCAGATGCTTGTCTTTTAAAGTCCCCACTCCCTAAAGTAAATAAAAGTTTAAACATCTCCCACTCAAAATCTTTACCCAATTTCCCATTTATTTCTCCTTCAGAGGGGCTGGCCACTACTCTTGATTTCAGGCAAAACTCTGCAGCCGTTCAAGTTCTATATTTGAAAGCATGGCTTTAGATTTGCTCCAGAATCCCAAGTGTAAGAGAATCAATCAATACTTTTCTCCCAGGTGGGAACCTCTGCAGGAGCAGTTCATTATCCAGCTCAAGCACAAGCGCATGCGAAATGGAATCTCTGGCAGTTACAATAGGCTATGGTGTGTGATTGACGTATTCACTGGACTTCATTCAGGTGGTTAACATCCAGTGACCAAAATTGGTTTCTTAAGAAATTATAGGGTGCACACAGTTTTTCATGCTGTTGTAGTTTTATCTGTCTTGTATGTTTGGCCCCAAAGCACACTGAATATTAGATCAGGATTTGGAGCAAGTCACTTGAACTCTCTAGGCCACAGTTTTCTCATCTGTAAAATTAAGGAATTGGATGTGGTAATCTTTGAGATGACTTCTGGCTTTAATCATCTATGAACATAATTTTAATTTGCTGCATGATAAAACTGGCTGTATCTTAGGTAACATATAATACAGGCAGGGCCTCCTGAAAATGTGGAAATCTTTGTAATGATATGCAAAGTAAGACATACCTTTGTAAAAGAATTCTATTACCACCCTAGCTTGTAAGGCAATATTTTGTGCAGAAAGAACCCAGAGCAGTTAAAATAATTGGGCAGGGAGGATATTAGATTTTAATTTTAAAAGTTTTCAGAAAGATAAGATACAGGTAAAATAAAAATGAGTCAGGAAAAGAGATAGAAGCAAACTGGACAGGAAAGGAAACTATAAAGAAAGAGCAGAAAAAAAGGCAAGCGATAAAAGCGAAGGGGAGACGATGTTTTCACAGAAACTCAAAGGATTCTCCAGCCGGCTTCCCTGTGCGATAATCATTACTTTGGCCTCTATTTGGTCTGCATAAGGCTGAAATCACAGACGAGGGAGTGTTTGCTTTCTGTCCCTGGGCTGAGCCCGGCTGGTCACTGTGCCCGCTTGTTGTTGGATGAACTCATAGGTCTGACTAACACAGTCAAGCCATTCTAAATAGCAATCAGATGACGAGATCCAGGAAGACACAACACACCTTCTGTTTATAATTCTGGAGCCTGTCACAGTTTCCCATAGATCAAGACCTGAGAGATCGGCTCTCATGCATTGCTGAGGGGGGATCCTGCAGCATTTTTTAGGGAAGGGCTGGTGTCAGGAGACTGAGCTGGGGTTGGGCTGGTGACACCAGGTGGTGGACTAGTTCTCTAAGGCAGTGGCTAGACCTGGAAGGTAGCCAGAGTCAGAGTGAGCTGCTGGTGTGGAAACACAGAGATGCTAGGACTCATTCTTTTCAGGTGTCATTGTATGTTGGATATTTTCTGCAGAATAAAATAGCATCAGGGAAAAGCATCAAGGGAAGCTCAGTCATTGGCCCTCATCTTACTTTATTGCTCTAACAGAAGTTATTTCCAAAGCAGTAATGTTGGTATTTGGTTGTTGATTTCTAGCTCCTGGGCCCAACAGGTGTGAGTTTGCCTGCTGAAGTCTTTCCTGTCTTCATCTGATAAAGGTTAAGTTTCCGGATTTGAGTTTGGATAATTTTCCATCTGTAGTCTGTGCCATGTGGCTATGATGTCAGCCCCAAAATATGTGTTTGGGAGAAAAAAGATTGGCTTCTTGTGATTACTCGGACTTCCTCCCTTGTTACTTTGTTTCTGCCTTTATCAAGATGTGCCTGGGAAAACAGAAAGAAAAGAACTAACAAGTACAAGGTTAACAGGTTAAAACTCTTACGAAGTTCTTAGGAACTACAAGACTAAGCTTTAATTTAACGTATTAGATTTTGCTCAAACTACAAAATATTTGAATCCTGAGAGAATGTAATTGACTAATGTTATCAATTTAAAGCAAAATTTTATATTCTATTAACATGTATTGCGTATACATTAATAAATAATCCTGCTAAGAGGGAACTTTAAAAGTATAAACAGGAACAGATAAATGTACCTGATTCATTTTAAACTTTAATATTAGAGGAAAACCTATTTAACATCTAGTCCAACGTTTTTCAAACTGCAATTCATGACTCATTCATGAGTCATGAAATTAATTTATTCGGTTGCTACTTGTGATTGTTAAAAGTATGGAGTAGAATAGAAAGGAATAGGAGAGAAAGTATCAGAGTTTATCATACAAAGTTAGGTGCCGCTTCATGAGACCTGTTTGCAGTATCTCTGTGCACGTGGGTAGTTAATGTAAATGTATTTTTTAGGGTATGTCAAGAAAGTTTGAAGCACAAATCTATTCCAGTTACCTTAATTTTTAAATGAGGGAGATAGAAGTCTAGGATATCCTCCCAAGAATACATAGCTAATTGGTTTGAAAGTCAGACTAAACAACTGAGTCCCGTCTTAGAATCCATTTCTTTTGCCACGTCTAGGTTAGCTCTTAGAAACGCTCTAAATGAACTGCATATAACAGCTAGTAACATTTAATTCAGGGCTATCATCAAACTGTGGTGAATTTTTCATATTTCCTGCGAAGTGAAAACCTTCACCATTGTCCAGGGAAATGGCCAAGGATGATCACAACAACAACACAGGATAAGAGATGAGCCCTACTGGGCTTTCTTGGCCTCCCTCCTTCCCAAGGCAGGGTTCCCACCTACTCATCAGTGGGTGGTTAGTGCTGTTTTTTATCAGTGATCCTGGAATGAGCTCAGAAGAGGCATCTAGGAGTGCAAAGTTAAGAAATGATGACAAACATGCCCAAAGAGGCCTTCTTTACACTAAATGGGTAAAGAGAGTTCTGTTTCTATTTTAAAACTTCAGTTTGGGAGTGTAGTGTTCTCAAATTCTAGTGTTCATAAGAAATTTGAGATGGGAGATTTTCTTGCTATAAATTCAGGCACCTGGGCCCCACCCAGAAATTCTGATTAAAATAGGTCTAGGGTGCTTGTTCACCAAGCAATTCAAGGGGTTCTAATGAAACTTTGTAGTTTATCAAGGACTCTGAAAGTCAAGCCTTAGCATGTGAATTGCTGTAGAATTACAAGGGAGATACAACAGTGGATTGGACTGTAACTGCTCATAGAAAGTACTATTCATGACACAGGGAAAGGGGATGCTGTAGGGAGGTCAGAAGTCTTGGTCCTACTCTCAGCCTTGAAACTAATTAGGAATACTTTTGTTTGTTTGTTTTTGGATTTGTTGTTGTTGTTTTTGTTGTTTGTTGGTTTGTTTGTTTTTTGAGATGAAGTTTCACTCTTGTTGCCCAGGTTGGAGTACAATGGCAAGATCTCGGCTCACGGCAACCTCTGCCTCCTAGGTTCAAGTGATTCTCCTGCTTCAGCCTCCCAAGTAGCTGGGATTACAGGCATGGTCACCATGCCTGGCTAATTTTGTATTTTTAGTAGAGACAGGGTTTCACTGTGTTCGTCAGGCTGGTCCTGAACTCCTGACCTCAGGTGATCCCCCCCGCCTCAGCCTCCCAAAGTGCTGTTATTACAGGCATGAGCCACCGCACCCGGCCATAATTTGGAATACTTTGGACAACTCACAAGCCTCTCTGATTCTTTCTATCTGCCTTGAATTCTGTATTCTTTGCTACGACAGATTCAGATACTTTCCCTCTGGAAAAGGTGTTGTAGTAAGTCAATTCGTCTTTTAAAGATTTACTTTCTTACTGGCTACTGTTTTCTCATAACTTTGTATGTACAGGTGTCCCAGCACTTCTTTGTTCAGTTCATTTATCTTGTTTGTTATATTTCTTACTCCTTAGAATAAAAATGCAACAAAATGCTTAATCATTAAATTCTGAGTTCCCTACTTGTCTTCATCCTTAAATTGACATTTCCTGTGTAGAAAAACCAGGGATTGTGGCCAGGCAGGGTGGCTTATGCCTGTAATCCCAGCACTTTGGGAGGCCGAGGCAGTCGGATCACCTGAGGTCGGGAGTTTGAGACCAGGCTGACCAACATGGAGAAACCCAGTTTCTACTAAACATACAAAATTAGCCAGGCGTGGTGGCTCATGCCTGTAATCCCAGCTACTTGGGAGGCTGAGGCAGGAAAATTGCTTGAACCTGGGAGGCAGAGGTTGCGGTGAAAGAAAATCGCACTGCTGCACTCCAGCCTGGGCAACAAGAGTGAAACTCCATCAAAAAAAAAAAAAAAAGAAAAAGAAAAAGAAAAGAAAAACCAGGGATTGTTAAAGAGAATAGGATTTGGAACGAGGGGACTTGGGTTCATATTTTATCTTGGCCAAGTCTGAAATAAGTGTCTTTTAGAATTTAATCTCCAGGAACCTGAGATCTCTCATCTACACCTCTCTAGAAAGTGGGGTGATAATGCCTGGCTGTTTTGCAAAGTTGAGGAAGACAAAATGAGACATTCAATGTGAAAATTACATTAGAGTTGTAAAGGACCATGACTTTGCCAGATATAAAATGTGATTCTCAATGTGCAAGGACAATTTTACAATAGCTACTTTGCTTGTTTTTATATGAATCTGCACTGGTCATCTGAGAGGGAAAAGACAAAGCAATGACCATGACCACCTAGCAGAAAATTGTAGCCAAATGTTGGGTTTGATTGAGAAGGCTTCCTCTTTCTTAAGGGAGAAACTGAACCTGTAATTATATCTTCCCTCGGGTCTTCACTTTGAAGGATGCTAAACCAAATATGTCTGTGGAAGCAGATAATGGCTCCTGGGTTGGCTGTTTATTTAGCACATTCCTAGAATATCTGAGGTCATATGGATTCATTCAGAAACCAAACGTTTCATAAGTGATTTCAGAAAGCATAGCCTAAAGATTGAGCCTCAATGTAACTGGATAATCACATAAATCATCCCATAATGCAAAGCAGGAAGGAGCTGGAGCAGTTCCCCATAATCTAGAGTCTCCCTATGAGATGCATTCCTCTCTCCACAGGATCAGTTTATCCTATTTCTGTGGCTCAAATTTTATGGGACTGATATCATTGTTGCTTTGTGGTTTGGAGGGTTATACATGTTTCTCATTTTCCCCTTTGATAATGAGCCAAGTCCTGTGTTACAAAAACTTATTTGAAAATGTTTAGTGAAGGCAAAATACATTGTGAGTTTTAGAAAAGTCTAGTTTTGTGATTTTTGTAATGGTCCACAGAAGGCATTTGTATGTTTTCTCTTTTCTTTCTTTACTTTTTTTTTTTTTGAGGTTGGTCAGAGAGAAAAATATGTGAGTTCTGCCAAACAGTTGCCTTTGATCCTCAGAGATATGCTTTTCCATTGCTAGTTCAGTTGAATTTAGGGGATAGAAAAAATGTACTTTCATTTTTCACTTCTTTGTAAATGTTCTTAGACCATAATAAAAGGCTAAACTGATATTGGATATGAATTTTCCTTTGGCAATATAAGATAAAATAAAAGGCATAGATACATTTTTATCTTTGCATTTTGTATTGATGTAATAATAAGCATCATGCCAACACATAAATATCCTTGTATAGAAACACATTCTAATTTAATCATTTGTGCTTGAAATCACAGGGATTGAATCATTGCGTTGAAAATCACAAGAGGAAACCAAAACTTAGTATTGATATTTTTCAGTATTACTATTATTCTAGAAGGAGCCATTTATATTGTCAAGGGAAGAAATGTAAACATCTACAGAGTTCAGTGATAGTTAAGAGGAGTTTTTAATCTTTCAAGAAATAGATACATTAAGTTCAGAGAATAATAATTTTTCTCTCTGTGAAATTTGGATCTCATAAAACTACCATCAGATTTTAAGATTAAATATTCTATTATTTAATATGTATAGCAGGGGTCCCCTCAAATATGATATTTTATTTCTCTACTTCAATTTTATGTATTCTTTATTAGATATCTGAATTATTTATTGGACTTTTCTCTAGAGAGTGCAACCTGTCTGTGCACAGAACTTTCAAGCTTTTAACATAACATGGATTTTTTTCCTGTAATTTCAGTAAATTTATCCATAATTTTCAGAATTGTGTACACCCATTTAACCACCTCTCCATTCAAGCTATCCAATACTTCTGTCCCTCCGGAAGGGATCCTCGTGTTCCTTTGATTAGTTTCCTCAACACCCTCTATGTCAGCAACCACAGACCTGGTTTCTACCAATATAGAATAGTTTTAACTGTGCAAAAGGCAGCTGTGAACAAGAATACATAGTATATACTCTTTTGCGTCTGGCTTCTTTTTTTTTTTTGAGACGGAGTCTCTCTGTCACCCAGGCTGGAGTGCAGTGGCGCGATCTCGGCTCAGTGCTACCTCTGCCTCCCAGGTTCAAGCTATTCTCTTGCCTCAGCCTGCCGAATAGCTGGGATTACAGGCACGCGCCACCATGCCCGGCTAATTTTTTGTATTTTTAGTAGAGACGGGTTTTCACCATGTTGACCAGGCTGGTCTCGAAATCCTGACCTCGTGATCTGCCCAAATTGGTCTCCCAAAGTGCTGGGATTACAGGTGTGAGCCACCGCGCCCGGATTGGCTTCTTTCATTTAGCATAATGTGTCTGGATATTTTTCATGTTGCTGTATTTATCTGTTTTTTTCTTTCTATTGCTGCCTAGCCTTCCATTGCATGGATATATCATAATTTGATTATCTGTTCACCTGTTGTTAGTTAGTTGAGCTTTTCCCAGTTTTTAGTTATTACAAAAAAAGCTACCATGAACATTGACATGCAGGTTTTTTGTGGACTTATTCATTCTCTTGCATAAAATACCTAGGAGTAGAATTTCTGGGTCTCATATGGTAATGATATGTTTAACTTTATAAGAAAGTGCCAAATTGTTTTCCAAAGTGGTTATGCCATTTTATATTCCCACCTATATGATTGACAATTCTGAAATAGAAGTTGGGGCTCAACACCAGACCAGATGGAAGATTGGCTAAAACAGGGAAGAGACAGAAGCACCTCTGCATAAGACATACCCAAAAGCGCCATGACAGTGTGCCATTGCCATGAGAACACCCAGAAGTTACCATCCTTTTTCTAGAAATTTCCAAATAACTCACCCCTTAATTTGCATGTGGGTGTAAATATGACTGCACAAATGCACCAAGCTGCTACTCTCAACACGTTGCCTACGGGGTAGCCCTGCTCTGCTGGAGCAGTCACGGAGCTGGAACACTGATACCTCAGTGAAGCTGATTTTTTCTACCACCGGCTCACCCTTGAATTCTTTCCTGGGCAAAGCCCAAAACCTTCCTGGGTAGAGTCCCAATATGGGGGCTTGCCTGCCTTGCAGCAGTTCTTTTCTACATCTTTCCCAATCCTTAATATTGCCAATCTTTTCATTTTTAGCCTCTGGTAGTTGCATAGTAGTATCTGATGGTTTTATTTTGCATTTCCCTGATGACTAATAGTGCTGAGTCCTTTTCACATGCTTTTTGACAATTGATTTATTTTCTTTTGTGAGGTGTTCATTAAAACCATATGGCTCATTTTTGTTTGTTTCTTATTAATGAGTCATATGTTATATATTCTGCATACAAATATGTCCTTTGTCAGATAAATGTATTGCAAGTATTTTCTTCCAGTGTGTGGCTAAACTTTTCCTTATGGTATCGTTTGAAGAACAGAAGTTCAATATATCCTTTTATCCCTTTTATGGTTAGTGCATTTTGTATCTTGTCTAAGAAATATTTGATTACCGAAGTTATCAGGATCTCCCACGTGCCTACTTCTAGAAGTTGTTTTTTTCTTGAGACGGAGTCTCACTCTGTTGCCCAGGCTGGAGTGCCGTGGCGCGATCTCGGCTCACTGCAAGCTCTGCCTCCCAGGTTCACGTCATTCTCCTGCCTCAGCCTCCCGAGTAGCTGGGACTACAGGTGCCCGCCACTACGCCCAGCTAATTTTTTGTATTTTTAGTAGAGAGGGGTTTCACTGTGTTAGCCAAGATGGTCTTGATATCCTGACCTCGTGATCCGCCCGCCTCGGCTTCCCAAAGTGCTGGGATTACAGGCGTGAGCCACCGCACCCGGCTCCTTCTAGAAGTTTTATAGTTTGAGATTTTATATTTGTTCTATGATCCATTTTGAATCAATTTTTCTATATGGCATGAGTTATGTGTCCAAGTGTGTTTAGCAAATGGTATTTAATTGTTCAAGCACCATTTATTGAAAAGATTCTCCTTCACCCCCACTCCCACTGAATTACTTTTGCATTTTTGTTGAAAATCACCTGCCTGTGTTCATGTGTGGGTCTGCTTCTGGAATCTCCATTTCATCACATTGATGTACCTATTTACCCCTTTAACAATAGGACATTATATTACTTAATATTACATAATTTCATATTGTATATTAAAATCTGGAAGTATAAAACCTCTAGATTGATACTTATTTTTCAAAATTGTTTGGGCTATCCTAGATTTTTTGTATCTCCATATTCATTTTAGAATCAGCTTTTCAATACTGAGAATTTGATTGAGATTGCGTTGAATTTACAGACCAATCTGGGGGTAAAGGTCATCTTAAATTCAGCCTTCCAATCCATGAACATATTTTACCTCTCCATTTATTCACATCTTCCTTCATCTCCTTCAGCAATAAAGTTTTCCGTGTAGAGTTTGTGCATATTTCTATTAAACTTGTTATCAAGTGTTATGCTATTATAAAATGACATGCCATATTATATATGCTATTTTAAAATTTTACTTTCTGGTTGTTTGGCTGATATATGCAACATAAATGGATTTTTCTGTACATATCTTGTATTCTGCAGTCTTGTTAAACTCAGTTATTAGTTCTAATAACTTAAATAAATCCTTTAGTATATACTACATAGATGACAATAACTGTGAATAAGTTAAATAAGTTTTATTTTTTCCCTTCTCTCTCTCTGTCTCTCTTTCTCTGTGTATGTGTATTGCTGTGATGGCTAGAACTTTCTGTGCATTCTTGAACAGAAAGGGTGAGGTTGGAATGTTGACCTTTTTCTTACTCTTGATAGGAAAGCATTTAGTCCTTTACCACTTAAGTATGATGTTAGCTTTGGATTTTCCATAGATGCCATTCATCAGTTTGTGGAGTTCCCTTCTGGGCATACTTGCTGAGTTTTTATCCTGGATGGGTGTTGAATTTTTCTGCATCTTTTGGTATCTCTCAAAGCTTTTCTTTTTTTATTCTGTTTAGGTGGTAAATTATGTTGATTTAGTTTTCTACTGTCAAACCAATCTTGTATAATACATCAGAACTCCACCTGGTTCTGATCTATTGTAATTTTTATGTATATTCAGAATTGTGATGCTAAAATTTTCTTATGGATTTCTGCATCAATGTAAGACATACTGAACTGTAATTTTTCTGAAATTCTTTGTCTGGTTTGGTATAGGAGTAATATTGGTCTTGTTAGTTAGAAAGTATCTTCTCTATTTTCTGAGTTTGTGGAATATAAACAATTTCTTAATTGTTTGATACAATTTCACCAGTGAAATTATTTGAGCCTGTAGTTTTCTTTGTAGGAAGGTTTTATATTACAAATTTAATTTCTTCAATTAATAGAGACTATTAAAGCTTTATATTCCTTTTGAGTCAGTTGTGGGAATTTTTAAAGAATTAATCTATTTTATGTATGTTGTCAAATTTATTCGCACAGTTTTTTGTAATGGTGTCTTTCTATGATTTTAATGTCCGAAGATTCTATAGTGACATCACCTCTTCATTTCTGAAATGGTAATTTGTGTTTTTTCTCTTTTTTCTTTAATCAGTTTTGGTAGAATTCTATCAATTTAAATAATTTTCTCAAAGAACCAGTTTTTGACATTGTTTATTTTCTCTATTGCTATTGCATTTTCCATTTAATTGATTTCTGTTCTTATATTATTTCATTTAATTATTGCCTTAGTTAGCTTTTTTCTAGTTTCTTTAGATAAAATTAACTTCAGATAGATATAGATATAGCCTTTAAGCACTACTTCATTTCACCTCCCCAGTTTTTTTTTTTTTTTGAGACAGTTTCACTCTCGTTGCCCAGGCTGGAGTGCAGTGGCGCGATCTTGGCTCACTGCAACCTCTGCCTCCTGGTTTCAAGTGATTCTCCTGCCTCAGCCTCCCAAGTAGCTGGGATTACAGGTGCTCACCACCATGCCCGGTTAATTTTTGTATTTTTAGTAGAGACGGGGTTTCATTATGTTGGTCGCTCTGGTCTTGAACTCCTGACTACGTGATCCACCCGCCTTGTCCTCCCAAAGTGCTGGGATTACAGGAGTGAGCACTGTGCCTGGCCACTTGCCAAATTTTAATGTTTTATTTTCACTAACTTCCAGTTCAAAATATTTTCCAATTATCTTGTGATTTCTTCTTCGTTCTGTGGATTATTTGCAAATGTATTATTTAATTTTCAAATATTTGCAGGTTTTCTAGATGTCTTACTGATTTATAATTTCAGTTTTATTGTGGTTAAATGATATACTTTCTAAGTTTTCAATTGTTTAAAATTTATGGAGAATTGTGTTACAGCCCTGCATGTGGTCTATGCTGCTGAATGTTTCATGTACGCCTGAAAAACTGTGTTGTCTGCAGTTATTAAGTGTAGTGCTCTCTGTCAATTAGCTTAAGTCGGCTGATAGTGCTGGTCAGATTTTCTATACCCGTATTCATCTTTATCGGTTTCATTTTCAGTTACTGAGAGAAAGGTGTTGAAATCTTCAACTCTAATCGTGGTTTTATTTTTTTCTTTAATTTTTGCCTTTTCACTTTCCTTCATGTATTTTGAAACTATTACTTCGTGCATGCACATTTAGGATTATTATGTTTTACTGATAAATCGTCCCCTTTGTCATTATGAAATGTCTTTCTATAAATCTAATAATATTATCCTTCTTGAAGTCACTTTTGTTGGATATTATTTCAGTAATTTCAGCTTTCTTATATTTACTGTTCATATGGTATATCTTTTTTCATTCTTTTACTTACAACCTAATTTCACCATTATATATAATGGTGTCATTATATATAATGTGCATGTAGAGTAAAAAACATATAATTGGTTCCTGCTTTTCCTGTATTTTAGCTGAAGTATTTAGACCATATACAACTAATGCAATTATTGTTATGGTTGAATTTAACACACCATTATGCTAGTTGTTTTCCATTCGTCTCTTTTTATGTTGCCATTATCCTGTCTTCATTTTGGTTTACAAAATATTATTAGTATTCCATTCTATTTCCTTCATTGTCTTTTTAATGATACTTTTTTTGTGTGTATTTTTACATTAGGGCTAAAAATATACTCCTTAACTTATAAGCACGTTTTCTTAGAGTTAATATGCAGCTGCTTTACATTTCATAACTTCTAATTCATACATGACACTTCATATTACACACATTCCCCTTTATACTTCACAAGTTTAATAATCTTATACTAGTGTAATTCCATGTGCCTGTCCTTCTGTGTGCTGTTTTAGTTATATCTTTTACTTCTCTATATATTATAACTTCACCTTACTATTATTTTTGCTTTAAATTACTAATTCTCTCTCTCTCTCTTTTTTTTTTTTTTCGGACTGACTCTCACTCTATCTCCCAGGCTGGAGTGCAGTGGCATGCTCCCGGCTCACTGCAACCTCCACCTCCCAGGTTTCAGCAATTCTCGTGCCTCAGCCTCCCGAGTAGCTGGGGCTGCAGGTCTGCACCACCACGCCTGGCTAATTTTTGTATTTTTTTTAGTAGAGACCTGGTTTCACCATGTTGGCCAGGCTGGTCTCGAACTCCTGACCTCAAGTGATCTGTCCACCTCGGCCTCCCAAAGTGCTGGGATTACAGGTGTGAGCCACCACACCTGGCCTACTTCTCTCTATATTATAAATTCACCTTACTGTTATTTTTGCTTTAAATCACTAATTCTCTTTAAAGGAGATAATGAAAAGAAAGCCTAGCATTTATATTTATACAATGATTTATCATTTCCAGTGTTCTTCATTCCTGGAGATATTTTCTGTTCAGTATCATTTTCCTTTGGCCCAGTGGATATTATTTCATATAGTACAAGTCTTCCAGTGATAAATTATCTCAGCTTCTGTTTGTCTAAAAATGTTACACTCTTGTTTTTTTAAAAAAGTAGTTTTGCTGGATATTTAAATCTTTTTTCCCCATCTCAACATTTTAAAGATGTATTCCGTTTTCTTCTTGCCTCCATTGTTTCTGATTAGAAGCCAGCTGTCATCCTTATCATGATGTCCCTGTATGTGACGTGGCTTCCTCCCCACCCCAACCGGCTCCTGTGTTTTCCTTGTTTCTGTTTTCTAATAGATTCACTCTTGACATGTCCAAGTGTAGTTTTCTTTTATTTCTCCTGTTTAGTATTGACTGAACTCCTATATCTTACTAGACATTTTTCATAAAATTTAGGAGAATTTTAGCCACTATATCCTTCTCTTTTTTTGACTCATTTTTATTATCTTCTCCTTCTGGTTCTCTAACTGTATGTGTGTTAACCTATTTGTTGTTTTTTCTTTGGTTTTTAAATCTCTGTTCATTTTCCTGGAGTTCTTTTCTCTTTGTTCTTTAGATTAAATTATGTCTATTAATACATATTAAAGTTTACTGACCTTTTTTCTTCTGCCTACAGTTTCCTATTAAACTCATCATGAAGTTTTTATTTGAATTAGTATAATTTTAAGTTATATAATTTCCATGGTTCCTTTTAATAATTTTCTCCCTTTTTGGGCCAAAATTTCTTATCTGTTTACTTTTTAAGGCTTTTTCTTTAAATCTTTGCACGTATTTTTAATGGCTGCTTTGAAGTCTTTCTCTTTTAAATCTAATACCTGGATCGTCTTTGAATCACAAGATGACATTTTTTTCTCGACTATGACCACATTTTTCTTGACTACTGATGCCATTTCTTTTCTTGATTTTATTCATATTTTCTCATTTTTTGTTTTGTTTTGTTTTTTTAAGATGGACTCTCACTCTGTCGCCAGGCTGGAGTGCAGTGGCACGATCTCCGCTCACTGCAATCTCCGCCTCCCAGGTTCAAGTGATCCTCCTGCCTTAGCCTCCCGAGTAGCTGGGACTACAGGAGTGCACCACCACACCCAGCTAATTTTTTGTATTTTTAGTAGAGATGGGGTTTCACCATTTTGGCCAGGATGGTCTTGATCTCTTGACCTCATGATCCACCTGCCTTGGCCTCCTAAACTGCTGGGATTACAGGCATAAGCCACTGCACCCGGCCCATATTTTCTCACTTTTTTTTTTTTTAACATTTGTAGTAATTTTGGGTTTTATAGTGGACATGATAGGTTGGGACATGATATGGGTGTCCCATATCATGTGGGTAAATTATGTGTTGTAGACACTCTGTATTCTCTTATCTTCCTCTGAAGCCAGTTTGATATCTAGCTGATTACTTTGTATCTGCATAGGTTTATATCTTTATTTGCTAAAGAATATTTGTGAACATTCCTATTTCTCGAGCCCCTCTAACTTGGTAGGTCTCAACCTCCAACTTCTATGATTCCTGCAGGTCTTGTTAAGACTTATCCTTTCGTAGGGAAGTTCTAGAGAGCCCTACTCTTGGCCATGGTCTTCACTTGTAAGATACGGCCTTTTAGGTGTCTCATTTGAATGCCTGAGGTGTTAAGGAGGTATCCCCATTCTGGAATGGGAGAGAACTCTAAATGATCTTGTTTGTGCTTCCAGCCTACTAGCAGCTCCTGTCTGACATGCTTTCTGAAGTCTCACCTTATGTATTCTCAGCCCAGGCTTAGCTAAGAATCCATGGGAAGCCCTACTCAGATGCCCGGCTTTCCTCTCTGTATGCTTCTTCTTCTCTGTAGAATTTCCATATAGTTCCAGCTGCTTTGGCAACCCTAATCTTTGCATCATCAGCTCAGTAGGACTGTCATTCACTACTTGGGCTTCAGCTCCCTTCTGTGGTCGGGAAATTCTGCCCAGGTAGAAAGCCAAGGAAATCAAGAGTCGTACATCATGAGTTTCCTTTCTGTCAAGAATCACAATCTTGTACTGCAGGTTGTCCAATATTTTGTTCAGTTTTACAGTTCTTAAGGAGAGGAGCTAGTTGAGTACAGTTGCTTGTCATAGCTGGAATCAAAAAAAATATTAAAGGACCTCAGCCAACCAGGATAGAGTAGAGGAAGAAGAGAGAGAGGAAAAATGAGGTGAGAAAAATAGAAGTCGTAAGATTGGGGTTTAGAGGTAGCTTGAAAGAGAAGAACTGAATGGAGTAGAGAGAGTGGGAGGAACTTAGATGCATGTACCAGTCCCCTTCGTTTCCAACACATCAGGTAATAATATTTCAAAAACTACCTAATGGGACCTCATCTGGACGAGGTAATACAGTGATAGTAAATAATGGTTAATTCAGTCTTATTCATATCCCAAGGTTTAGTAAGGTAAATATACTCACATAAAAACAATTACAAAATATGTTTGGGGTTCAAATTGCTATTTGCATAAAATTTTATTATGCGAGATAAATTAATTCTGCTTGGTTGGGAAAGGTTTCAGCCAAACTTAAATGATGGGTAAGAGTGTATATGCTAAACTGTGTATTGGCAGGGGTTGTGGGGTGGCGGATCAGGTAAAGGGTAAAGCATTTCAGACAAAGTGAATGGTGTAAATATCATTGGAACGCATCAGGAACTGTAGTTTACTTTTGTGCCAGCAACAGAAAAGAAGCTTGGTGAGTAAATCAAAATTTCAGTAAAGATTAACAGACTCCCACCAGTTGTTCCAGAATAATCACATGCATGTAAGCAAGATAAAGGGAAATTACCCATCATTATTGGCCCAAAATGTCATTAATTCAGGTTCCTCCACCTGAGAACCTGATCACACTTAACATTCTCCCGCAGACAAGTTGCATTAGAGATATGCAAGACCATTGTATTTCCCCTCTGGGAGTACAGTGAGTAAGCAAGAGCATTGTCTCTTTAAGAACAAGGGACAACAGATAATTTCCTCTAAATATTTGATTTACTGGCTAAAGCTCTCTGTGTGTGGGTCAATGAGTCTGTCTGTTCTGTCAACTCAGGGATACTGGGTCATTGCTTTCATTTGATGTCCTTTTTTTAGCTTAGTAAGTTTCATTACTGGGTCTGAAATATTAATAGATGAATGCTGTACTTCTCCCTGCTCTCTTTATCCCTCTTTTCTACCTTTCCTGTTGTCTCTCTTCTGTCTCTCTTATTCCCATCCTCTCCACCTTCCTTTCCACTTGTGGAAATATTTTGGCAGACTACAGAAAAGCATACCTTTCTATACTTTTGGAGTTAAACATAATCTTTGATGTTAAATGTCACTGTGAATTCCTTCAATAAAGTAAAGCCTTGATTGCTTGCTGTTTAAAATAGAGTAAAATCAAATATCTGGCAAATACCCATTACTTTGAGAGCTATACACAGATGGTAGAACCTATAATATGTTCTATGCAGCTCTATGTTTTCAATACCAGTGATTCTTCTTTTCTGAGTATGGGGATTATATAGCAGCAACTAGAGAAACAGCATAACTAAACATCCTTATTATTATTATTATTATTTTGACTCACAATGAAACACAATGGTTTACTGTATCCAAAACCTTTCAGTAGGAGACCTCTATCTACCCCTATACCCTAGATTTAGGTTATGGCTGGATGCAATTAGAAATACATTAAAAATGCATTTATTTGCTGGGCATGGTGGTGCACGCTTGTAGTCCCAGCCACTGGGGAGGCTGAGACGGGAGAATCACTTGAACTCCGGAGGCAGAGGTTGCAGTGAGCCAAGATCCCGCCACTCCACTCCAGCCTTGGCAACAGAGCAAGACCCTGTCTCAAAAGCAAAAACAAAAACAAAAGCATTCAAACCAGATTTTCTTTGTAAAATATTTCAGATTTGGAGAGCATAGGAGATTGAGTGGGTGGCAGTAAACACAGAATCGACTGAATAGGTAACATTAAAACTGTTAAACTAGAAAAGTTTTTAAAGAAGATATTTATTTAGGACTTCAAAATTGTCCAGGTACTATGCTAAATGTTTTATAAATGACCTAAGGTCTTCCTTATAACGTAAATGACCACCATTTACTGAGTGCATATCATGGGCCAAGCCCTTGTAATGCATTATCTTTAACTCTTAAACCTTCACTCAAAGGTAGCAACCCTCTTCATTTGAGAGATGTGAGAACTAAGGCTTAGAGAAGTACAGTAACTCTCCTAAGGCTGCAGAGCTTGTCAGTGTTTGAGAGGGTTTTCATTCGAGATCACTCTGACTCTTGAGCCTGGGTCCCTATTCTTCACCCCATGGTGGAGGTACCTGCTTTGTCATTTCTCATAAATACATGCTTTGGTGAAAACCACTTTAAAGGAAGCTTATGAAAAGACAAGACTGAATTATTTCTAGGCCTTCCTGCAGTGGATCCTAATTTTTAATGTTTATGGTAATTTGCAAGAATTAGAAAAACGTAACACTTTCAAGACTTAAAGGGTTGTTTACTCAAGATATATGTAACAATTTCCACTCCATAGCTTAGATTTACTGTTGGTAATTATTTTGTCTTTAAGATTACAAAAACTTTGTTTCAGAATGAAATCTTTATTTGCACATTCCAGAATGGCCTATTGAAAATCAAGTATGGGCACAAATTAATGAAATACATATTGCTAGATGTATTATAAATGCAACAATATTTTCTATTTTCTCTCTTATGGTCTGTTTCTGTTCACAGCATGTTTGCAAGACTACACAGATGATTTGGGGACATTAACTTCTCCAAACTTCCCCAATAATTACCCCAACAACTGGGAATGCGTTTATAGGATCACAGTGAGAACTGGCCAACTGATTGCAGTGCACTTCACAAACTTCTCCTTGGAGGAAGCCATTGGAAACTATTACACAGATTTTCTGGAAATCAGGTCAGCACTTTTATTTATTTCATTATAATCTTTTCATTATTTATTCTCATTAATAATCTATCCTAGGAAGATTAAGGAAAAAATATGGAAATTCTCTGCAAAGATCCCTGCTGTGCACTTTCTTGCAAGAAATAAAGTTTGTCATTTGGAGCCTGACTTAGGAGAAATATAGGAATTGCAGAAGATTCTGTGGTTATTTTGAAGTGATTATTTTATTGGAAATACTTGAAAATAAACTCCAGATTTTATGTGGGCGAAGAAACAGATGTGCTACTACTCTGAAATGACGTAACTTGCTACTGTTGAATACTTACTTTAATTATGTAAAATCGATGTAAATTTTAAGCTGTTTGCTGTTCATTTAATCTAACTATATTATAAAATGATGGCAGGATAGCAATCTTAAAGTTTTCATGTTCAGGTAATAAAAGTCTAGGCTTGTGAATTTCAGTAGAAGGCATTATTCTTTCATTATCATCACTTTGAAAGAATGTGTTTAAAAAGTTATATTTGCAGTAAAAGTAAGTTAACTTATATGTTACTATCTCTCCATGCCACTACTTTGAGTTAAATTAGGCTCATCATTCTGGTGGGCATCTATATCAAATATTTTATTTGGGATTTTAAATCTGGAATCTTATGTATTATAATAAATGTTATTCTATAATATAAAGTAAGGTATTAAAATAATAAATCATAATTGGACCCTATCATGCTAAAATGACATAATTTTCTTAATTTACAGCAGTTACTCACTGGACTTCGATGTTGAATAAATCCCTTTTTTGTTGTTTGTTTGAAAAAGCTACAGATTATAAACTAGATTTAAGGCCCCAAAAGTTTTTAGGAAAATATTATTTCCAGAATTTTGCTAAATATATCAAATATGATATATTACATTTCAAAAATTTCCAAATCAGAATGAAAACATTGAAAGATTCTCTGTAAAATACAGCAGTATGTTTATATTGTTAATAGTATAGTTTCTTTATCGTGTTTTCTCTGACACATTTGCCAGAGGCTTTATTTGAAAGGGTGAAAATTAAACACATTCTCTCAGTTTGTGATTGGTTATATAAAACATCATGCCAACCATGAATGATGGTTATTCTTTATTAAGTCATTCAAATACCATTTTAAAAAATTTAAAAGTTAAAATTGTGTTTTTTAGAGTAAGTGTAGTGTTTGAAAGAAATTACTTCATCCAAAAAACTGCTAATGTTTGCAATCCCAAAGTTCAAATTATGTTAAATGTTTATACAGTAATATTGTCAGTAACCCAATAAATTTTAATTTCTGTATTCTGCCAGAGATGGAGGCTATGAAAAATCACCATTGCTGGGAATATTCTATGGCTCAAATCTACCCCCAACAATCATCTCTCATAGTAACAAACTATGGTTAAAATTTAAGAGTGACCAAATAGACACAAGGTCTGGATTCTCAGCTTACTGGGATGGGTCATCAACAGGTAAATAGCAAAGAGCTGTCTTTTACTGGAGAAGCCAATCTGATTGGTTTCTTGATTATGGGATTGTCATGCTCTGTGCATCACTTGTCCATGTTTGCCCAGCTGTATTTAAACTTCAATATTGCAAATAATTTTAAATTAACAGCAGCCATTTCTTTTTAACAGACAAAGGGAGAAAGTTCTAGTTTCTTTTTATCAATAAAGAAGAATCCCGGTTAGAATAAGGAAATTGCATTAATGGAAATTGGGGCTGGGTGCTGTGGCTCACTCCTGTACTCACAAACACTTTAGGAGGCCGAGGCAGGGGGATCATCTGAGGTCAGGAGTTTGAAACCAGCCTGGCCAACATAGTCTCTACTAAACATAGTCTCTACTGGCCAACCCATCTCTACTAAAAATACCAAAATTAGCCAGACATGGTGGCGGGTGCCTATAATCTCAGCTACTAGGGAGGCTGAGGCAGAAGAATCGCTTGAACCTAGGAGGTGGAAATTGCAGTGAGCCAAGATCATGCCACTGCACTCCACCCTGGGTGACCCAGTGAGACTCCATCTCAAAAAAAAAAAAAAAAAAAAGAGAAAAATAGAAATTGGGTTTATAGGCTAACTACTCTTTAGTGATGCCATTTTGCTGTGCAATTTGTTTTAAAGGTTAGTAGAGTGGCACCAGTTTAATGCAGACAAAAAGATTCAATTTCCCCAGAAGGAAAAGGGTGTGTGTCATTCCATTTCTTTCTCCTCTAGGTTGTGGGGGTAATCTCACCACTTCAAGCGGCATGTTCATATCCCCCAACTACCCAATGCCCTATTACCACAGCTCTGAATGCTATTGGTGGTTGAAATCTAGCCACGGCAGCGCGTTTGAACTGGAATTCAAAGACTTTCACTTGGAGCATCATCCAAACTGCACTTTAGATTACCTGGCTGTATGTATAATGTTTCCATCGTATTGTTCCCTGCTCCCATCTCACCCAATGCACAATGCACTTACTTTTATTTTCGAGATTCAGGAAAGGGGAGCGTCTAAACCAAACATCCATATAAAAATTCAAACAAAATAAAAACATAAAAGAAATTTGGTGAAAATGACCATCTTCGAAGTACTGAATGGCTCGATACACTAAGTATTTAAAATATATTGATTATAGACTATTAGGATATGGTGAAAATCTCCTGAAAGGGATTACAGGATTTATTATAATCTTTGTTTATGTTATTTCCACATATGCTTTGAAAAATCACAATTTAGAAGACAGTTTTGGTGAAGTAGAGAAGGTAATTTTAGTCATTCAACTAGGATTTTTCACAGTACAGAAATTCACCACTGTTCATTTGTTAAAAATCTAAATAAAAATGTATCGAAGTGTCATGAATCATAAACTATGGAATCAAAACACAAGGAGGACAATTGACATCAGCTGTGGCATTACAATATGTATTGGGCTTTCATTTGCAATCTTCAGCCTTCAGCGTAGGCTCACATGCTTATTACTGCTGCACATGTACACAGCTCAATTGCCTGAGTTTATGGCCTGAATTTATAAATACCTAAATATAATTTGTGAGGTTATTTTATTTCATGGCTATTCTTTTGTGCTGTCATATATATAACAAAAAAATATATTTATTAGATATAAAGATATATTTATTTTATATATATTTATGTTTACATATAAATATTTAATACATAATGTTTATAGTCTCAACCATCTAACATTCAAAATGTTTTCTTAAAGGTATATGATGGCCCAAGTAGCAACTCTCATCTGCTAACTCAGCTTTGTGGGGATGAGAAACCCCCTCTTATTCGTTCTAGTGGAGACAGCATGTTTATAAAACTGAGGACAGATGAAGGTCAGCAAGGACGTGGCTTCGAGGCTGAATATCGGCAGAGTAAGTGTGTATAGCAGCAGAGTAAGTGTGTATACCGGCAGAGTAAGTGTGTATACTGTCAGAGTAAGTATGTATACTGGCTGTTCAGTGCCCAGAGTGGGCCTTCAAACTCTTGAAACAATTGAAATAAGTGTAACGCATTGGTGTGAGCAATTGAACTTCATCTTAGTTTCTTCTGTGAAAAATTTAACTCCATTTGAGGGAGAAATACTTACATATTAAATTTAATCTCATATAACTAAAACATCTGGCAAACTATAGAAACTTAGAAGAGTATTTAATATGCTGAGAGAGTTGCAATTCAGCGAAAGATCAGTGTAACAGACTAATGATTAATAGCTTTTCATTTGCCTCACACATTGCAATCTTGCAGTGTACATTATACTATTCCAATGTACACAGTATTCTATCACACTAGTCTCTACCTTAAAAGATACCTTAATTTTATTAAGGAAAACTGTGGTCCATGTGACTCATGCACGGAATAAGCATGTTCTTTACAGTAGAAAAATCTGGCCATTGTACAGATGCCATTTTAAATCTACTTTTCCCATATAGCAACATGGTGGAATTAAAGGAACATTGAGCAAAATGTCAAGGGGCCTGGGGTTTGTTCTGGCTCCTAATTCTTGAGAAAGTCACTTTTCTTTGTGGTCCCACGGTTTCTTCTTTTAGGAAAGGAGATTAAATTAGATGGTCTCTAAACCCGCCTTCTAGCTCTAGAATTAAATGCTTTTTGAAGTTATTTCCAAAATGGACATTCAAGAAAACAATATTTTCTTGAATTTGTTATTTGATAAAGACTTTTACTTTGTCAAAGTAAAGCCTAGGTTTTGGAAACATAATTCTACTGAATCAAAATTTATCCATAATTTTACACAATTATCTTTTCCCACAGAATCAAAATTTATCCATAATTTTATGTAATTATCTGAAAATGGAATTAAAAGTCACAAAATTATTAACTGAATACACAATATCCCTTGAATTAACTGAAAGAGTAATAACATTTAACCTTGATTATGTATGAATTTTAAGATTCACATTCATTTACATCTGGGGATTAGGCTGAATCCTAGATAGGTTTGAATATTGAGTTTTAATATATAGCTTTGTTCTTCAGAAATGTATCACTAGTATATAAAAAGGTCTCCCAAGTTCTATCAGAGATGCATCTGTTTGACTATATAATCATTTCTCTAATTTTATTACTTCTGTGCTAATCTATTTCCGGTTATAATCAGGTTGTTTAAGGGTTTCTTTTTTTTTCTTTTTATTTCTGAGATATTTTATTTTTCTCTCATAATTTCAGAACCCTGAAAGTGTAAATGAGTGCACATAAGAGGCAAAATCAGAGCCAACCAGTGAGATTATCTGTAAAATTTGCCATGGGAAATTGGAGATTTACAAATAGTGTAAGGTCTGAGTGCTGAGAGCAGCCCATGTGGTTTACTGGAATGTATTTTCCTGGGCCCTGTGTTGCCCTTAGTCATCAAGGCACAGGATACCTATCTGCCTAATAGGTGTAACTTCTCACTGGCTTCTAAAACAATAAGATTATTCTTTAGAAATCCTTTATGGACAAAACTGTGACCTAAAGATTTTCAAACAGAATGGGTTTAAGTATTCTCCCTGCTCCAACAAAGCAATATTTTGAAGAGCCACAAATGTACGCTTTTTTAAACCAAAGTTATAAATGGTGTTGTACCCACCTTCAGAAAGCATACTGTAGTAGGAATACATCTATGAACCACACTTTCAGAGACAGTTCATTCCATATAATGTTTATTTCCCGTTCTCTTTTATTGCACATCATAGAGATAATATATTCCTTGTTTAAGTCATTAGGATTGGCTGAATTGGGCACCCGGGATTAGACATACTTAGAGGTATCTGGTTTGGTTTTGTTGAAAACTCAGCTCAAGAAAATGCCACCGTTGGATTGAAGACTTTTTTTTTCTTTAATTTCACATTTTCATTTCTTCTTTAAATCCTTTATACTCTGTCTGTTCTCTTGGTACTTCCTGATGACTAACTAGAGGAAGAACGGAGCCTTTATTGTGAATTTCACGCAGACTTTTGAATGTTCAACAAAGCCATGTTGTTACTAGTTTTTAGCATTCACATAGGATTTTGGGTTTTTAAACTGTTGAATTTAAAAGTCAGAATTTCTGTCCCTTCCAAATGTTAACATTAAAAAAACAGCAGCACAGAACATCGAATGTGCTTCTCTAACAAACAAATCAGACTGATCCCTGAATATAACCAAGTTATTCTGCTCTCCACAAATTCAAGGGAATTTGATGCCTATTTTAACATGACTATTTAATTTTCATGACTCTTTAGTTTGAATTCACTTCAGTATTATTTCACATTTCTTCTAAATGGAAATCCTTTCACTATGAAAATACTGCACCAAATATATATGTGTGTGTGTCTCTGTGTTTGTATATATACACACACATATATACACATCATATGTGTGTGTGTACATACACAGATGATTTTTATTTTTTTTAAAGGAAAATCTCATCTTGGAGCAATTATGAAGTATATAATAGCGGTTCTTAACAGTCATTTTTTTTTTCCAGCATGTGAGAATGTGGTAATAGTCAATCAAACCTATGGCATCTTAGAGAGTATAGGGTATCCAAATCCTTATTCTGAAAATCAGCGTTGCAACTGGACCATCCGGGCAACAACAGGCAACACTGTGAACTACACATTTTTAGCATTCGACTTGGAACATCACATAAACTGCTCCACAGATTATTTAGAGGTATGTATTATAAAGCTTAATTGATCACTGCATTTTCAGATCAAGGGAGACAAGTCAAGTTAGAATCCATCATGCTTTTTAGAATCAAATCCCTAACTCTGCCCCATGCATCTGTAACACACCAACCACCCATGGCATTTGAACAGGTATATTTCATATTTAATGTATTAAGTTGTGAATACAGAGAAGTATCTATGTTTTTAGGTTTCAGTGTAACTTCTGGACTCATTGACCTCATATTACTTAACTTACATGGAAGGAGAGTAATAACCTCTATTTTTTGTTGATTATTTTTATGTTTGTTCTCTGTGTATAAGAGATCAGAAAATGTTTGGGTATCTTAGATTTATTTAAGATGTCATTTGCCTAGTATGAGGTATCATGGTTTTAATTGTTGTTTTTATTTTTAAAGGTAAGTTCATTTCAGTTTATTTTTATTTTTGTAAAATTGAAGTTTCAATTGTTATAATCATGACCACTAGTAACATTATTCAACTGTCTGTATGCAATTTTAGGCAATAAGTGTTGCTTAAATATTAGGCAACCTTGAATATAAGGTAATCTGCTATTTTTGCAATAAGAAATTTTATCTTAAAAAGCTTTTTGATAACTTGCATATGTAACTTTTAGGGCTATAAATTGGGAGGTTATTTTGGCATCTACGTTTCATCATCAGTAAAATCACTTTTTGAGTCATCTAACACATTATCTTTATTTCTGTCTATATTGTTAATATACAATACTTCAAAAAATCCACATATAATGTTTTCACTAGATACCCTTTCTGAAGTGATAAGTAATTGCTCTGATAACAGGACATTTTTTTCCCACCTGCCCACCTACCTGCAGCCTAGTGACTTAAGGTAGTTGTTTTTAAGGTGGTCAGTGATTTTTAGATGTCTTACTTACAAAGACTTCAACATCCATGGCTTGCAACTCTGGGGTCATATTCCCAGGAAAAAATATGCTATTCTTGTAAAATGTTCTTAATTGTGTTTTTACAAGTTCTGTAGGAAAACTAGCATTGATTGAGGTTGTTTGAGGTTAACATATATTTTCCAAATAGCACTGTTGTTTGTGGAAACAAAGAGTGACAACAAAGCATTCTGCACTTTGAGAGACTCTGTGAGGTCCTAACTATAAGGATATTCCCTTGTTTTTCAGAGATAATTTTTTGGGAAAAAATTTTGCCTTATATTTACAAAAGTACAATATTATAGAAATATTAGCCATAGTGTTTGCCTATTAGAAAGTTTTGTTTACCAGTATTCTAAGAAAATATGGCACAACATAAAACAAACTTACAAGCATGTACTTGACAATGGTTTTAAAATCCACCTTCCTTGACCCAGAGTTCAACTGGTCTTCACAAGCTTAATGATACCAGGCTGGTATTATTAAGATACTACTAGAATAGGCATCCATTTCTTCACATGGTGAGACCTTGTTCAAGTTTTAGAAAAAGCAGAAAAGTTGCTTTCAAAGCCCTTTGTTTATACCGTGAACACAGCAGTTGGTCATACCTCTTTTTACCAGTTAGGACTATCCTGATTCCCTACTGGACTGTGGGCTTCTTGAAGGTCTGTGCTGTCTCCTACTAACTTTGTAACCCAGGCGCTTATTATACAGGTGGGACATTACAGGAGTTCAATAAGTTCAAGTTGAATTGAGTATCACAGCCATATTTTAGTATCAGTCTAATGATAACTACCAATGAATGAGAAAGATTGAATTCCAAACTGGCGTTTTTGTATGACCTCCTACACATTCAGTGCAATCCTACAAATTGGAGCACAAACCAAAATAGAACTCATGACCTTGCCGAGCGTTGCATGTGTAACAGTGTGCTGGGCACCATAATCATGATTTGGTAAAGTGTAATTGAGGAAACTACAGAAAGGAGGATGCTTTTGAATTGGGCTTTAAAGGAGGCTTTGGCAGAAAGAGGGGGGAGGAAAAGAGATGAAACATTTCCAGGACCTGAACTCCACTTCTTTGGACTCATTTGAGGATGAAATGGTAACAAAAAGATGTTTAAAAACTCAAATTAAAAAATGCTTGTTCCAGCAACGGCAGAGTAGCTCATTAGAGTCCCGTATGGATGACGTGTCTGTCATGTTATGGTCATGCCATTTCTCTTGTGCAACATTGACGGTGAAAGAGCAAAAATACAAAATGAGAACCAGAAGTTCAGAAAGGCCTTCCAAAAAAACGGCGCTGTTGCCAGAGGGAGGAGATTGTTTTCCATCTCTGTGAGCCAAGAGGCCAGACCAGAGCAATAGCTGCAATAGCTGGTCTATGATGGAAATTTTAACACACAAACAACCATTTACAGAGAGAAAACTCACAAACACAGAAATCTAGCTTCCATTATTTTAATCGCTTCTGGATTTTTTCAGCTGACTTCCCCAAATCCCAATTGGATGCCTGTTACTAGAGCCAGAATTTAGTTATTCTGAATTAATAAAATGGAAACTATAAAAAGACTTAATTACGTGCTGGTCAGACACTATCCTGCCTTGATGAGAAGTATGGGTTGGTAAAGATGCCATTGGAAACCAAATCCATCCTTTATTATTTCACCCTCTGGGCAAAACAAAATGTTTCAGATCTGGAAATAAAATATGCAGTGGGAGAAGGGACCATTTGCTTAAAGGAGTAAGACCATTTGCCCATGCAAACATGGGGAATCAACCTGAAGAGTTCTGGCTGTATTTTACAACTTGATTTCAGTCTTCCATTTTTATTTTGAGTCTGAGTCTCCATGCAGAAGAGGAGATTTCAAACCAGTTATTGAATATAGAAATGGAAATGATAGATTTGGGAGAAATCAACACGGAGATGTATAGGAAGCCCAGGGTATTAGTTAAGTCAACAGGGAGCATGTGTGTAGTGAGAAGAGGAAGCAGGAACACTAAGAGGTGATTGTGGCTGGGCACGGTGGCTCACGCCCATAGTCCCAGCTACTCAGGAGGCTGAGGCAGGAGAATCACTTGAACCTGGGAGGCAGAGGTTGCAGTGAGCTGGGATCGCACCATTGCTCTCCAGCCTGGGTGACGGAGTGAGACCCTGTCTCAAAAAAAAAAAAAAAAAAAAAAAAAGAGGTGATTGTGTCATGGGAGCCAAGGGAAGAGCAGTTGAGAGAGGTCGTGGTTCAGAAGGGTCCCTTGGAGATCAGTGTGACTCTGGTCAGAGCAGTGTTTGTGGGGTGGCGAGAGCAGGAACCAGACAGTGTAAAGAGGTACAAAGAGGAGAGTGAGTGTAGACTGAAGTCTAGGTCCCTAAATTCTGAGGCTCTCTGTAACAAACCAGAGTAAGTGATGGCTTCCCTTCTCCAATCCTTATCCTTCATTTCCCTAACTGGTCCTCATCTAGTTCACGTGTGTGGGACACACTCCTTTGCATGTTCTCTTGTATGTCAGTGCCTCTTTAAATGTGGCCCCAGAATTGGATGCAACAGTTCAACTAAACCTGGCTAGGTCCAAGTAGGTTGGAACTATATTATCCAGTTCATATATTTCTGGTGTTGTATGCTGAAGTTAAATGGGGTTTATGGTAGCTAAGTCATAGTATTGGCATCTATCAAGATTTATAATCTCCATATCACTTTTACTTGAATTATTATGACTTTATAGCCTTAGTTTATATGATTTTAAAAAATCTAAACAGAGATATTTTTCCTAATAAGTCAGATTTGATTTTGTCTGAGAATCCCAACACATCATGACCTCCCTAAATCTTCATTTATTGCATTTCAGAGCATTATTCATTTGCATATAGACTCACTGGCCACTGACTTAGTACTTCTTCAAAAATAATTGATAAAAATGTCAAACAAGATTGCATCTATTTCAAATACTCTTAAATGATAGGTTCTTTTGGTTAAAATTGATCTATTATTAAGTGCTTTTGGAATAGCACTATTCAAACTACTAGGTAATAAAAGCTAATGTTTATTCAGCATATATTATTTGCCAAGTAATTCTCACAGCAACCCTGTATTATAAGAAATATTATCCCCATTCGTTAGGTGAGAAAAGTGAGGCAGATATAGGTTGTTCATATTCAGAAAGATTGTAAGTGTCAAGGCAGGCTTTCTAGCAGGACTGTGACTCCACACGGATGCTCTCAGCCATTACACCACATACCCCGGGAGCACTCTCACAGCTTTCTGTCACCCTCACAGGGATCATGGGGAAGTGCTCCTGCAGCCCCCAAGTCTACCATTCTGTTGACACTCTCGCAAAGAGAAATCAGTGTTTTGCATGACTCCATAGATAAGCAGGTGTTATTTATTATAATCACCTCTTTGCTTCACGTTGACAAATTATTTTTAGTGTCTAATTTAGAATTTTTCCAAAAATTACTGTTAATCTTACTGATCTACGAGATTCTAGAATGAATCTTTCCCCATCTTGGAAGCTGGAACGTTTTTCCTTCAGCCCCGTGGCAGCCCTGCTGGTTCTCCTTGCCTGGGCTTGCACTCTTGGTGGCGGCACTGAAACACAACTGAGCCACATGAAGAGGACAGGCGCGTGTGACAGGCTGGTTACTTTGAGAAGGCTCACACCTCCCCACACACAGGAGAGGCTGAGAAGCCGGGAGAAGGTGGGAAGCCAAGACAGTGAGGCGGATTCTCCACTCCCACTTCCTAAGGCTCTGCTTCTGCTCCCTGACTGTTCCCATCCATTCCCATCCCTCTCCCCAAAGGCTTCCTCTGAGTTTCAGCAACCTCAGAATTTTAGCTTCAACAACGTGACCACCCCAGCCTTGACCCTACAGGATCATTTACCTCAAGTGCTTGCATAAAATCGGACTTTCCCTTGGTGACAAATCCCCAGCACAGGGAGCTCATGTGTTGGAGCTGGACAGCAAATGCATGGGTCTATCCTGCCTATGGACGGTACTCATTAGGGCAGTGTAGCCAAGCCCTCTAGCCAGTGATGTTCACAGATTATGTTCTGGGCAGAAGCAGAACTCGTGAGCAGGGCCATAGATTCTGCTGGAATGCTAAAACTTTTTTTTTTTTTTTTTTTTTTTTTTGAGACGGAGTCTCTCTCTGTCACCCAGGCTGGAGTGCAGTGGCGCGACCTCGGCTCACTGCAAGCTCCGCCTCCCGGGCTCACGCCATTCTTCTGTCTCAGCCTCTCCGAGTAGCTGGGACTACAGGCGCCCGCCACCACGCCCGGCTATTTTTTTTTGTATTTTTAGTAGAGACGGGGTTTCACCGTGGTCTCGATCTCCTGACCTCCTGATCCGCCTGCCTCGGCCTCCCAAAGTGCTGGGATTACAAGCGTGAGCCACCGCGCCTGGCCCTAAAACTCTTTTTTTTAATTTAACTTTCAAGTTCAGGGTATGTGCACTACCCTGATAGTAGTACACATACCCTGAACTTATTTATTATGTAGGTAAACTTGTGTCATGGGTGTTTGTTGCACAGATCATTTCATCACCTAGGTATTAAGCCTAGTACTCATTATTTTTTTGGCTCCTCTCCCTCCTCCCACCCTCCATCCTCAGGTAGGCCCCAGTGCGTGCTGTTTCCCTGTTATGTGTCCATGTGTTCTCAGCACTTAGCTCCCACATATAAGTGAGAACATACAGTACTTGGTTTTCTGTTTCCTGCGTTAGTTAGCTAAGGAAAATGGCCTCCAGCTCCATTCACATTCTTGCAAAGGACCTGATCTTGCTCTTTTTTATGGCTGCGTTGAAAACATTAACCATGAACTAAGCACCCATGAATTCACCAAGATTACAAAATCAGCTCTGTAATGACTATACCTTTCAGTGCTGTGGAATGTAATTCCCTTAGGCCTGGAAAAGTTCATTGAAAGGAGTGGACTCTTTTATCTTGTAGACTGGAATTCCATGTCTCTTCTTCCAGTTTCAAAATGAATCTAGGCATGTTTCTACCTCCTCTTCATTGACATCACACTCCCTTCTGAAAGCATCCATGCCATCCATGTTTCGATCTTTCACTTGCCCTAGTCACAGCCTTAAAATTAGACATTTTTTCTAATGTTCAACGATATTTTTCTGTGCCATTTCCCAAAGTTTAGCTAGTTCGTATGTGTACCCATAAAATGGTCAGAAAGTTCCGTGGAACCTCTTGGGTTTCTGCCTAGATTGATTTCTTTAGAGGGTTCTCCTTTTTTGCACCCCCCAAAATTATTCCTGATTTTGTAGTGAGAATTTAGTTTTTCAGAATTTGCCAATTTTCTAGAATTTTCTTTCCTTTTTCAATTGCTTTTTCATTTGTTTATTTTTTTAATCCATAGGCTTATATCTTGTTTTGCAGTTTGAATCCCCAAAACCTTAGTCCGGTTAAGTGGTCAGCCATCACAGGCTCTACGTTAAGGCAAGGCGATCACTGTCTCCTAATGTTTTGGTCACTTCCATATTAACAACCAATTCTTTGCTAGCCAGAATTAGTCCAGAGTTGCACTTCTCTTCATGGTCTCCTTTATATGAGGAGAGCATATAAAGAATTCAACTAATGCTACATTTTTTGGGGAACAAGACATCTCATAGGTATCTAGATGGTTGAAACAGTCTCCCCATCACCACTCCTGTAGATCTCTTTTGGTACATTAGTGTTGATAGATTTCCTTTTCAAAAGATTGCCGTCTCTACTGAAAAGAAGCTGAGGTGGGAGGATAAAGTCCTCCAAATCTGGCTGCATTCCAGAATCATCTGGGGATCTTGTTAGAAAAATTTATTCCTAGTCGTCATCCCAGACTTAATTAAAACCTTGAGGATTCCCCAAGAGCAAGCTTTGCACAAGCCCCTGGTCCAGCACTTGAGACCACTGTTCATAGTCCACTTCCACCAAGATAGCCTGTTTTATCGTCACTTCAGTGCTCTCTCCTGGGGCGGGAAAAGTATAGGCGTCTTGTTAACATTTGCCTGCTATTAAATGTTACTTTCCAATGAGGACTTACTCTTCCCTTGCTATGGCTGAGTTATGTATTTTATCTCACCAAGACCTGGTCATACTGTTGATATTACATTTACCTCATTATATTAAACATGTCGGATTCACTTTACAGGTTTTGTATTCTGATCCTAAACTTTCTCCTCCTTTTCCTTATTGGGCACCTTGGTCACTATCATCTTCCATTAAATCATTTTCTTATTCCTTCCCCTTTTCCACTAAAGTCCATTTCAAGTCCTTATGATTGTATGGGGGACTTCGATCAAAGGCATTTCCCTCCAGTCTTTATAACATGCATTTCATCTCTTGCCAAATCCTTGCTGATGTCATCCTGTTCACCCTAGATGCTTATATCACAGTTTGTTGCACTCCCATATCCTCCTTTCAGTTGCAAAATAATGCATTCCAAGTGGAAGAATGGATAAAAAACATCACCAGTATCCCTGAATCTTGCAGTTTCACATCCATATTCTCCATGTCTATAGCCTAAACAACATTTTCCATATACCACGACTGAGAAACATCAGGCTCATGGGATATTGTCAATACTTAAAGTGATGCTAGCTGTTATGGAGAACTCATACATTCTCAGATGCTTACTGCAACACAAGGTTATTTCTAATCACATCAGAGTCAAAGGCAGGTGTTTCTGGCTTCCATGTGGTAGTTCATGAAACCAAAGGAAGGGGAAGTCAATTTGCGGAAGCCACATAACTGTCTCTGCAACAAATGTTGATAGATGTTTCACAAATAGAGACCTATATTCTAATAAATCTGGGATATGCCAAATTAAAACACAATTAAGCAGGATTTGTTGTTTTGTTTGTGTTTGCTGTGGTATTTCCTCAGACTGTCACTATCCTAAATATGCATTCTTCGTTCCTTTATCCATGCATCCAGTCAGTAGGATATATTTTAGACACCTAGGCTATGGACATGTGACTGTTTTATCATCAATTTTCCTTGTCACGATGGAGGAAACACACCGTAATCAGTTTATCACACAATAAAAATGTAACCACAGGCAGTGTTAAGTGCTGGGAGGGAAAGTTATAGTGTACCCAGAAGGCATGAGATCCCCCAGAAGGACTGAGCTCCTTTGTGGGTCAGGAAAGGCCTCCCTGAGGATGAGTAACACACCAGGTGCCAGGAGGCTTGAGATGTGAGGGACTGGAAGGAGAGCAGTGTGAGGCTCATAGGTGGACAGGGACCTGGCCTACAGAGCAGGGTGGGCACATTAAGAGTTTCAGAGACCTCTTGGAGAGCAGCAGGAGGTCTTTCAAGGGTGTGGTCAGATCTGCACTTTTAAAACAATAGCTCTGGCTACCAGAATAAACTGGAGGGAGGTAAGAGTAACGGTGGAAACCCAGTAAGGGGATTGCTGTAGGCCAAGGGAGAGAGAGCTCTAGGTCTTCACCATTGCTGGGGAGGAAATATGTGATCGAAGGATTTCAGAGCACTTAGGAGGTACAATTGACAGAAACGGATGAACAACAGGATGAAGGAAAGGGAGACATCAGAATATAGCCTGATAGATAGAACTGCATGCAGGGACAACCACCAGGGGAGATTAGTCCCAAATAGATTATCCTTGCCCAGAAGTCTGATTAATGAACATCTATTGGACATTTGTATTCCACAGAGCATTCTCAGGAAAACATTATTCTAGAAATATTTTCCAAGTTTATTTCATTTTCCCCTCATACAAACAAGCAGACTTTTGAAGTTCATGAGGTATGAGAGAGTTCTTTGCATCTCAGATGTTTATTTTGAGAATTACAGTAATATTTGTCATTAATGTAATGCCCATCATGTGCTAGACAGTACTACCAATACTTTGATAGATATAATTGTCTATCCTCATAGTAGTCCAGTAACTGAGTATAATTATGCTCACAGGAGGACAGGGATTGAGATGGGGAACCATATTCAGTGCAGGATGTGTCATCACTACAGGAAGTGATGAAACTATGTTCACACTCAGTGCTGCATGAAGACAGTGTGGGCTCTGGAGTCCACCTGTCTCCAAAGCTCTTTACCAGCTGTGATCTTGGGCAAGGAATTTAACGTCTGGCTGCTTTGGTTCTCTCGTGTGTAAAATGAAGATAATAATCCACACACCTGGAAAATATTGAGTCCTCAGGAAATGCTTATTACTCCCCTCCATGCCCCTTCTGGAGAGAGCCCAGCTCCTGCCTGGTCATTCAGCTTCTTCCTGGGACGCTTCAGGAAATGGTTTCTCACCCTTACACCGGCTCACCTCCATCTCTTGGAAATGCCATCTCCATTCTTTGTGCCCTGCCAGTTAGGGTGGTGGCTCCTCCCTGGCGAGGTCTATCTTCCTCTCCAGGCAGAGTTCACATTTTGTTTTCTTTCTCTTCCGAGTTCCCTAACTCGATTCATGGATTTCTCCATAAGGGCTTTGCTTTCTCTCTGTGCTCTCAGAATCTGTTTAAAGGCAAATTTCTTCTGTCCTTGTAAAGACCTTGCATCCGCTCTAATAAGTGAAGTGTAAATCAATATTTGTATTTGCAGTGCACATCACTGCTGGTCACATGACGACATAACAGATTCCAAACAGGTGCCAAGGACGATTCTTCAATTTACAAATTGCTTGGTTTAAAGGTAAATGCCAGTCTTTAGCTCCCTGTTGAAAACAGCTCCAGGCACTGTGCTTTCTATTGTTCTAGAGGGGAGTCGCTGGAATTAGAACTGCCTCAGCCAGCACTCTTCTATCTGCTGACTACCATGGGATGCTAATGACAAAGATGTAGTAAGTTCTCTAGCACTCACTCTCAAGAGAATGTCTTCTAGGCACCCACACACATGATAGAATGTGCTAAACTGGTAGTCTCTGTACCTGCTTCAGAGTGAAGCAGGTAACTTCAGAATGAAGTTTAAACCCAAACTCCACTACTTAGTAGCTAGGTGACCTTGGGCAAGTTCCTTAGTGTCTATGTGCCTCACTTTCCCCTTCTGTAAAACGGAGTAATAAGAGTCAACGAGTCCGTATATGTAAAGAGCCAAAACAAAGTCTGGCAAATAGTGAACACATCTATAAATGTTCACTGTTATTATTTGCACTGATGCTGATGTAAGAGAAACACCTCAGTAAAGTGTAGAGAAGTTCACAAATAGAGAGCCTTCAATTCTTTAGGCTGAGATATAATTAATGATTCATTTCTCAAGACATTTAATTTTCCTCTTGTTTTCTGCCTGCAGCCTGCATGGTTAATGCATTTTGACACTTCTCACTAAGGATAAATGACAAATGATAAAACCAATAATTTTTTCCACTTATTTTACTCAAAGCTCCGTTAAGAAAAATAATGAAAAAATTTTAATTTCAGTGAATAGCAGGAGTGTTCGTATTGTCCCTATCATTTTAAAAATTGTTTTGGTTAATCTCTATTATTACAGAGAATAAAGACTTGCTATATCCTGGAGTTTAACAACTCTTATTTTATTTTATTTTTGAGACAGAGACTTACTCTGTCGCCCAGGCTGGAGTGCAGTGGCGTAATCTTGGCTCACTGCAACCTCTGCCTCCCGGGTTCCAATGATTCTCCTGCCTCAGCCTCCCAAGTAGCTGGGACCACAGGCACCCACCACCACACCTGGCTAATTTTTGTATTTTTAGTAGAAATGGGGTTTCACCATGTTGGTCAGGCTGGTCTCGAACTCCCAACCTCAGGTGATTCACCCACCTCAGCTTCCCAAAGTGCAGGGATTATAGGCATGAGCCACCACACCCGACCAATAATACTTATTCTTAAGAAAAGAATTGCCACTGAAGGAAATAGGAAAAATTCTTCTTGAGTAGTTGATGGCTTTCAAAATATTAAATTACTAAACCTCTACCTACCTCAGTTTCCAGAACTCTAAAATGGAGATAACAATACTACCTTCATTACAGAGCTGCTAGGATTTTTAACTTAGAATAATGACCAGCATGGAATAAGTGCTAATACATATTATCTATGGTTATTTTAACATAAACATAGTCTCATGGATTATTTTTTTGCGCTCTGAAGCAGGAGACCCCAATCTTTTTGGCACGAGGGACTGTTTTTGTGGAAGACAGTTTTTCCATGGACCAGGGGTGGGCTGGGAGGATGGTTTTGGGATGATTCAAGTGCGTTGTATTTATTGTGCATTTTATTTCCATTATTCGTACATTGTAATATACAATGAAATAATTATACAAGTCACCATCATGTAGAATCAGTGGGAGCCCTGAGCTTGGTTTCCTGCATTAGACAGTACCATTGGAGGGTGATGGGAAACAATGACAGATTACCAGGCATTCGATTCTCATAACGAGCACGCAACCTAGATCCCTCGCATGTGCAGTTCAGAATAGGGTTCATGCTCCTATGAGAGCTTAATGCCACCAGTACTGGTCTGGGGATTGGGGCCCTTGCTCTATAACATTTTGCGGTAAATAAATCTGTGGTTTCCAGAGCAGCCTTCCCAATTGTAATTAACATCAATTAGCCCCACTGTGTTGAAAGCAGTGCTGCTTCTCCTGCCTTCCAGTTTTCCTACAAAAGCCACTGGGATTGTAGATAAAATCCTGTTTTCCAGTTGGCAAGATGCAGAGAGGCAGATGAAATTTTGTCTGAGCAGCGGTGGATCTGAGCCGACTTTGATTATGGCTCCACCGCCAACGCTTCCTGGGCAGATGAGTCATGCTTCCTGGAACTGTCTGTCAGAGGAAGTTTGCTTCTGGGACTTTTGCATTTTGCTTAGAGCTTAGAGATAAGCTATTACAATTCTAAGTTCAGCTGCTATTCAAAAACATGCATAAAAGCTGGGAAGAGTTTACCAAACATTTCAATTTATATCTTGATACCAGATATGAGTCTAGCACTGTACTAAGCATGATACCTGGATTCAAAAAAAGTTTGGGATGAAGTATATCTGTTAGTTAGCAAAGCCAGATGCTTTGTAGTGTCATTGAGTTTAGCATGAGGCATTTTAGAAGAAATTTTGGATTTAAGATTGCCTGAGTAAAATGTGATTTTTTAAATTATAAAATATTGAAAGAAGAAATGTTATTTCAGTGTGATCAAAATCCCTTTCCTTAAAAAGAAATACTGATCTTTTCTGACCATCTTTCACAATGAAGGATTTTCATATGATTGCATTAATTTGCAGCAGTTAATGAACCAAACATTCCAACCTTCAAAAGAGCCTCTGCTCTCAGATTCAAAAGAAACTCTGCGTGTTTCCTCTCTTCAAACATGAAGGACAGAATTAGGATGAATAATAATCAAACCTAAAATAATTTCTAAACTACGCTGAAGCAGTAAAAATTCCATTAGATGCTCAGAACTTGAATTGTCCTATGCACACTGCCTTTCCTGGTTGACCTCTGGTCGCTTTGCTCCTCAGACTGGCCAAAGGCAGGGCGACCGAAAGGTCTCTTCCACTATCAGACAGGCTCATGGTATGAATAAGCATGCATTGAGCAAAATGCTAAATTTTAAACACTGGTAATTACAGTTGTGGATTTCAGTTAACTATATTGACTTTCTACTTTTTAAAATGGGAAAGATTTCCAATTGCAACATTACAGAATTTTGTTTAAACACAAATCTTTACCCTGCAGTTCTTACACTGGCTATTTATTTATTTATTTATTATTTTTTCTTTCTTTCTTTATTTTTTTTGAGACGGAGTCTCACTCTGTTGCCCAGTCTTGAGTGCAGTGGTGCATTCTCAGCTCACTGCAACCTCCGCCTCCCAGATTCAAGCCATTCTCCTCCCTCAGCCTCCTGAGTAGCTGTGATTACATGCGCCTACCACCATGCCTGGCTAATTTTTGTATTTTTAGTAGAGACGGGGTTTCGCCACAATGGCCAGTGTGGTCTTGAGCTCCTGGCCTCACGTGATCCACCCATCTCGGCCTCCCAAAGTGTCGGGATTACAGGCATGAACCACCGCGCCCAGCAGGCTCTTTATTTAATAGACTTTCTTTTCTTGCTCTCGCTGTCTTCAGGGAGAGCCCAGATGGCAGTCCTCTGGCTTCTTCCAGCTCAAAGGTCTATGATTTCACGTTGTTCTATGAACCAGGTTCTTCTCTGTTCCTGAGACCATCTGCAGCAGGTGGTGAGAATTTTAAGAGGCATAATAATAATAATAATAAATGTTCAGTGTTTTACTGTAGCAGGACAGTTGACAGAGGGAAGGCTGAGGTTTATAGAATTAAATTTTCATGTCTACACAGGAGAGTATGCTTGGCTTTCAAAGCATTTCACTTAACTCTAGGGAGAGATTTAGGAGCCCCTGCTTCATCAGTGACTATTGAAACTTACGTTTAGATGAAGCCGTCAGTCCCTGAACATCTGAAGACATTATTATTTTTAAAATTTTTAATTTTTGTGGGTAATTAGTAGGTGTATATATTATGGGGTACATGGTGTGTTTTGATACAGGCATGCAATGTGTAATAGTCACATCATGGGAATAAAGAAATAATTTTTTATAAATAATTAGTCTAATTAATAATAAAAATCTCTATGACAAAAGGAAGCATTAAAGGCAAAATATGATTTTAAATTAATCCTGGACCAGATTACCTTACGTGGTAACATTTCAGTGGATTAATTTTTACATATAACCTTGAGATACATAAGAAAAGATTATGGAGATAGACAATGTAATATTTTTAGTAGGCCAGGTGTTTATTTGACAGTCTAAAAGGGTATGAAATTCTGAGATTGGAGAAACATTACTAATGCATATCTCTACTGCCATGTCAATAGGTCCCCAAAGGTACTGCTTTAAAAATAAATTTATCAGATCACAAAGGAATTCATAGTCATTATAGGAAATTGGGAAAATGTAGAAAAAGCTAGATTTAAAAATCCTAAATTATATCACTATTACTAATATTTGGTAGTATTGATTTCCTATCATTGCTCCTTGTATATTTATTTTATTTTAATATTGGAAGAAGATTATTCTGTACATACTAACCCATAATGACTTTTTTCATCTAACAATAGCTTGTGACTATTTCCCCATGTTATTTATTATGTTATTTTCGACATTGCACATCCCATCATCACCATACAGCCACCAATTCCTGTTGTGATACACTTAGAATCTTTTCAAATCTTCACCATTATAAACAGTTCTGAGATAAATATCTTTGTAGTTAAATGTTTTCCCACATCCATGATTAGACAATGATTTAAAAAATAAAAAGACCCAAATTGTGGCTTCTAATAGGAGTAATATATAGAAAGCAGAAATAAAAATGTAAATTCACCAGTAAGAGCAGACAGCAACTAGCCACCACATAGAAAGGAAACACTGGTTTTTGTATGAGACAGACCTGTAACTCAGGGTGACATCAAGTAACTCAAAATGTGGTCTTTCGATGGCAAAGCCCAACATTATGAGTAATTGTTACTTTTAGATGATATTTCATATTTCCTGCCCCACCCTGTCAGCACATGGCAAGGCGGCTTTTTCTGTGCCTATGTCAGGGAGCATGCTATGAGTGGCCATGTGCCTATGGAGGGGACTTAGCCTCCTGAGGGCCATCTTGGAGTCAGCTGGGATCAACCATGCTCTGCTTATCAGCCTTCCTCTACATTTGCCTCATTTATCCACCATGATTTGATTTTGCATTTGCCCCCTTGGGCTTTGCTTATCCACAATGGGAGGGCTGTATCTCCTCTGTGATTCTTATTTTTTATTTATTTATTTTTTGTGAGACAGAGTCTTGCTCTGTTTCCCAGGCTGGAGTGTAGTGGTTCGATCTCGGCTCACTGCAAGCTCTACCTCCTGGGGTTCAAGCAATTTTCCTGCCTCAGTCTTCCAAGTAGCTGGGATTACAGGCATACACCACCACACCCAGCTAATTTTTTGTTAGCTAATTTTTAGTAGAGACAGGGTTTTGCCATGTTGCCCAGGCTGGTCTTGAACTCCTGGCCTCAAATGACCACCCACTTCGGCTTCCCTAAGGGCTGGGATTACAGGCGTGAGCCACCGCTCCCAGCCTCTGTGATTCTGGTTTTGCAATTTCTACTGTTGTGACAGGAACATTTCAAAGCCCTTCAAATTTAAAGTAACCTAAACTTGGATAAAGTTCCAAGTTTTTCCAGGAGATGTGAGTGCAAACCGCAGCAACAACATTTTTAACAATCACTCTAATGAGGCCTCTCCATAGATCCTGCTGCGGTGGTTGTTTGAGGTGGGGAACATCTGAGCAAATGCCCTGAGAATTCCCTGGGTCCCATCCTTCTGGAGCTCCAGTGATTTCAGCAGGAACTACAGGGCTGGGTAGGACCCAAAGGGGAGGGGAGGCTGCAACAGGAAGAAATGCGTCTCACTTTTAGCATGAGAGCCACTTTGCTTGCCAGTGGAGTCTATCCACCTCACTGTGGCAGCCTTAACGGCCTCTGGTTTCCTAACTCTGTTTGCTGCTGTCCCCTGCATGATCTGTCCTCCCGCAATCCCTTCCACACACACAGCATGCTTATCTCCACCCCACACAGGATGATTCGCCTTGGTTTCTGCATGGCTGTCCGGGATGCCTCAGTCTCCACAATGCCCAAGTTGTCATAGCAACACACTGCAAGGAATGGCCTCCACCTCCTCACTGAATTCATCACTTCCCCATCTGCCCTACCAGTGATGATTTCTGTGAACTGTTTTATGTGAGTCAGCTCGTGTTCTCTAATCCCCAACATCTTTCTTTTCTCATAGCTATTTTGGGGTGGTCTTTCTGGAAAAAATGTTGATTCCCTTTGCCTCTGACAAAGAGTTAGGGTAACAATTTGAGCACATTCCACATGCCAAGCCTCATAGCAAACCTTTTACGTGGTTTATCTCATTTGCTGTTGGCAACAATATTATGAGATAAGTACCATTATGGTGCCAGATTTATGGATAAAGACATTTTAGCTTGAAGAAGTTCAATAATTTTCACAAAATTGTGCTCTCTAAATTTTAGAGCTGGGCTATGAACACAGAGCCTGGCTCTGGCCACATTGACATTAGTCTAGTACGTTCTGCAATAAAATGGCTTTCCTGCTTGTGATTGAAATATAATCTTCTATTAGTGACACTGACTTCAAAATGCCACTCTATAAACTCATTGAGTATAGTTCTCAAAAATTTAACGATCATCTTTTCATTGAGTAGAATTTTTATTCTGTAGCAAGAATAGGGGATTCTCTACTACACCCAAAATTTCTCCTCACAGCAGATGAATTATTTCAATTACATGTTAAGCTATAAAGAATAGAGGTTTTTTTGGAATTTGCAAAGATTTATAATTGGAAATGGACCAAATTATTCTCCAGAAGTTTCTCCATGTTTTAATGATACCATCCTAAAGAAACTCTTGAGTTGCTTTTTCTACATGGACTATATTTAATTAATTCTTAAAATTGATTTTCTCCTATGAAAAAGAATTTTCTTCCAGAAAACCTTCCAGGAAATAAAAGAAACACATTTACAAACAGTATGAATTAGACGTCAATCTAAAACAGAAAGGGCTGAGTTTTAATTGTCACTCACTGTGATTCTAAAATGAGTTTGGGGCCGGGCATGGTGACTCACACTTGTAATCTCAGTTCTTTGGGAAGCCGAGGTCGGCAGATTGCTTGAGCCCAGGAGTTCGAGACCAGCCTGGACAACATGGCGAAACTCTGTCTCTACAAAAAATAAAAAAATAGCTGGGCATGGTACTGCACGCCTGTAGGTTCTGCCACCAGGAGGGTTAGGCAGGAGGATGGCTTGAGCCTGGGAGGGTGAGGCTACAGTTAACCTTATTGCACCACTGCACTCCAGCCGGTGCAACAGAGCAAGATCCTGTCTCAAACCAACAAACAAAAAAAAAGTTAAGCAAAAAAGTTAATTTCTACATCCCAAGCTCATATATATATATATATAAGATAATTACTTGTAATTTTAATTTATTACAGTTTAAAATTTTTAGCCATAAAACAATTTAGCAAGCAAGGCACTTGAAAGGCATATTTTTATTCTTGGAGATCCTGCAATTCATAAAGTTGATTTCTACTGAGGGGACAGGTGGGGTGTCTGGGTCTCTGCTCACTTAGAACTTGACTTTCAGTGACTCCTAAGTACCCTCAATCTTAGAAAAAAATTGGATCTCTATCAGTGATTGACCACACTTGGTGTCTTTAGTGTTATATCCTCCCCTTTGTTATGGGTCCTTCCTATTTAGGAGTCCACGGATCATTTCCTATTGCAACTGGAGTCTGAATTCACTGTGGTATTGTAAACTATGTGCCAAATTATCAAACCCGCACAAAGGAAGTAGATAGAAACTGGTAAGTGTGGCTAAGGCAAGAGATTTCCTTCCTCTCTGAGTGTGTCAAGAGGAGTTGAGGTATTTGGGGGTAGGGTGGGGGTGGGGGGACCTAAGCCACGAAAATCCTAAGTGAATAATCTCTTTAAGAGAATAACAAAAGATTTCACAGAGGAAGGTTTTGTAATATACACATCTCCACATCTGAAGATATATTTAATGGCCAATTTGAAAATGTAAGCGTTATTTTAGTAATTTAGAAAAATACCCCTAAACACAGTTACAGAAATTAGATCTGCGGCCGAGGCGGGCGGATCAGGAGGTCAGGAGATCGAGACCACGGTGAAACCCCGTCTCTACTAAAAATACAAAAAAAATTAGCCGGGCGTGGTAGCGGGCGCCTGTAGTCCCAGCTACTCGGAGAGGCTGAGGCAGGAGAATGGCGTGAACCCAGGAGGCGGAGCTTGCAGTGAGCCGAGATCGCGCCACTGCACTCCAGCCTGGGCGACAGAGCGAGACTCCGTCTCAAAAAAAAAAAAAAAAAAAAAAAAAAAAATTAGATCTGCATATTCAAGGTGACACTCGCAATCTTTCTTAGTTTTTACTAGTTTCCTTTCTGTAATTCAATTAGAACTTCAAGTATTTTTCACTCTGAGTAGATCTTTAGGCTCTCTAAAAGCAGGGCCACTCCAGCGTGCTTGTCAGTAGTCGCAATGAGTCACAGCTGGAACGTCCTGTGGTTAACATTCTGCTCTGAAAACAGAATCAGAATCAGTGAGACGGGTTTCCATGGTAACCTGTATTTGTATACTTTGAAAAATGACTGTTCCTTTTTGTGTGGTTTCGGGTGGTCAATTTGCGCGGGAATGAATTGTAGAGGTGACGTTACCCATCTGTGTGAATATAAACAAAAAACCTGATTTTATTAATGGCAAACTTTAAAAAACGAGGTATGAGTGTTTTTTTTTTCCTTTTCGAGACATTGTTCTACATATTTATACTTGATTGGATATTATATTTAAGCATTTTCATAAATGTCTATTTGATGTTTATTTTAATGCATAATTTTCTCCCCCTCAAAGGCAAAAAGAAACTAATTGTCATTCATCAGTGTGGCCCCCCAAACGTACTGCCTCGCCCCCCACCCCCACCCAGTACTTTTACAATGTGTTATTAAAGATCACTGAACAGCCGAGATTCAAGGGTCTCCTTCAATACGTAATCCCATCTGGAAAGAAGAAAAAAAAATCCTTCTAAGTTATGTGAAAATGCCACGTCTCTTAAACTTGCAGAGCTGAGAGGCAAAAATGCTATCTCGTCCACGGCTTTGTACAGAATTGAAGTATGATTCTTCAACATGTTGCGATGTAGTATTCCGTAAGACCCATCGAGCTTAGGGTGATTATAGTTATGGAGAAATCTTACCTTATGTTTTGTTAGTTAAGGGTTATGATGGCTTAGCTTGGGCTCAGAGGCCTGACAAAAATGAAATAATTTATGCTTTGGTCACTAAATTACAATCCAAAGGTTAAGATTTTGGGAGTGAAAGACGGTAGAGCATTTGCTTGCTAATTACTCCACTACTTGGGAGCAGTATGTTTGTTTCTGTGCTAATTAGTTTAGAACTGGACTTCATGCCCTAGAATTAAGAAAAACTCTAAAGCTGAGATGAATCTCCTGCAGGGAAGCAAGGATTTAGAACCACAGACTGCAAGGTTGGCCTCTCGCCTTCCGGTTTCTCCGCCTGCATGAGAGGGTGGGACTCAGCGCTAAGGTGAAAAGCTTCTGTCCCGTTTCGTTTCCCTCTTCATTTTCTGTTGATTTATTCTTCTCTTATTCTCCCCTATTCATTATAGGGGAGGCTTCTGATAAATGTGTAGAATATTAGAAACTTGATAATAAATATACACATTCAAAGCAGCAGTACGAAAAACAGAAAAAAAGGAAGCTACAGCAATAAGCCTGAAAAATAAAACTCATCTTTATTCATTTGGTTAAAATGCTTAGGTTTAGTACTTTGGGGTGAATGACATAATGGGCTTCTGAGCTTGTCTTTTTAAAAATCTCTGCTGACCTTCCCTGAAATCTCACAAGCACTTAACGATGAACAGCCGATTTGAGAACTCAACGAGACAGGCCAAGGTTTAAAAATCTGCGATTTATCATGACCTTAAACAAGGCCCTCACCTGGTTCTCCCTTCTACGGAGTGGCACAAAGCGTCCAAATCCTTTATAGTCAAAGAGGAGCCTGTTGAAATTGAGGATTGTATGGCCCTAGTACCTATCTAACTATACAGAGTGCAAGTAATCGTGCAGATTGGGTCCTAAGTAAAATAAATACAGCTGGTGGGGGAAATCACTGCGTTCATTCATTGGAGATGCATGGGGGAACCTGCCTTTATCAAAGCCCTGCTCTGGGCAGTGAGGGGAAGGCCAGAGGTGGTCTGTGCTTTAAGGCGACTCACAATCAGTAGGGGAGGTAAGACACACAAGCCCATAACAAGAATGCCTGGGGATGTGACCATTTTCACAAAAGAAGCACAGATGAAAAGCTAATGGCTTTCAAAGGCAGACTAATTTATGTCTGACTGTGGGGATTAGGGGCGGCTCCAGGGAGGTGCTTTGTAACATTTGGTGGTAAAGTTCTCCACACTCAAATCATATGTTTCAAACAGTATTTCATGTCATAACATTTTATTCAATGAAAATAATTTGGTCAGTCTGGAATTTATTGAATCCAGATTATATATTTATGCATGGACACGTGCAAACACACAGACACTCACACATACTCTTAAGTAGATGTACTCTCCAAGGGAATCCTCGAGGAAATCCATGCGTCCATTACCAGGTATTTTCTGTTTCATTGTCATGGGCAGCTTATCCCAAGGGTAACTGGAACAAAGTGTTTAAAGGGAACATGAAGTCGATTAGGTGAAAATGTAATGGCCTGAGTCCTGAGGAAGCCAGTCTTGTTGGATTGCCATTATCTTTCTCAAGTGAAGAGATATGGTAGAGAGATTTTTGTGTTTTTTAATTTTTATTTTTCAGTTTGGAGATATACAGCTGATAAAATCATTAAATGAGGTAGGTTAAGGGGACACAACCTTGCACCCTCCATTTCTCCTTGAAGATATAAATACGTCAATGGAAAAATGGGCAAAGACATCAGTGAACAATTTCCAAGAGAAGAAATCTAAATGCCCCTAAACATGAAAAAAAAAATTCTTCAATGTCAAAGTAATCAAAATAATACAAATTAAGACAATTACAAAAAAGCAATTTTTCACTATCAGTACTGGTTTAAAACATGATCGTCATCATAATTGACAAAGCTCCGCTGAAAGAAACACCTCTGTTAACTGCTGGTGGGAGGGTAAGTTGGTGTAAACTTTCTGGTAAGAAATTTAATAATATTTTATAAAGAGCCATAGGATTATACTGTTTGTTATTCCCTTTCTAGGAATCTTTTTTAAAAAAGAAACATTTGAAGTATCAAACAGTATTTATATCAGCAAAAGACTGGAAATATCTTAAATGAAACAACAATAGAATTATAATATAAATACATTATATTTGTGACATTTTACACCAAGGTTTCCACAGACAATTAAGTGATATGTTCAATGAAAAACAAGAAACACAATCAAATACATAGCTCAAATGTATAAACACATATATACACCTGCACAAATAGGTATATTACACATATATACAAATGAAAAAAGTATCGAGAAATTTTTGGATTTAATGAAATATTAACAGTGTTTGTCTTCAGTCAAATCAATGTTTGTATTTTCCTTTTTCATACATTTCTAAAATGTCTGATTATTTCACAGGTAGCATTTATTTTAAAAATTATCTCTTGAGGGGATGGCTACCCCATTTTCTATGACACGATTATTACACATTGCATGCCTGTGTCAAAGTGTCTCATGTACGCTATAAATATATACACCTACTATGTACCCATAAACATTTAAAAATATTTTAAAATTATATCTTACAATTATAATAGCTGCTATTCATTGAGCCCCCCTATGTGTTGTTAATATGTGAATGCCTACTATTTCCCTATTCTGAGCCGGAATTATACTTTGGACTTGCTAGGTTGACATAAAACCAAAAGTTACTAGTTGGGTTTCCAAATTTATTGGGCTTAGGAATCAGATCCATCTCTAATACCCTCTCTATGCAATTATCAATTTTTAATTCTTATGTTGAGTTCTGTGTACTCAACCTACCTCAGCAGATTTACCTCTAACTTTTGAACCAAGGAACAGCTTTTGCTACTTGGGTAGACTTGGATTTTTCCATCTGACAAACCATGTATTTTTACATGGGAAAGTTTCTCTTCGATTTCAGCTCTATGATGGACCACGGTGGATGGGACGCTACTGTGGAGTAGACCTGCCCCCTCCAGGGAGTACTACAAGCTCCAAGCTTCAAGTGCTGCTCCTTACAGATGGGGTTGGCCACCATGAGAAAGGATTTCAGATGCAGTGGTTTGTTTACGGTAAGCCGGGTGCTGATCTCAGTTGTATTTCCTGTTGCTATTTGACCAAGAATTTTTTCTTTTTCAGTTCCAAACTTAGAAACAATACCATGAACAAATAATGGAACCTAGGTAGTAATCTCATGCAAGGGTTTGAGAAATATACTTAGACACTGACCGAACTTGGAGAGTTAAGTCTGTTAGGATTAAGAGAGGAAGTGACATCAAAGTGGAAAGAATTTGGTTAATTGTAGGTGTAGTAATAAATTGCCTTAGATAAAGAAAGAAGCAGAACGAAGTTTGCAGGGATGAAGAATTGAACCTGGGTATAGCAAGCTAACTGCAAGGTGGGGTGGGAGTATCTCAGGTGCAATGGAATAGAATGAGACTTAAGGCTCACCTTGATGTTAAGCAGAGAAAGGATAGGGATAGACTAGAAAGAATGAAAGTCAGACAGGGATGAGGAAAAGGAAGGGGTAGGGTTGGCCTGAGAGGAGGAGAATTTGAGCTGTGATGCACAAAGCCAGGGGCATGTGTTGTACTTGTCAAACAGGAAGGGGCACATCTGGATCCCACCTACGAATTGGTGGTTCAGGAAGCAAGTAAGGATCATCATTCCTCTGAAGATGAAAGGTCTTCTTTAACAAGCGATCTGAAATGTCTGCAAATCTCAGGTGGGCCAATCTGCAAGTGGAGAGCCCCAGAGCAGTGGTTCCCAAAATATGGTCCCTAGAGAACAGCATCAGCATTACCTGGAACTTGTTAGAAATTCAAATTCTTGGGCCCCATGCCAGGCCTACAGAATCACAAACTCTGAAGTGGAGCCCAATAATCTGTGTCTTAACTGGTCTCCCTGGTGATTAAAGTTTGGAAACTACTGAGAGGTGAAGCCAGCTGAGCTTCTGGGTCAGGTGGGGACTTGGAGAACTTTTCTGTCTAGCTAAAGGTTTGTAAATGTACCAATCAGCACTCTGTGTCTAGCTAAAGGTTTGTAAACGCACCAATCAGCACTCTGTAAAAACCCACCAATCAGCGCTCTGTGTCTAGCTAAAGGTTTGTAAATGTACCAATCAGCATTCTGTAAAAACGGACCAATCAGTGTTCTGTAAAATGTACCAATCAGCGCTCTGTAAAATGGACCAATCAGTGCTCTGTAAAATGGACCAATCAGCAGGACGTGGGCAGGGCCAAATAAGGGAATAAAAGCTGGCCACGCTAGCCAGCAGTGGCAACCCGCTCAGGTCCCCTTCCATGCTTTGGAAGCTTTGTTCTTTCACTCTTCACAATAAATCTTGCTGCTGCTCACTCTTTGGGTCCACACCACCTTAATGAGCTGTAGCACTCACTGCGATGGTCTGCAGCTTCATTCCTGAAGTCAGCAAGACCATGAACCCACCAGAAGGAAGAAACTGCGGACCCATCTGAACATCTGAACAAACAAAATCCGGACACACCATCTTTAAGAACTGTAACACTCACCACAAGGATCCACAGCTTCATTCTTGAAGTCAGCAAGACCAAGAACCCACTGGAAAGAATAAATTCTGGACACGTCTTGGTGACCCAGATGGGACAATCACCAAGCGGTGAGTACCATCGGACCCCTTTCGCTTGCTATTCTGTCCTATTTTTCCTTAGAATTTGGGGGCTAAATACCGGGCACCTGTCGGCCAGTTAAAAGTGACTAGCATGGCCGCCGGACTAAAGACACGGGTGTCAGGCTTTCTGGGAAAGGGCTCTCTAACAACCCCCAACTCCTCGGAGTTGGGAGCGTTGGTTGGCCTGGAACCAGCTTCCGCTTTTCCTGTACTTCTGGGCTGAGCCGAGGATTGACAGAGAGGAAAGCCATTCAGCTCCAGGGTCCCAACAACAAGTTGGTTGACCCTGCAGCCATGAGTGGAACTCTCAAAGTCATGTTGCCCAAGCAAGACTTGCCCATCTATCCCATCTATCCTGACCCTTGCCTCCTGGGTCCTAATGCCTGTCAGACAAATTTCCTCTCGCCTCTCTTCTCCAAGGCTAGTCTCGCTTCTAAAAACCACTCCCTGTCTCTGGTGCTTTTCTAGTTTCTCCTGTAGGAATGATTTCTAGTATAAACTCCAGGACTCTGTTACCTTCTTTAGGCACCTGGGCTAACCAATCAGAAAGACATAATTTTTCCCCAAAGCCCTGTCATGGGGGTACTATCTGGAATTTTAGGATCCCTCCTCAGACAAGCAGGCCTAACAAAAGCTAGGATATGGGTAGCTTCAGAAATTGTATCCTTCCTATTCATATAAGTGAAGACAAAAGGCACCACTCTTCCAACTCTGGAGATCCCTTCCCTCCCTCAGGGTATGTCCCTCTACTTCATTTTTGGGGCATAACATCTTTATAGGATGCAGGTAAGGTCCCAGTACTAACAAGAGAATGCTTCGGACTCGAACAGGTTTTTGAGAATGTGTCAGTAAGGGCCACTAAATCCGATTTTTCGCAGTCCTCCTTGTGGTCTAGGAGGACAGGCAAGGGTGCAGGTTTTTGATAATGCATCAGTAAGGGCCACTAAATCTGACCTTCCTCAGTCCTCCTTGTGGTCTAGGAGGAAAACTAGTGTTTCTGCTGCTGCGTCGGTGAGCGCAACTATTCTGATCAGGAGGGTCCGGGGACTGTTGTGGGTTCTTGGGCAGGAGGAGAAACAAAACAAAGCAAAACCGTGGGCAGTTTTGTCTTTCAGATGGGAAACACTCAGGCATCAACAGGCTCACCCTTGAAATGCATCCTAAGCCATTGGGACCAATTTGACCCGCAAACCCTGAAAAAGAGGTGGCTCATTTTTTTCTGCACTATGGCCTGGCCCCAATATTCTCTCTCTGATGGGGAAAAATGGCCACCTGAGGGAAGTATAAATTACAATACTATCCTGCAGCTTGGCATTTTCTGTAAGAGGGAAGGCAAATGGAGTGAAATACCTTATGTCCAAGCTTTCTTTTCATTGAAGGTGAATACACAACTATGCAAAGCTTGCAATTTACATCCCACAGGAGGACCTTTCAGCTTACCCTCATATCCTAGCCTCCCTATAGCTCCCCTTCCTATTAATGATAAGCCTTTTCTAATCTCCCCCCCCCCAGAAGGAAATAAGCAAAGAAATCTCCAAGGGACCACAAAAACCCCCAGGATATTGGTTATGTCACCTTCAAGCTGTAGGGGGAGGGGAATTTGGCCCAACCCAGGTACATGTCCCCTTCTCCCTCTCTGATTTAAAGCAGATCAAGGCAGACCTGGGGAAGTTTTCAGATGATCCTGATAGGTACACAGATGTCCTACAGGGTCTAGGGCAAGCCTTTGATCTCACTTGAAGAGATGTCATGCTATTGTTAGATCAAACCCTGGCCTTTAATGAAAAGAATGCAGCTTTAGCTGCAGCCCAAGAGTTTGGAGATACCTGGTATCTTAGTGAAGTAAATGATAGAATGACAGCCGAAGAAAGGGACAAATTCCCTACCGGTCAAAAAGCCTTCCTCAGTATGGATCCCCACTGGGACCTCGACTCAGATTATGGGGACTGGAGTCATAAACATCCAATGACCTGTGTTCTAGAAGGACTAAGGAGAATTATGAAAAAGCCCATGAATTATTCAATGATGTCCATCATAACTCAGGGAAAGGAAGAAAATCTTCCTGCCTTCCTCAAGCAGCTATGGGAGGACTTAAGAAAATATACTCCCCTGTCACCCAACTCACTCGAGGGTCAATTGATCCTAAAAGATAAGTTTATTACTCAATCAGCCACAGATATCAGGAGAAAGCTCCAAAAGTGAGCCCTGGGCCCTGAACAAAATCTAGAAGCATTATTAAACCTGGTAACCTCAGTGTTCTATAATAGGGACCAAGAGGAACAGACCCAAAAGGAAAAGCGAGATCAGAGAAAGGCCACAGCCTTAGTCATGGCCCTCAGACAAACAAACCTTGGTGGTTCAGAAAGGACAAAAAATGGAGCAGGCCAATCACCTGGGAGGGCTTGATATCAGTGTGGTTTACAAGGACACTTTAAAAAAGACTGCCCAATGAGAAACAAGCCACCCCCTTGTCCATGTCCACTATGCTGAGGCAATCACTGGAAGGCACACTGCTCCAGAGTGCAATGGTTCTCTGGGCCAGAAGCCCCCAACCAGATGATCCAACAACAGGACTGAGGGTGCCCAGGGCAAGTGCCAGCTCATGTTATCACCCTCATTGAGCCCTGGGTACATTTAACCATTGAGGGCCAGGAAATTGACTTCCTCCTGGACACTGGCATGGCCTTCTCAGTGTTAATCTCTTGTCCTGGACGACTGTCCTCAAGGTCCATTACCATCCAAGGAATCCTGGGACAGCCTGTAACCAGGTATTTCTCCTACCTCCTCAGTTGTAATTGAGAGACTTTGCTCTTTTCACATGCCTTCTTGTTATGCGTGAAAGTCCCATACCCTTATTGGGAGGGATATATTAGCCAAAGCTGGAGCTATTATCTACATAAATATGGGGAACAAGTTACCCATTTGTTGTACCCTACTTGAGGAGGGAATCAACCCTGAAGACTGGGCATTGGAAGGACAGTTTGGAAGGGCAAAAAATGCCCACCCAGTCCAAATCAGGCTGAAAGACCCCACCACTTTTCCTTATCAAAGGCAATATCCCTTAAGTCCTGAAGCTCATAAAGGATTATAGGATATTGTTAAACATTTAAAAGCCCAAGGCTTAGTAAGGAAATGCAGCAGTCCCTGCAACACCCTAATTCTAGGAGTACAAAAATTGAATGGTCATTGGAGACTAGTGCAGGATCTTGGACTAATCAATGAGGTGGTGGTTCCTCTATGTCCAGTTGTACCCAACCCCTGTATCCTGCTCTCTCAAATGCCAAGGAAGGCAGATTGGTTTGCTGTTCTGGACCTCAAGGATGCCTTCTTCTGTATTCCCCTGCACTCTGACTCCCAGTTTCTTTTTGCCTTTGAGGATCCCACAGACCACACATCCCAACTTACATGGACAGTTGTGCCCCAAGTGTTTAGGGATAGCCCTCATCTGTTTGGTCAGGCACTGGCCCAAGATCTAGGCAACTTCTCAAGTCCAGGCACTCTTGTCCTTCAATATGTGGATGATATACTTTTGGCTACCACTTTGGAAGCCTCATCCCAGCAGGCTACTCTAGATCTCTTGACATTTCTAGCTAATCAAGGGTACAAGGCACCTAGGTTGTAGGCCCAGCTTTTCCTACAGCAGGTCAAATATCTAGGCCTAATCTTAGCCAGAGGGACCAGAGCCCTCAGCAAGGAACGAAAACAGCCTACACTGGCTTATCCTCGCCCTAAGACGTTAAAACAGTTGCGGGGGTTCCTTGGAATCACCGGCTTTTGCCGACTGTGGATCTCCAGATACAGGGAGATAGCCAGGCCCCACTATACTCTAATCAAGGAGACCTGGAGGGCAAATACTCATCTAGTAGAATGGGAACCAGGGGCAGAAACAACCTTCAAAACCTTAAAGCAGGCCCTAGTACAAACTCCAGCTTTAAGCCTTCCCACAGGACAAATCTTTTCTTTATACATCACAGAGACAGCAGGAATAGCTCTTGGGGTCCTTAGACTCATGGGACGACCCCACAACCAATGGCATACCTAAGTAAGAAAATTGATATAGTAGCAAAAGGCTGGCCTCACTGTTTGTGGGTAGTTGTGGCGGTGGCTGTCTTAGTGTCAGAGGCTATCAAAATAACACAAGGAAAGGATCTCACTGTCTGGACTACTCATGATGTAAATGGCATACTAGGTGCCAAAGGAAGTTTATGGCTATCAGACAACAGCCTACTTAGATACCAGGTGCTACTCCTTGAGGGACCGGTGCTTCAGATATGTACATGCATGGCCCTCAACCCTGCTACTTTTCTCCCAGAGGATGAGGAACCAATTGAGCATGACTGCCAACAAATTATAGTCCAGACTTATGCCGCCTGAGATGATCTCTTAGAAGTCCCCTTAGCTAATCCTGACCTTAACCTATATACTGATGAAGGTTCATTTGTGGAAAATAAGGTACGAAGGGCAGGTTGTGCCATAGTTAGTGATGTAACCGTACTGAAGTAAGCCTCTTCCCCCAGGGACCAGCGCCCAGTTAGCAGAAATAGTGGCACTTACTCGAGCCTTAGAACTGGGAAAGGGAAAAAGAATAAATGTGTATACAGATGGCAAGTATGCTTATCTAATCCTACATGCCCATGCTGCAATATGGAAAGAAAGGGAGTTCCTAACCTCTGGGGGAACCCCCGTTAAATACCACAAGGAAATCATGGAGTTATTGCACTCAGTGCCAAAACCCAAGGAGGTGGCAGTCTTACACTGCCAAAGCCATCAAAAAGGGGAAGGAGAGGGGAGAACAGCAGCATAAGTGGCTGGCAGAGGCAGGGAAAGACCAGCAGAAAGGAAAGAGAGAAAGAGACAGAAAGTCAGAGAGAGAGAGAGACAGAGAGAGGAAGAGAGAGACAAAGACGGAGTCAGAGAGAAAGTCAGAGAAACAAAGAAAGAGAAGGAGACAGAGAGGAAGAGACAGAGAGATAGGAAGTCAAAGAGAGAGAGAGAGAGGAAGAGACAGGGAGACAGAGAAAGAGAAAGATAAGAAGTCAAAAGAAGGAGATAGAGAGGAAGAGACAAAGAGACAGAAAGTCAGAGAGAGACAGAGAGAGGAAGAGAAAGACAAAGTCAGAGAAGGAAAGAGAGGAAGAGACAAAGGAGTCAAAGAGAGAGAAAGAGATAGAAGTAGTAAAGAAAAAACAGTGTACCCTATTCCTTTAAAAGCCAGGGTAAATTTAAAACCTATAATTGATAATTGAAGGTCTTCTCTGTAACCCTATAACACTCCAATACCACCTTGTTGTCAATGTAAACAAGGGCGTAGCCCAAAAGTACTGAGGCCACTGACAACCCATAGCCTTCCTATCAAAAATCCTTAACCCAGCAGGTTTCCTAACTGGGGATCTAAATCTTAATTATCATACAAAGGTCCCACCAGACATAGGAGGAACTCCCTTCAGGACAGGAGATAGATGGTTCCTCCCAGGCGATTAAGGAAAAAGACATGATGAGTATTCAGGAAACTCTTATAGAAGCAGAGTTAGGAAAATTGCCTAATAATTGGTCTGCTCAAATGTGCAAGTTGTTTTCACTCAGCCAAATCTTAAAGTACTTACAGAATCAGGAAGGAGCCATCTATATCAATTCTAAGTTAATATGGATGGAATGAGGTTTTATTAATAGCAAAGAAAAATTAAAATCCCAAACTTACAAGGTTTTCTACTAAAGTAGAGTTTGCTAAAAGTTAACAGTGTAACATGCATTATCCTACTACCACACACTCTCAAAGCATTTCTCAGACAGTTTGCAAGAAATAACAAAATCTATCCAGTAGGGAGAGTAACTACAATCCCAAATAGATTCTTTGGCAGCCGTGGCTCTCCAAAACTGCTGAGGCCTAGGCCCTCCTCACTGCTGAGAAAGGAGGATTTTGCACCTTCTTCGGGAAAAAGTGTTGCTTTTACACTAACTAGTCAGGGATAGTATGAGATGCCACCCAGCATTTACAGGAAAAGGCTTCTGATATCAGACAACGCCTTTCAAACTCTTATACCAACATCTGGAGTTGGGCAACATGGCTTCTCCCCTTTCTAGGTCCCATGGCAGCCATCTTGCTATTACTTGCCTTTGGGCCCTGTATTTTTAACCTCCTTGTCAAATTTGTTTCCTCTAGAATCAAGGCCATCAAGCTACAGATGGTCTTACAAATGGAACCCCAAATGAGCTCAACTAACAACTTCTATCAAGGACCCCTGGACCGACCCACTGGCCCTTTCACTGGCCTAAAGAGTTCCCCTCTGGAGGACACTACAACTGCAGGGCCCCTTCTTTGCCCCTATCCAGCAGGAAGTAGCTAGAGTGGTCATCACCCAATTCCTAGCAGCAGTTGATGTGTCCTATTTAGAGGGGGGATTGAGAAGTGAAGCCAGCTGAGCTCCCGGGTCGGGTGGGAACTTGGAGAACTTTTCTGTCTAACTAAAGGTTTGTAAATGCACCAATCAGCACTCTGTGTCTAGCTAAAGGTTTGTAAATGCACCAATCAGCACTCTGTAAAAACACACCAATCAGCGCTCTGTGTCTAACTAAAGGTTAGAAAACGCACTGATCAGCACTCTGTAAAAATGGACCAATCAGCGCTCTGTAAAATGTACCAATCAGTGCTCTGTAAAATGGACCAATCAGCAGGATGTGGGGAGGGCCAAATAAGGGAATAAAAGCTGGCCACCCTAGCCAGCAGCGGCAACCTGCTCGGGTCCCCTTCCACACTGCGGAAGCTTTGTTCTTTCATTCTTCACAATGAATCTTGCTGGTGCTCACTCTTTGGGTTCACACTACCTTTATGAGCTATAACACTCACTGCGAAGGTCTGCGGCTTCATTCCTGAAGTCAGCAAGACCATGAACCCACTGGGAGGAAAAAACAACTCCGTGCTACCTTTAAGAGCCATAAAACTCACTGTGAAGGTCTGCAGCTTCACTCCTAAAGTCAACGAGACCACGAACCCACTGGAAGGAAGAAACTGCAGACACATTTGAACATCTGAACAAACTCCGGACACACCATCTTTAAGAACTGTAACACTCACTGTGAGGGTCCGTGGCTTCATTCTTGAAGTCAACGAGACCAAGAACCCACCGGAAGGAATAAATTCTGGACCCACTACTGTCTTAGAGTGATCTAGCCTTGGAACATGTAGTCCTTGTGGGTCTTATAGCAATAGTTCTCAACCATGATGCTAGAGCTCATTGGTGTATTTCAGTCAACTGGAAAGAGAAGTAGAGTTCCAAGATTATACCAGGAATCAAGCATAGACCTCTAAGCTGTGGCCCTGCTGTCAAAATCAGGGCTGAGCTCTAGCTGAGCACACATGAATGTGTGCAGTGGTTGACTCTTAACGTTGTTCATGTTCTGGTGCACTCATTATATGAATATCAGAGCTACATATAACTGAATAGCCCTATTATACACTTAGGAGTGCTAGGCATTCTGAGATTATAAACTGGGCTCTGAGTGTATGTCTGTTAAAATATGTGTGGGGCTTTCAGTATTTAAAAATAGTCAGTGGTCATCCACAGAGCTACTTGCAGCTTGAAATGTACATTATGAATTCCCAAAGTAAATGAGTTATGATAATTAAGCTTGTAGAAGTTCTGGACCTTCCTCTTCATCAAGTGAGTAGATATTTATTTATTTATTTATTTATTTATTTATTGAGATAGGATCTCGCTGTGTCATCCAAACTGGAGTGCAGTGATCTGATCATAGCTCACTGGAGCCTTGAGCTCTGAGGCTTAAGTGATTCTCTCACCTCAGCCTCTTGAGTAGCTGAGACTACAGGTGTGTACCACCGCACCTGGCATTTTTTTTTATTTTTAGTAGAGTTGAGGTCTTGCTGTGTTGCCCAGTCTGATCTTGAACTTCTGAGCTCAAGCAATCCTCCTGCCTTGGCCTCCCAAAGTGCTGGGATTACAGGTGTGAGCCACTGCACCTGGCCCAAGTGGGTAGATTCAACCTAAGTCAACTCATTGATCCATTAAATGCAGGGATTGGATTGATTCATCTCTATAATACAGATCATCTGTAGTATTCCATGATTCTGAAACACATGATTCTAACTTGAGACAGTGTGAAAAGAGACAGAAAGGACAGGAGAATCCTGGGAAATGGCCCAGATTTTCAAGGGCTGGGGCATTCTCCAGAGCATACGTGCTTCCCAGATGCTCCTATGCACATGAACCCTGGGGATCTTGTTGGATAGAGGATGGGGTCTGGGGCAAGGCCCATGAATCTGCATTTCTAACGAGCTCCCAGGTAATGCTGCTGGTGCTGCTCTGTGGACCACTCTGAGCAACAAGGTGAGAGCAAGTGTTGAGACTAGAGAAATGAGATGGTAGAAAGACAGTATCCCTAGGGACTGGAGAATCCTTCTGAGATGTTGAAAGGGCACATTGTACTGTTTTGTTTTAATGACAGTAGGATAATAGCAAGATCTAAAGCAGAGAGAACTTTCCCCCAGGGACAGAAGGTAAGCCAGTGTAGAAGGTAAGAAATGCTAACCAGGAAGGAAGCCTGGGCTCAGGGCCCTGGAGAGTGTTCTCAGCCCTAGATGCACCATTGGAAGTGCCTGGGAGTTTTAAAAAGTGCCCATGCCTGGGTTCCAATCTCCAGAGATAGGATTCAATTGGTCTGCAGTGGGGCCCTGACTATTGCTAATTTCTAAATGCTCCTTAAGTGATTCATCCATACAGTCAGGATGGAGAGTTTGGGGGGGCAGTGATTTTGCTGATTACTTTCTCCTAAGTGGCTACTTGTCTCCCCTCCAGGCTGTTCTAGCCTTACTAACCCAAGGCCATCTAAGGAGCTTGATTGAATGGTCATTGCAGGCTGTGCCCAGATTACTGTATCAATGGGCTCTGCCAGCCAACATGCTGAATCTTCTGGTGAAAGCTCTGAGTTTTATGTTGGGAACATTTTTTTCTACCAGTTCTACTTGGAATCTGTCTTCCTTTGGGAGAGTCAAAGGCACCCTCTGTCTATTCTCCTTTCCTGTTTACTATTTCAAAACTTTCTCCCAGTTGCTGGAAACTCAGAGCCAGAGTTATGCAACAAAATGTTGCCAGCTGGGACCAGAACTGAAATATAAAATTGTTTTTTAACTTTGTGCTGCTCACAATATGTAAATTATACTTGGGAAGAACCTTCTGGAAAGGAATTGTTAGTCATTTAGATCTGTGCAAAATTGACTATCATATTCTGTAGGTGTGCAATGCCACAGGTACACAGAGTTTAATACTCTGCATCTGAAGTAGGTCTTTAGTTTGAGATAACCCTGAGAAGGGGAGCCCACAGAGAGAGCGAGCTCTTCCATGGGCGAGGTCCCGCCATTTTTGATCCTTTGGAAGTAAATGGAAGACGTAAATCATGATGTATCATTCACGCATTTGTTCATTCCACAGACACTAAGGATGTCTTTTGTGCCAGGTACTGTGCTGAAACAGGGGACACAGAGTGACTCAGACCAGCAGGCCTGGTTTCTACTCTCACAGAGCTAGGCTAGGTGGGAGAAGCAGACATCATGCAAAAACACAAATAAATAGAAAATCAAAACCGTGAGTAGTGCCAAGCGGGCACACACAGGGCATCTGACTTGGGCCCAGCAGGAGGTCAGGGATGATCTCCATGCAAATGAGACCTCTGAACCAAAACCTAAAAAATAAGCAGGAGTTAACTAGGCAAGCAGGAGAAGGAAAAGGATTCCAAGTAGAAGAAAGACCCGGTGATAGGAGGGAGCAGGGAGAGCCCGAGGGACCTGAGAAGTCAAGAGGCTGGAACTGAGTCGAAGAGGAACAGCGCTGCCAAGGTGGCTGCAGAGCTAAGCACATAATGTGGCTAAGCACACACACACACACACACACACACACGGAAGGATTCTGCAGCCATGGGGCCAAAAAAAATTTAAAAATTACTCTCAATGCTCAAGACACACACACACACACCACACACACCACACACACGGGCAGGGACTCTGTAGCCATGGGGCTAAATAAATGTAAAAATTACTCTCAATGCTCAAGAGACAGACACACCACACACACACACACACACACACACACACACACACACACACACACACGGAGGGACTCTACAGCCATGGGGCTAAATAAATGTAAAAATTACTCTCAATGCTCAAGAGACAGACACACCACACACACACACACACACACACACACACGGAGGGACTCTACAGCCATGGGGCTAAATAAATGTAAAAATTACTCTCAGCCGGGCGCGGTGGCTCACGCTTGTAATCCCAGCACTTTGGGAGGCCGAGGCGGGCGGATCACGAGGTCAGGAGATCGAGACCACGGTGAAACCCCGTCTCTACTAAAAATACAAAAAATTAGCCGGGCGCGGTGGCAGGCGCCTGTAGTCCCAGCTACTCGGAGAGGCTGAGGCAGGAGAATGGCGTGAACCCGGGAGGCGGAGCTTGCAGTGAGCCGAGATTGCGCCACTGCACTCTAGCCTGGGCGACAGAGCGAGACTCCGTCTCAAAAAAAAAAAAAAAAAAAAAAAAAAATTACTCTCAATGCTCAAGAGACAGACACACCACACACACACACACACACACACACACACACACACAGGGAGGGACTCTACAGCCGTGGGGCTAAATAAATGTAAAAATTACTCTCAGTGCTCGAGACACACACACCACACACACACACCACACACACCACACACACACACCAACACACACCACACACACACACAGACATACACGGGCAGGGACTCTACAGCCACGGGGCTAAATAAATGTAAAAATTACTCTCAATGCTCAAGAGACACACACACCACACACACACACACACCACACACACACACACACCAGACACACACACACACACACACACAGGCCGGGACTCTACAGCCATGGGGCTAAATAAATGTAAAAATTACTCTCAATGCTCAAGAGACACACACACACACACACACACACCACACACCACACACACACACAGACGTACATGGGCAGGGACTCTGCAACCATGGGGCTAAATAAATGTAAAAATTACTCTCAATGCTCAAGAGACACACACCACACACACACACACCACACACACACACACCAGACACACACACACACACACACACACATGGGCAGGGACTCTACAGCCATGGGGCTAAATAAATGTAAAAATTACTCTCAATGCTCAAGAGACACACACACACACGAGCAGGGACTCTGCAGCTATGGAGCTAAATAAATATAAAAATTACTCTCAATGCTCAAGTGTAATTGTAATTATTATTTTTTTTGAGACAAGGTGTCATTCTATTTCCCAGGCTAGAGTGCAGTGGTGTGATCTCAGCTCACTGCAGCCTCAGCCTTTTGATAAGGTGATCCTCCCACCTCATCCTCTTGAGTAGCTGGGACTACAGGGGTGCACCACTACACCCAGTTAACTTTTGTATTTTTTGTAGAGATAGGGTTTCTCTGTTTTCCAGGCTGGTCTCAAACTCCTGGGCTAAGCAATTTGCCCGCCTCGGCCTCTCAAAATGCTGGGATTACAGGCATGAGCCACTGAGCTGGTCATAATATTCTTAAATGCATTTGTGTGAGTGTGTGTAACATAACAGAAGGAAAAGAATTAGAAAGGCTTCTCCCTGCCCAGCCCCGCAAGGGATGTTCTCAGAATCAGGTGGAGGGCTCAGGACAGCCCACCAAAGCTGGCCCTGAAGTTGCTCTTCCTGCCCTGGCCAGGTCAAGTGGCTTTAAACTCCTAGCCTCTTTTCCTCAGAATCCTATCACCTTGCAATCCCTTCCCCCCGCCCCACTGTCCCCACTGGACTCTTTTCTAAACTGTGCAGTACGATCTCCAAACACCAAGCAGAGAGTTCAAACTCGGCAGCGACATCATTTCCTGAGCCCTGCTTCTGAGGAAAAGTTCCTATGCGCCTCACTCATTTCCCCAGTTCATACATGAACGCGTTTACAATATATGCTTCTTCGTGAGCGACACAAACCTTCTATTGGCTTTAAGAAAACAGATCTACAACCAGGCTTTATCTGTGGGCTCTTTCTGAACCTGGCCATGTAGACGTGAGACGAAGTAACATTGCAGGGCCTTTTATGGGGGTCCTCAAAGACGGCCCCACCCTGGAAATAAAGAAATGGCCACAGTTGCCGTGTCTCTAATCGGTTCATGGTATTCAGCCTTGACAGCATTGTCCAGAGGCTGAATTCGGCCTTGGAGGCCTCCGTCTGGGTTGCGGGGGGAGGGGGTGGGGGATAGGGGTGGGGAATACAGAAGTTTCTGCAGGCTGTGTGAAAAGCGGCCTCCCAACCAGCTGCACAGACCCCTTCACCTCTTCTGGTCGTTGCTCCCAGAGGCCTTCTTTCACTTAGTGATGGAATCCAGCATACAAACAAGGTCAAGGAGCTTTGTGAGCGAGAGAGTGACATTTGCAAAGGGAGCGAACCCTTCAGCTGGGAGCTTGCAGGGGCAGGGCTAAGGGGCATGTGATCAGGAGGTGATGTCACCCAGGATTTCCACAAAGGAAATAGTGGCCTTTTCTTTGGGAAGATAGATGACATCAGCCTCTCAAATGGGGACTGGGTCCGTTTTATCTTCCTTTTAGCTATTAATGAGATTTCTCAAGCCTTGAGAAGTTTCAGAAATTAGTTAGAAGAGAGCATTTTAAAAACCGTGTCAACATCTTTTATGACTGGCTCGGTTTGGATGTAAGCCAGTGCCTTCTTGACTACCTGCGGGCATGAGGCACTGTACCAAAGGGCTTTTAAAAAACATATTTACAGCACTGGCAGAAAGCCGCCATGAGGTCAGCAGTGTTTCTCTTCAAGTTAGATCTTCGCTCCAGGTCTCTTTCTCTCGCATGGTCTTTCATTAGTCTTTGTTTATCACTGGTCTTTCAGGGGAATTCCTTCTCATTCAAAAATTTTATTCCTTTTGTGACTTAGAGTACATGTAGTATGATTTCTGGGAGGTTCACCCTTTAAAGACAAAGGTTTTATCTTTCATAATTCCATTATCCACTTGTCTTGTGTGAGAGAGAATGCCTTAGGGTGTGAGGGTAAGTAAGCTGGGCTCTAGGAGAAGATCTGCTGGGCCCAGCCTGTAATGGACAGGCAGCTACAACTGTGAATCATGTTAATTACATGATTATTTACATGTCAATTACACATAACCTGTACCAGCAGATATTTTTTGAGAAGTTTTTCATTCATTCAACCAACCAGCCAGCACATATTTTGGGCTTGGTGTCTAAATATAGAGAGTATTAATTTGCTTGGAGTGTCGTAACAAAAATGCCGCAGATTGGGGGGGGCGTAAGCAGCAAAAGTGTGCTGTCTCCTGGAGGCTGGAAGTCCAAGGTCAAGGTGTCAGCAGGATTGGTTTCTCCTGAGGCCTCTCTCCTTGGCTTGCAGACGATGCCTTTTCCCTGTGTCTTCACATGGTGTTTTCTCTGTGTGTGTTCATCCTGGTAGCTCTCTGTGTCCAAATTTGCTCCTTATAAGGACACCAGTCAGATTGGATTAGAGTCCATTCAGCTTCATTTTAACTTAATCACCTCTTTTTAAAGGCCCTATCTCCAAAGACAGTCACATTCTGAGGTCTGGGAGTTAGAACTTCAACATATGAATTGTATCTCAATAGAGATACAATTCAGACCATACCAGAAAGGAAGGAGATCACATTCTTGACTTTGGGGAGTTAATTATCGAGTAGGCAAGGCAGGTAAACCAAGTGTAGAAATATATACATAATCCAGGACGCTATGGGAACACAGAAGAAAATAGCTAGGACAGCCTGCGGAAGTTCAAAGGGCCCTCCAGGCAACTTTGACATTTGAACTGAGTTTTAAAGAATGGGCAAGAATTGATCAGGCAAATATCTGGGAGAGGAAGGCATTTCTAAGTAGAAGCAGCTAGGCATGAGGGCACAAAAGTTTTGCAAAGAGCAAGTCCTTCAGCTAGACCACATATTCTCTGCATTCTCCATTGGGGCAGTATCAGCTCCAAGGAGGTAAAATTGGCTCTTGGTAGGGGGATTAAGAAATTCTTACTCTTTAATGTATAAAGCATAAAGATATATAGTACATAACGGATATGTAATTTACTTGTGTTATTAAATTTTCATGGTTGAGAATTTGGAAAAAAATGTCTGAACAATCTCTTTAGGGGGTTGATAATGAAAAAAAAGTGAGAAACACTAGGGAAAGGGAGTGATAGAAGTTGAGGCAGGACAGGTTATCAGAAGCCAATTGATAAGAAACATCGCAGGAATTTGGATTTTATTCTGCCATCAGGGAAAGACCACCGATGGATTTTTAAGTGGGAAATTTAGTGATGCAAACAGAAGTACACTTTAGAATAAGAGTTCTGATAAGTAGAGGGATGCCCAAGAAGAGGAAGAGACTGAGAGTTTGGTGACTAGTTAGGGAGCTATTAAATCAGAGCAGGGAGAAAGGAAATGAGTAGTGGGTGAGGCAGTGTATTAAAGAGCTGTTTAGGGCTGGGCACAGTGGCTCACACCTGTAATCCCAGCACTTTGGGAGGCCAAGGCGGGTGGACCATGGGGTCAGGAGTTTGAGACTGCTCTGGCCCACCACATCTCTACTAAAAATACAAAAATTAGCCAGCTGTGGTGGTGTGTGCCTGTAATCCTAGCTACTCAGGAGGCTGAGGCAGGAGAATAGCTTGAAACTGGGAGGCAGAAGTTGAAGTGAGCCAAGATGGCACCACTGCACTCCAGCCTGGGCAATAGAGTGAGATTCTGCTTAAAAAAAAAAAAAAAAAGAGCTATTTAGAACGTGGGATGGACAGATCTGAGGGTGGGGTAAATGTGTGTCAGTCTGGGAGACAGAAGAAGGAATTGTGGATAGCTCCGGTTTTCCTGTGGTATATGATTTGGTGAATGTTGGTGCCATTATTCATAGATAGGAAATCCCAGATAAAGATCATGTTTGAGGGAAAATTGTGAGCTCCTATTTGAACATGCTGAATTTGAGATGTTCAGGGGAGGTATCCTTTCAGCCATTGCTGGTGTCAGTATAAAAATTAGGTGAGGATTTGGGCCAGAGAAAGAGACTTTGGACTAAACTACATGTTGGTGAATCTGGAGTTGTGAGCATGATGAAATATATGTCCAAGACTGTGCAAGGTATTTTTAGGCATATGAAAGAAATACCACGTTAGTCTTTGTCTTCAAGCTGTGCATGATCAGTTAGGAAGCAGGTGTAGAAAACTAACAGAAGTGCTGAACTGCGAGGTGCCTATTGCAAGGCTAGTAAGGAGGCTGGAAGTCATTGGGGAAAATCTTCATGGACTCTGTGAGATTTTAGAGCCTTTGAAGAATGATCAGGACAAGAAATGACACATGGTGCCTGGATAAGCATGAGCAAAGAAAGAGAGAGAAACAAGCCTGATGTAATCAAGACATTGGGATATGAGGCTTCGTAGACCTCCTGGGCTAGATTCTTTAGAATTCTCAAAGCCAGCCAGGCTAGTGTGAACTTAATGTAGTAAGGGAAAGGGAACCACTGTTGTTTTAGACAATGGAGTGGGAAATGTCAAGGGAGGAAATTACAACTGGAGAAATCATAAATCACAGTGACAGAGGCAACCCCAGGGGACCATTCTGGGTCCTGGCTACTAAGAGCAGGCAATAGCGGTCTGCAGAGACAAGACAACTGACGATCCAAGGTGAGTAACATTCTGATGAATCCTCAGCAAAGACACTCAAGGGCTATGTGGCCAGTGCTGTGATAAATCCTGGCACAGAAAATATTAGACCAATTGCCACATTCTCTCTTCCTAATAATTTCTTCAAAGTTATAACTTTGAAATACAGACTCATGATTACCTAAGTTTTCCAGTTTGAAAATGATTTTAGGACTCTTTTTTGTTATTGAACAAAAAACTTTTGTTGAACAAAAAGATTTTATTGAACAAAAAATGTTCAATTTAAAATTTTTATTATTGTGTGTCCTTGCTGCCACATGGTGAAAAAATTCACAACAATCTGGAAGTATGATGTTGGCAATGAAAGTGATTTATGAATTGTGGTCAGCAAAGATTCTAGGGCAGGTTCACAGGGCTGGACTGTGAATCACACTGTCTGGTTCTAATCTCAGGCGCAGACCTTCTCTCCGTAGGTGATGGAATTGCTTTCACAGTGTCGCTTCCTGCTAGGCTGTGATAGACATAATGTCACACAGAGAGAAACGGTAAAGCACCCATCCATCGACCTCCAAAGTAACCTCAAGAATGTGATGTCAGATAAGGAAATCCTGCTTGGTTTTGGTAGAAATTTAAGTAAAAGAGAAGCTTTTAAAAACAACTAGCTCTGTTGAAGTTAAGAGATATTTCCCTAAATGCTGACTATTCTTTCTCTCACATTTATACATGCTATATCCCATCCTGTTTATGATGGCTTTTTCAGCCTATTTGCTATTTTGGGCTTTTGTCTTTGTGATACTCTTAAAATATTTTTAAGCATGGAGACTGAAAATGAGTTGCATCTTAGTGTGGAACCAAAGCACAGGTTTCTGCATCATGATATTGAGTCTGATTCTTATTTATGACAAATTTTCACTTATATCTTTTCTGCAAAGAAATTCTTAATGGACGATGCTCATTTCTAAGAAATCTGTTTCTAAATAACTCCTCGTTGTAAAGTTGGGATAATGACTACGAAAATCCTGCAACTCTTTTGGCCTTGGCTTCAGAGCTTCTCCAGCAAGGTCCCAATGATCAGAGGCAGCATTAAAGCTGTGCATATGCAGACCTTTCAGAATGAGTGGAAAAGCTCACTCCTGACATTTCTGCCTCCTTGACAACAGCAGTAAATACACATCCACACAGTTGACCTTCATCTCATGTTGGCTCTGAGTCTCTTCACCAGCAAGGGCCTCTCAGGAGTCTCGCCTCCCCGTTCCCATGTTGCCAGTGTTTGAAAAAGTTGGACTTCTATTTCTATTGCCACTCTTTGAAACAGTTATAAAAAGAAAAAAAAAAACCCTCAAACCACCATGACCTTCCCAAATCATAGATTGCACAATCTGTAATAACAGTCCTTGAGATCTGGGCCAAAGAAAGGGCTTTCTCGAAACTTCTGTTTGTGTTCTGGTTCCCTGGCAACAATATCCCCAATAGACGAATGCATGTACTTTGCAGGGGATTCCACACTTTTTCGTATGACACAAAAACTGAAACCACACTTTTTTTTTTCAGTTTCAAATATCATAGCAGCCAAAAATGAAGTGTAGAAACTTGAGTTCTAAGCCAACTCAGAACAAATGTGACGTTCAGCATAGAACCTGAATTTTTGTCCCCAGAGGTTTCTCTTTTTGACCGTTGACTTAAATGTGCCATATTTGTCTCAAACATTACATACCCAAGGACTTGTTTTGTGTGAATGCACTGTGTACTCAGAAGAACAGAGGAAGCAGTGCCAGGCGGCAGCAGCATTGTCTCACAAACAGAACAGATCTGGTGGAGGACGGTAACTACCACTTATAAGAGTTAGTAGAATTTGATAATCTGTAGATCAGTAATGACAATAATATACTTTGTCCCTGATTTTTTTCTCCTGCTAGTTTCACAGGCTACTCAAATATAGACTATTTTGACCCTGTGTACCAAAATAATGAAATTGAAGGAATGCAGGATAGATAATATAGATTTTACCACCTAAATGTAATCTTAAATTTGTCTGAAGATATTAATTATGATAAAAATAAACTATCTTGCCATATAAAGAGTGAATGAAAATATGATTAAATGCTTAGTGCACCGGTTTAATTGACATCTCATTCACTATTACAGTTTTTGATGTTATCATTTTAAAACGTGACTCAACATATGTAATTTAAAAATATGATCTTGAGAAGTGAAGCCAGCTGGACTTCCTGGGTCCAGTGGGGACTTGGAGTCCAACTTTTCTGTCTAGCTTGAAGGATTGTAAATGCACCAATCAGTGCTCTGTGGCTAAAGGTTTGTAAACGCACCAATCAGCAATGTGTAAAAACAGACCAGTTGGCACCCTGTACAACAGACCAATCGGCACCCTGTAAAACAGACCAATCAGCACTCTGTAAAGTGGACCAACCAGCACTCTGTAAAATGGACCAATCAGCAGGATGTGGGCGGGGCCAAATAAGGGAATAAAAGCTGGCCTCCAGAGAGGCAGCAGCAATGCACTCTGGTTGCCTTCCAGGCGGTGGAAGTCTTGTTCTTTCACTCTTCACAATAAATCTTGCTGCTGCTCACTCTTTGGGCCTGCACTACCTTTATGAGCTGTAACACTCACTGCGAAGGTCTCCAGCTTCATTCCTGAAGCCAGGGATACCTTGAACCCACTGGGAGGAATGAACAACTCTGAAGGCTCCACCTTTATGAGCTGTAACACTCACTGTGAAGGTCTGCCGTTTCACTCCTAAAGTTAGTGAGACCACAAACCCACCAGGAAGAACGAACAACTCCGGAGGCGCCACCTTTAAGAGCTGTAACACTCACTGTGAAGGTCTGCAGCTTCATACCTGAAGTTAGCAAGACTACGCACCCACCAGAAGGAAGAAACTCTGGACACATCTGAACATTTGAAGGAGCAAACTCCAGACACACCATCTTTAAGAACTGTAACACTCACAATGAGGTCCGCGGCTTCATTCTTGAAGTCAGGGAGACCAAGAACCCACCGGAAGGAACCAATTCCGGACACAATCACATGTCTCATCCCAATAATTTTCTTAAATGAGCATTATCATTCCCTTATTATGGATGAGAAAACTGAGGAAGGCACCTGAGACAAGTTAAGTAACGTGTCCAAACTTACAAATCCACTAAGCAATGGAATCAGAACACAAAACTCAGTGTGTGATGTCAAACTCAAAGGCCCTGCAATAAGTAGCATGACGGTGCCTGAAAGCAAATATTTTTTCCCCACAATTTTTCATTGCAAAAAAAGGTCAAATGATATTGCAATGCAAAGAAGGTCAGAACTTACAGTAGGTAATTTTATAAATTCCCGTAATAATAAATGTTTTTGAAGAGATATGTGCAATCTTTCCCAAGTAAATGATGATCCAGTTTCAAAGGCTTCCCACTAAATGACACCATTCATTCTTTCTTCAGGTTCAAGTAGCAATAATATGTGGGTTGGGGCGGAGGGGTGCATTGCTTGGCAAAAGACAAGTTCAAAATAGCTGATGTTATTTGCAATCCTTAAACACAATTTCTGCTTTATTACCCATTTATGAAGTGCTGTTCTGGAGCTGCTATATGTTGCTGATGGGATCCACCAATCTGGAAGAAACCACGGAGATCATCTAGTCAGTTACCAAGGTTTAGTTATACAAACTCACTTACAAGAGGGAGATGTTATATTAAAGTGAAGAGTGAAAGGGTAGCTGCCCCCAGAACAGCTTGGCCGGGCTGGGGTGGACCATGGGAATGGGGTGGAGCGTGTGAGGACTTGGGATAATTTAGTTGTTTTGTTTCCCCTAAGCTAAGGACCCAGGCTGGCTGGATGCAGGATTTGCCTTGTGAGGGGCCTGCAGCAAGGGATGTTGTAATCACAGAAAACAACCTTGAGGCTCAGATTTGGGCAGAGTTTAAAGGGTCACAGAACACCACTGCTATGGACGTGGTGCTGCCCACATGTGTCCATTTCCCTGGGTGGAGTCCACTCCCTACAGAGGGAAGGTTAGAGGTTGGAGGAGGTGAGGGAAGGAATCAGGGAGAGGCCTGCAATGTAGGTCCCTGGAGGCTCTTTGAGCTTTTCCCTGCAAGAGCCCTGTGTACCAAAATAATGAAATTGTAGGCATGCAGCTTTGAATAATATTTCTAAATAGAAGTATGACTGTTGAACTTGGAAACTCCCTACAGAAAACATGTTTTCTCTGTCTTTGTTTGAGGGATTTCATAAAGAAGCTTTCAGTAGCCTTAGGCATGACTACTTATTTCAGGGGAGATTAGGACAGTTATCTTAGTATCATTTCTTTCCTTGTATCTTTTTATACTAAACTTTGTTTAGAAGTCTTCAATCATTTCAAAAATATCTGAGGAGAGGGAAAATAGATTGATCAAATGATTGATTTCTCCTGAAGAATTGTAAGCACGGGATTTCCACTGGGAAACCATTTTTTAATTTGATTGAAATTAGTAGCTTAAAAGGAAACTGATAAGGTTAATCAAAGTGGAAAGATGACAAGATTGGCTAACTTCTCTGGGTTAAGATGAAAGATAGTATCCTTTTGTATACAGGAAATTAAAATTTATATTACACAGAAACTCTAAAATTATGGCTTTTTTGGATTTCTTTCTCTTTGATGATGTACTAAGGGGAAACACATGAGTATTTAGATCTAGGCCATCTTAGTCAGATGGGTATGACAGTCTTAACTTTGAATATTTATATGACATCTTGAATAGGAATGTAAAGGTCATTTTATAGTGGTAAACAGCATTGATTTCTAAGCTTCTTGTATCTGTTTTCGAAGTCACTGACTTCATGCAATGACTTATTCTTTCACTCTTTTTTATTGTGTCTCTACCATTGAAACCTGGCACTCTACGTTATATCCACTGCTGTATAGAAATTAGTCGAATAAAATGGATTATCACAAAATATGGGGCAAGGATGAAGTCTCCATGGAACATGAAACTTTCTAAACCTTTATTGACTCTCCAACGCTAAAAATCGTTATGACTTAACTCCCTGATTCTTGGGTTTACCTATTTCTTCCTGATGTGATACCTGGCCCTGTATTTGCTGCTAGTTTTCTCAACAGTAGACCTTTTCTATTTTCATGAAAATCTTATCCTTGACCAACCATCCTCTAAACCTCAAGATGACAAATAGGAAGTAATAATTACAAGATGGAATACAGAAGGTTTACAAATGTGCACTCCTTGAATACCACACAAATAGTTGTTACCATTTTGTACCTACCTGGGAGTTTAGCCACCTCATTTATCAGGAAAAGAATGAGGATATATTAGCTTCTTAGGGCTAATGTAACTAAGTACCACAAACTGGGTGGCATGGGACAACAGAAATTTATTCTCTTTATTCTGGAGGCTAGAATTCCAAAGTCAAGGTGTTGGCAGGGTCATCCCTTTGAAGGCTCTAGGGAAGACCCTTCCTTGCTTCTTCTAGCTTCTGTTGATTGATGGCTGTCTTTGGCTTTCTAAGCCTTGTAGATGCATAACTCCAATTTCTGCCTCTATCCACACATGACCTTCTTCCTTCTTGGTGTCTGGGACCAAATTTCCCTCTTCGCATAAGAGTACCAAGAATATTGGATTTCAGTTCCACCCCAATCCAGTATGACCTCATTTTAACTTGATTACATCTGCCAAGACCCTTTCCTCCAAAAAGGCCACAGTCACAGGTTCCTGGTAGGTGTAAGTCTCAGGGGACAGTGTTCAACCCAATACAGGGACAACTCTCTCCTCTCCTGGAGGCACGATGTTTTGTCCTCTTCTTCCTTTTTACTCTCTTCTTTCTTCCTTCTTTTTTGTCAGGGAAATTTTATGTTCCTTGGCCTTTATATTACTTGATTTTCTTCTTTGATTTCATCTCATGATCACTCCAGTTTGTGTCTCCATCCTCAGAATACATGCTATCTGACCAAATCCCTCAGAAAAATTCATCTGCACATGCTTCATGTCCTTATGAATTTGAGGAGCTCCACCCTTGGCCTTGTGTCCAGAGAGGACTAGTGACCCTAGTAGGACAGGTGCCTATCACTTGGCCACATACCTGTGAAATGTTGGGGAATTAACTGTTAACATCAAACCAGGAATTACTGACTTTTTGTGGTTCTCATTACATGCCAATCAACTTTGGACAACTTTGGCCATTTTAAGGAGCACATATTCCTGTCCACTTCCCCACCCTCCCTGACCTGAAAGTTTCTGTTCAAAATCCTTGTAATTACATTTTTTTATGTTTCATAGATGTATCAGAAGTGAGGCTTGTATACTCACTCCAGGAAATAGTTCACTTTGCCTTGGGTTGGGGCTTGCCCAGATTCTGAGCTCTTAGTTACCAATTCACATCACACCTGCCTTACCAAAAGAGTCCTTGCTGGCAGTTTCTCTTCTGTGCCTTCCCTTCCTCCACAAGCTGCCTTTTTTTTTTTTTTTTTGAGATGGAGTCTCACTCTGTCGCCAGGCTGGAGTGCAGTGGTGTGATCTCAGCTCACTGCAACCTCCACTTCTTGGGTTCAAGTGATTCTCCTGCCTCAGCCTCCTGAATAGCTGGGACTACAGGTGCTTGCCACCACGCCCAGCTAATATTTTATATTTTTAATAGAAACAGGGTTTCACCATGTTTGCCAGGATGGTCTCCATCTCCAGACCTCGTAATCTGCCTGCCTCAGCCTCCCAAAGTGCTGGGATTACAGGCATAAGCCACCGCGCCCAGCCCACAAGCCACCTTTTTACACAATGAAGGCAAACTGGCCTCACCAGTGAGGCACATCTCAAGGTCTTATAGAACAGAAAGAGTTTTTATTTTTAAGTTACAGAAAAAAAGCTATTAAAATATAAATTGACCATTTTAATGAAGCATGCGAACATCGTCACTAATTATGTTTAAAATTTAATTTTCTTTCACTGTGCCTTGGCTTTTGGCTTTGTTTTAACAGCAACTGTTGATTTCCCAGGCATTTCCTTTAGGAATGAAGGGATAAGGGTGGGAGGGTGTCGGTGTTGTATCACTTCTCTCTTCCTTTTCTCCCATCCTCTTTGGGCTTTAGCCATGTCAGTTTCAAGACGTTATTCCTACTGAGGCCATCAGTTTATGACATATAGTTTCAGGAAAATGCCAGCCAGCAAAGCACTGACTGCATTTGAGCAGTTGCCGGGCAATACAGCATTTACTTTTTAAATTTTTTGCCTTGGATCCCGTCTAGCTGTTTCATTACTGGTTTGCTTTTATTAAAGCTCTTATTAAAAATACGAACTTAAAGATAGTAACTACATGGGAGATTATTACTAAATGTTTCAGTACTGGAATTTTATAACTCATGGCTTGTTTTGGACAAAAACCAAAACAATATTAGCGAAGTTCTTTTATGAAGGTATTTTAAGTTATCTACACAAGTAAGCAGGTTTAGCAACAGCTTGTTACTCTTGGTTGTTATGAGTTCAGCAGATCAATGTGCTTCCTGCAGATAAAGCAAGCACTTCCTTTCAGCTGATGACTGAGAGTTTGGAGGAAAATCAAGTCAAACAGATGATCAGTCACCAGTACTAAAACTTTTAAAAAGATTAACTCTTTAAACTGAAAAACATAGGCTTCTCTTCAGGGCATTATTTTATTCCAGTTCAGCTGATGTCTAATGATGTATTCTGTTAGTTTTTGCCTCAAAGTCAATTAAAAGATTTTTGCTTTGTTTACATTTTCCAGGTTGCTATGGTGATTGTCTTCAGTGGAGGGACAGGACAATAATGAGGGCAGCATTCAACATTGTTAGTTCCGTGCCTTTGAGCCGAAGTTCTCGGCAAGGCATAGAGGGGAGAGAGAACACAGAAGTGGAGGTCAGGATGGGGGAGGGTTGGTGTCAGAATAGGGTTTGGCACCCACATCTGCCATTCACTAAGTGATATGAGCATGTTCCACAGCTTTCTTGAACCTCACTTTGCTCACCTCTGCAATGGGCCTGACTTTATCCTTGTTACCTGCCTCATGTTGTCATGATTAATTTCAAATAAAATAATGCACTTCAAATAAAAATAATTCAAATAAAATAAAAGCACTTGAGAACTGAACTACCATAGAAATATGGATTGTCTTTTTAAAAATTTTTGTGCACCTCAATGAAAAACCAGTTTCTTACCTCTTCTCTAGCTACTCATGACAGCTTTTTAACCAGTAATTCCTCTTCTAGCTCCAAGTCTTTGTCTCAAATCTGGGGATAAAGTCTTGTGAGGATACAAAACACAGCCAGGTGTGGTGGCTCATACCTGTAATCCCAGCACTTTGGGAGGGAAAGGTGGGTCACTTGAGCCCAGGAGTTCAAGACCAGCCTGGGCAATATAGCTAGATCCTGTTTCAAAAGAAAAGATTAAAAAAAAAATGTAAAGATAGAATACACAGCATGTATGAAAGGATTATGATATGCACAACATTTAGCTAAAAACTTTGGATTGTTTCATTTATTCTATGTAACAACCCTATGAAGTAAGTATTCATACTGCTATAGATGAAATAAACGTTAGATTACTTATCTAGGAACTATCATAGCCAGGTTAGAAACCCATTTGTCTGAACTACAGCCCATGCTTCCTCTGTTACACTATAATGTTTCCAAAAGTTTTGCAATCTAACATGCCAATTAAGCAGTTCTAAAATCATGTCTACTCCATGAAAACTTTCTCTTACCAAAGTGACAAAGAGCCACTGTGTCTATTTCTCTCGAAACTCTTTATTCATCATGTCACTGTTCCCTTCTTGGTTGGTATTTTCATCTTTTTCATTTTTGAGACAGAGTCTTGCTCTGTCGCCCAGGCTGGAGTGCAGTGGTGCGATCTCGGCTCAACGCAACCTCCACCTCCTGGGTTCAAGCGATTCTCCTGCCTCAGTCTCCTGAATAGTTGAGATTACAGGCGCATACCACCACGCCCAGCTAATTTTTGCATTTTTAGTAGAGACAGGGTTTCAGAATATTGGACAGGCTGGTCTCAAATGCCTGACCTCAGGTGATCTGCCCACCTTGGTCACCCAAAGTGTTGGGATTACAGGTGTGAACCACCACACCTGGCTGGTATTTTCATCTTTTAAATTATCCTCTTTTATCTTCTTTTGAAAGGCTTTTCTAAATCATTGTCATGTATTTTAGATTACGAATGACCAGTTTTAAAAACTTCTCTATTTCTTTTACATTTTATTGTTCATTCACCCAGACAGGTAACCGGACGACGACAAGGATGTTGGTGGTCTAAACATCCCCGCCTGTGTTATTTCCTGATGGGTACTGGTTGATATAACTTCTTTCCTCTCCAGACTTGTGTATTCTCCATCTGTTTTTCCCTTCCCTGTTTGTGATCCCTTTGTCATGCATCCAGAGTCGCAAATATGACTGGTAATGGCAGGATGAGTTATTTATTCTTATTTGTAACTTACCAGTGATTAACATGTAAAGGATAGAATAGAATTCAGATTGTTTTCTTCAAATAAAAACTTATTGAAATTACTCTTAGTAAACTGAAGGAGAAGCAAAAAGGGTTTAATAACTTGCAAGAAGACATGTGGGCAATAGAACTTTTTATGTCTATAAATGTCTTTTTTTCAAGAGATATTAAATACACTTGGCTCCTATAGCACTGCTTGTATTATGGGCAGATGCTCAATAAACACTTATGAGTGAATGAATGAATAAATAAATGGAATTGGGAAGCTATTTTACCTCTTCCAAATTTTAGAAATACAAAGAGAGTTAAGTTTCTACCATAATTACCAGAATTACAACATGCAGGTTTGTTACATATGCATGCATGTGCCATGTTGGTGTGCTGCACCCTCCTAGTACTTTATAATTTTCACCAAAAAGTACCACTAAATTAATCTATCCTATTTTGCATTTGCTGTGAACTTTTAATTCAAATGTTTACTTTTGATATGTTAATCCTCAGAGGTAGTGAGATCATGAAGGAGAAAAAGAAAACTTCAGAGATTTCAAGCCCTAACAGTTTCTTTCCCTCTTTCTCATAACCATACAATATTTTTCCTGACAGAGTATCACTTATAAAATTGAAATTTCTCAGCTAGGCGTGATGGCTCTCACCTGTAATCCCAGCACTTTGGGAGGCCAAGGCGGGTGGATCACCTAAGGTCAGGAGTTTGAGACCAGCCTGGCCAACATGGTGAAACCCCATCTCTACTAAAAAAAAAGAAAAGAAAAAGAAAATTTTTAAAAAAACATACGCACATGTGCTATTAACAAGACATGTTTAAAAATAAAATTTTGCTCTGTTTATTAAACAAACCTTGTTTATTATTTGCTTTAAATCCTAGGAAAAAAGACATTGTGGGTCCATATAACTGTACTGTACTTTTTTTAAAAACATTACTGAATGCCACGAATCTGTATTACCATTCCAGTTTGTAGCGACTAATTTAAGGGTATTCGTATCCTGTTATTTGCCAAGGAATTCACAAAGAAACGTAAAACAATTGGAAAAGACAATGGAAAAATGTTACACGGAGTTTTATATGAATCAACTAAGATAAAAAAATTGAATCAGATTGGCTGATGAATGAATGCTAAATAAAAATGCAGAAGTGAGCTATCTAAACTTTCATTTCCTTCTTATCTTTTGTATGATGTGGCCATAAAGTTATTTTCTTCTAGATTTTTTCCATTGGATAATTTATTTGATACCACTGATAGAACCATCTGAGCTGAAAATGCAAGTTGAGAAAAAAATTTCACTAACAGGCTTTGCTTACCTATAATGTATTTTAGTAAAAGGTGGTACATCTTTTTTTTTTTTAATAAGAAGAAAATATTTCCCGTGAATTTTTATTTTAAAAGTGAATTGTGATTTTTTTTTATTATTGTACTTTAAGTTTTTGGGTACATGTGCACAATATGCAGATTTGTTACATATGTATCCATGTGCCATGTTGGTGTGCTGCACCCATTAACTCGTCATTTAGCATTAGGTGTATCTCCTAATGCTATCCCTTCCCCCTCCCCCCACCCCACAACAGTCCCCAGAGTGTGATGTTCCCCTTCCTGTGTCCATGTGTTCTCATTGTTCAGTTCCCACCTATGAGTGAGAACATGCGGTGTTTGGTTTTTTGTCCTTGCAATAGCTTACTGAGAATGATGATTTCCAGTTTCATCCATGTCCCTACAAAGGACATGAAGACATCATTTTTTATGGCTGCATAGTATTCCATGGTGTATATGTGCCACATTTTCTTAATCCAGTCTATCGTTGTTGGACATTTGGGTTGGTTCCAAGTCTTTGCTATTGTGAATAGTGCTACAATAAGCGTACGTGTGCATGTGTCTTTATGGCAGCATGATTTATAGTCCTTTGGGTATATACCCAGTAATGGAACATCTTAACACGAGTTACATGAGGCACTGTGTTGTACCACTCCAGAAGCATCATGTTATAGAATGTCCTGTGAGCGGTGCTCCCTGGAGTTGGGCATTGGTACAGGAGATATGGACAATCTGTGATGATTTTGGCTTCAGGAATATTTGCCATGTGTTGTTGTAGTCGGACAAATATTTTCTCGTCTTTTATGATACTTGTGTTTTTTTAAGATTCACCATAGTCTCTAAACAATGTCAGCATATCTAATTTTAAACAGCTTTGTCGTAGGCTTTAGAAATAAAAGCGGGAACTTTATAGGACACAGGAAAGATATTGCTCTGTGCAATACATTTAAAGTCTGAAAACGCCGAGGTTTTCAAGTGCAAGGAGACTAAGAAGTCAAGAAGATAGTAGTGCTTTGAGCTAGAGTCAGATTCCTCTGCCGAATCAAGATTCTTGGAATTCTCAGTGCTTCTCAGTGCAGTGGGGAATTCTGCATGGAGATTTTTTTTTTTTAACTCCTTAATTTTTAAAAGCTTTTCTTTTAACTCACTGTACAGGAGGAACTTTCATAGAGTGGATAGTAGACAAGATCTCAGACTTGGTGTCTTACTTTAGAAGCCACGGTAGTTTAATGTTATTCATGTGAAAAATGCACATTTACTCATAATGGAGTGAGGAGGTGCTGTTATTTTTATTTTTTATTTTATTTTTTATTATACTTTAAGTTCTAGGATACATGTGCACAACGTGCAGGTTTGTTACATGTGTATGCATGTGCCATTTTGGTGTGCTGCACCCATTAACTCATCATTTACATTAGGTATTCCTCCTAATGCTATCCCTGCCCCCTTCCCCCACCCCATGACAGACCTTGGTGTGTGATATTCCCCACCCTGTGTCCAAGTGTTCTCATTGTTCAATTCCCACCTATGAGTGAGAATATGTGGTGGTTGGTTTTCTGTCCTTGTGACAGTTTGCTCAGTGTGATGGTTTCCAGCTTCATCCATGTCACTACAAAGGACATGAACTCATCTTTTTTTATGGCTGCATAGTATTCCATGGTGTATATGTGCCACATTTTCTTAATCCAGTCTATCGTTGATGGACATTTGGGTTGGTTCCAAGTCTTTGCTATTGTGAATAGTGCCGCAGTAAACATACGTGTGCATGTGTCTTTATAGTAGCATGATTTATAATCCTTTGGGTATATACGCAGTAATGGGATGGCTGGGTCAAATGATGTATCTAGTTCTAGATCCTTGAGGAATTGCCACACTGTCTTCCACAATGGTTGAACTAGTTTACAGTCCCACCAGCAGTGTAAAAGTGTTCCCATTTCTCCACATCCTCTCCAGCACCTGTTGTTTCCTGACTTTTTAGTAATCACACATGAAAAGCCTTGATGAAGAATACGAGCAGGTAATTGGAAGAATTTACCAACCAATAAAGAATATTAAAAAAAAAAACGACCTCCCTCCCTCCCTCCCTCCCTCCCTCCCTCCCTCCCTCCCTTCTTTCTTTCTTTCTTTCTTTCTTTCTTTCTTTCTTTCTTTCTTTCTTTCTTTCTTTCCTTTCCCCTCTCTGGCCCAGGCTACAATCTACTCGGCTTGCTGCTGCCCGCGCCGCAGACTGCCTGGGACTGCCGGCGCGCGCGACCACTCCCTGCCTTTTCTCCTTTCGCTGCAGGCACGCGTTCGCCATCTTGGCCACGCTGGTCGCCAGCTCCTGACGCAGAGTGCTCTGCCCGCCTCAGCCTCCCGAGGTACTGGGACTACAGACGGAGTCTCGCTCACCCAGTGCTCGGTGTTGCTCGGGCTGGAGGGCGGTGGCGTGGTCTGGCCTCGCGGCAGCCTCTACCCCCCGGCTGCCTGCCTTGGCCTGCCAGGGTGCTGGGATTGCAGCCCCTGCCCGGCCGCCGCCCCGTCTGGAAGGTGGGGAGCGCCTCTGCCCGGCCGCCCCGTCTGGGAGGTGAGGAGCACCTCTGCCTGGCTGCCCCGTCTGGGAAGTGAGGAGCGCCTCTGCCCGGCCGCCCCGTCTGGGAAGTGAGGAGCGCCTCTGCCCGGCCACCCACCGTCTGGGAAGTGAGGAGCGCCTCTGCCCGGCCGCCCCGTCTGGGAAGTGAGGAGCTCCTCTGCCCGGCCACCCACCGTCTGGGAAGTGAGGAGCGCCTCTGCCCGGCCACCCACCGTCTGGGAAGTGAGGAGCGCCTCTGCCCGGCCACCCACCGTCTGGGAAGTGAGGAGCGCCTCTGCCCGGCCACCCACCGTCTGGGAAGTGAGGAGCGCCTCTGCCCGGCCGCCCCGTCTGGGAAGTGAGGAGTGCCTCTGCCGGGCCACCCATCGTCTGGGAAGTGAGGAGTGCCTCTGCCCGGCCTCCCATCGTCTGGGAGGTGAGGAACGCCTCTGCCCGGCCGCCCCGTCCGGGAGGAAGTGAGGAGCGCCTCTGCCCGGCCGCCCCGTCCGGGAAGAAGTGAGGAGCGCCTCTGCCCGGCCGCCCCATCTGGGAGGAAGTGAGGAGCGCCTCTGCCCGGCCGCCTCGTCCGGGAAGAAGTGAGGAGCGCCTCTGCCCAGCCGCCCTGACCGGGAAGAAGTGAGGAGCGCCTCTGCCCGGGCGCCCCATCCGGGAAGAAATGAGGAGTGCCTCTGCCCGGGCGCCCCATCCGGGAAGAAGTGAGGAGTGCCTCTGCCCAGCCGCCCCATCTGGGAAGAAGTGAGGAGCGACTCTGCCCGGCCACCCATCGTCTGGGAAGTGAGGAGCGCCTCTGCCCGGCCACCCACCGTCTGGGAAGTGAGGAGCGCCTCTGCCCGGCCTCCCATCGTCTGGGAGGTGAGGAGCGCCTCTGCCCGTCCGCCCCGTCCGGGAGGAAGTGAGGAGCGCCTCTGCCCGGCCGCCCCGTCCGGGAAGAAGTGAGGAGCACCTCTGCCCGGCCGCCCTGTCCGGGAAGAAGTGAGGAGCGCCTCTGCCCAGCCGCCCCGTCCGGGAAGAAGTGAGGAGCGCCTCTGCCTGGCCGCCCCGTCCGGGAAGAAGTGAGGAGCGCCTCTGCCCGGCCGCCCCGTCTGGGAAGTGAGGAGCGCCTCTGCCCGGCCGCCCCATCCGGGAAGAAGTGAGGAGCGCCTCTGCCCGGCCACCCACCGTCTGGGAAGTGAGGAGCGCCTCTGCCCGGCCGCCCCGTCCGGGAAGAAGTGAGGAGCGCCTCTGCCCGGCCGCCCCGTCCGGGAAGAAGTGAGGAGCACCTCTGCCCGGCCGCCCCGTCGGGAAGAAGTGAGGAGCGCCTCTGCCCGGCCGCCCCGTCTGGGAGGTGAGGAGCGCCCCTGCCCGGCCACCCATCGTCTGGGAGGTGAGGAGCGCCTCTGCCCGGCCACCCATCGTCTGGGAGGTGAGGAGCGCCTCTGCCCGGCCACTCATCATCTGGAAAGTGAGGAGCGCCTCTGCCCGGCTGCCCCATCTGGGAAGTGAGGAGTGCCTCTGCCCGGACACCCATTGTCTGGGAGGTGAGGAGCGCCTCTGCCCGGCTGCCCATCGTCTGGGAAGTGAGGAGCGCCCCTGCCCGGCCACCCATCGTCTGGGAAGTGAGGAGCGCCTCTGCCCGACCACCCATCGTCTGGGAAGTGAGGAGCGCCTCTGCCCGGCCACCTATCGTCTGGGAAGAAGTGAGGAGCGTCTCTGCCTGGCCGCCCCATCTGGGAAGTGAGGAGCCCTTCTGCCCGGCCGCCCCGTGTCTGGGTAGAAGTGAGGAGCTCCTCTGCCTGGCCGCTCCGTCTGGGAGGTCTACCGCGGAGGCCGGAAGCAATGTGGGGGCTGGACGTGGTGGCTCACGCCTGTGGTCCCGGCACTCTGGGGGGCGAGGCGGGTTGATCACTTCGGGCCAGGAGTTCGAGACCAGTCTGGCCAACTTGGCGAAACATGAAGAATACAACAGACAAACCAACTAACCAACTCAATGACAACAAAACAGGTCTACCCTGGAGTCATACTCTAATTTTTTCTATTTTCCTCCCTTTCTGATCCTTTGTCCCACTTTCTTTTTCTTCCTCTTCCTTCTCCCTCTTCTTTGTCAAATAGAGGATTGAGTTATTGTCACTGATCCATATAAAGTCCCTCTCTCGTTTGTTTTGACTCCCACCCCCATTTCTATTCCCCGACTTCCCATGTGCAACCTTCCTGGTATGTTTGATGCGCATCTTTTTGTTTGTGTGTATTTTTGGAGAATGTTTATTGTTTTTGTATGCAAAAAAGATTAGTGAAAAAAAAAAGAAAAAAAAAAAAAAAAAAAGAGTGGTTTGGGGAAAAGCAAAAGCAAAAAAAAAAAAACAAAAAAAAAACAACGAAACAGAAAAAGAGGCCCAGAAACGTTAAGAAGAGTAAAAAACGTTTTGTTAATCATCAAAAATTGCTGTTGGAAAACAAGATAATTTCTTTTCTAATTTTGTCTCTCATAAGCCTTCCTCAAATTTTACCTCTTCTGCAAAGTTTTCTCTTCCTCTCCATTTTGAAATCTCTGTCTGAATTCCTGCAAACAATGTGAGAGCCTGTGCAGTATAGTAATGAAGTACTAAGATACAACCAGATCACCTCAGTTAGTGTCCTAGTATCAATTAACCTTGGAAAATCCATGCCACCTCTGTTTGCACTGATTTGGTCATTTAAGAAATGGATCCTCAGTACCTACCTCATGTGGTCCTTATGAGTATTGAAACAGAAAATACATGGAAAGCCCATTTGAGCACTCAATGAAAGGTGGCATTATTCTACTCTGTGCCGCAGGCTATAGCATTTGATTATTTGTTGTCATAGTCTGCCTGAATTGCTTTCTAAGGCATGACATATCAACATTCTTAAACACGTGCTGTTGTCTTTTTCCTTGGTTGGATTTTTCTATATCCATTGTATTTTTTTTAAATATAAGTTTGCTGAGTTAGGACCTATATAATTTACTTGTTTATTTCCTACAGTCTTTGGTACAAAGCTAAGGATTTTTAGCACTTAAAATTCTGGTTCTTAAATCTGCACGGGACTGCGGAATAATATATTAGCTACAAGGACACTGAAGACCCATGAAGACCCAGGGACCTCAAGTTCATGACCATGGTTCACACAGTCCATTGTACTTCTGACTATGTTATGTAATTCTTACCTCATTATAATAAAGAAAATCTAAAATTAGAATGACTTTTTTTTAAAAAAATGTACAAAGGTTTGCTATGGTAAGAAAAAGGATCGAGCATTATTGTACTAAATTATATATAGTGTTTTTTTTTTGAAAGGATAAACTTAATAAGTTGTAGCCATGTTTTTTTCTCATTGTTTTATAACTGCATAATTATAACTTTTTTGTAACTTAACGGTTTTCTCCTTAATTAGGCATTGTATATTTTTGATGACCTTTCGGTGAGTTGAATTTGTGCATTATTTTCCACGGGCTGTTGCCCACTTTGAACTGACTGAGCCTTGCTGTTTTAACAGGTTGTGGTGGAGAGCTGTCTGGGGCCACAGGCTCCTTCAGCAGCCCCGGGTACCCCAACAGGTATCCACCAAACAAGGAGTGTATCTGGTACATTAGGACGGCCCCCGGGAGTAGCATTCAGCTCACCATCCATGACTTCGATGTGGAGTATCATTCAAGGTGCAACTTTGATGTCTTGGAGGTAGGAAGTGAGATGGTTTTTTCAGCACATTCCGAAGTTTGGGGTAGAACAGGAAATCCCTCTGCCAAGATTCCGAATTCTTTCCAGTAGTCAGCAGTGTTCTATACTTAGACATTTTAATGAGCATCAGCCCTTCGGTGATCATTTGGTAGACATGGGATTAATATGTGGTTTGGGTTTTCCTGAAGCAATGCCTGAGGGCCTTGCTGCAGCTGAGTTAGGAGGTGATGCCAGGAAGCAGGAGCCCAGGACGAGTGAGTGAAGGAAAGGAGGAGGGGGAACCAGCAGAGGGAGCCTCTGGGGGCAACTTGGGCCCCATCCGCTGGGACCCTCTGAAGGACCACAGTGGAGGCACTGGTCCCCCAACTCTGGTTCCCGTTGGTAAGGACTGCGCTTGGGATGGCTAACACCTTACACTTGCAGTCTGAGAAAGCTCCCCCAGAAACAGCATTCGTGTGGCAGAGCATAGAGACTGGGCACTGCCAACAAGCACAGGGACGGCCTACCAGGGCTGCCGCTGCTCTTCAAGGGGCCCCCAGGGCATCTGCCTCAAAGGGCTTTTGTAAAAAAATGGCCACCTAGGTAACATGAGGCATTTGAAGATGAAAATTTTCCCAGCGCTACTGCAAAGGGTGTATCTTGGATCATTAAAATAGTCTTTGAGAATCTTGAGCCCAAAAGTTTATTATAATCAATTTTTAATTGCAGGAATCTAGTCATTAGAATATGTATGTGCGTGTGTGTGTGTGTGTATGTATATATATATATTTTTTTTTAATATATAGCTTTAAAATATTTGGTTACAGTTTATAAAATTATATAAATATAATTTGTTGTAACTATATACCATACTATATAATTACATTATTTATGTAATATTCTTATATAATTTTATAACATATATAGATATGTCCCAGATATATGTAATATGTAGTATATTATATACTTACATTATAAATTATAATTAATAATTACAATAATTAATATTTATTATAATAGATTATTATATTATATATTTTAATGTAAGTATATAATATACTACATAATTATGTAATGTTATATATAATTACATGTATGTAACACACTTATTATGTATAATTTGAACTTAGACCTCTCTGCAAACTTTAATGTCTTCCAAATACACACAAAAATCCTGTCACCTCAGCTCTAGGGACTGCTGTAGCACAGCATGACAAGGATTCTATATCCAGTAGAACCTAAATTCCATGAGGCTAGATGTTTGTTTGCTTTGTTTTACTGCTATATTCCCAGCTCCACAGAGTACCTAGCAAAGAGTAAACACTCAATAGATGTTTGTGGAATGAATGAAAGCATCAAAGTCTCTGATTGTCACACCATAATAATGCACATTCAGGGCACTTTACAAAGGAATTTTTACCTCCATGTTCTCATTTAAATATTAAATCGTTCCATGAGGTAAGAGGGGAATTTTATTCCCATTTTACAGTGGTCAAAACTAAGGCTCAAAAAGATTAATGGGCTTTTCCATGACCACGTGGAAGAGGAGTGGAAGAGCTAATAACTGAAGCCAGTCACTGCTCAACACTCCAGTAAACCCTGAGACCATAGATGGGTGCAGGGTGCAAGGGGTCGATATGATTAGTATGAACGTTACAGGAAACTTTAACAAATACTTTAATTATAAAACAGGCTCTTATCTTGAAAAGAAATGGAGTCATCCCCTCAGTGAGAGTCACTAGGAATTACTTTTAGTAATTCATCACTAAATCATTCAATCACTACTTTTACTAATTCATCACTTTTAGTAATTTAGTAAAGTCATCCTTCTCAGTGAGAGTCACTAGAAATTACTTTTAGTAGCTATAAAAGATTTACCATTACTATCTCTGATTTCATTTACTGTAGCTCTACAGACAATTTACTATTGTAATTGTAAATGAAATCAGATAGAACTGGAAAGTCTTCATGGAAGGACTGCTGCCAAGCCATGACTCCATCTCAGAGGAGAAACAAGGTGCCTCCTGAAATTCAAACTCACGGCACAAAGTAGGACTAGAATCCACGTGCAGAATGTTCAGATGGTCTCGCTCACCAGCGAGGATATCACTTGGTTGCAAAAAACCCCTTATCATTTACAAAGGGCTGGCGGTGGATCTTCCACAGCTATGTGCAATGTTCCAAACCCTTTATTTTCATACTCCAGAGTGCATGTGATTGTTGCCCACTTGGCAAAATATAAATGGGCCAATTGTGTTGCGGGTTGTGTCACACCCATTATGGGAGAAAGTAGAGACAGGGGCTGTTCCCTGCAAGCAGGCCTGGGGCCTGAGGGACGAAATCGGGGACTCCAGACAGAAGCAGCTTTCAAGGAGAGCCCTATGCCTGACAGAAATGGCTGTGAGAAGACGCACAGTCGGCTTGGGGCTTATTTTTATTATTGACAAGCTGACATTGCAGTGGCCTCCCATATTCCACCAAAAGCAAGGTTTGGGGGACTATTTTGAGGCCCTTAAATATTTGGGGAAAGTTTTTTTCTGAAAGCTAAAATGAGCAACCCTCTGACATTTTGTTCAAAATCCTTGTTTTGCTTTTCTGCAAATGCTCAACTCATTTGGAAAATGCTGTAATAAAATTGGGCTGATGGTGGTGGAATGGTTTTTTTCACCCCTCCCTAGCTGCTGATAACATGTTAGTAGTGGGTTTAAAAGTTTGTTACCCATGATGGGCATGTGATCTAAAAACTTTGCTGACTTTCTCAGCCTGCACGTGAGTGTAGTCAAGTGGGGCCTTACAGTCACTAAGTATTGAGCTTACCTGGGTTTCACAAAATTTATTCAGGAGCCATTTTTCCCCTGAAAAATCAGAGTCCAGAAAGTGGCCCATTGCAAAAAGCAGCAGCTGTTTGGTTACTCATAACCCCGGAATGCTGACTTGATTGTAACAATAAATGGAGCTAACAGAGCAGAAAGAAATGTTCAAAACAGATTAAAACCATAGGCTTTGAAATGTTCTCCATCCTGAGCATTTGCTAAAACACATTTTTAAATCTCTGATCATCAGACCACTTCTTTTTCCCCCAAAGTTTAGTCATATGCTGTAGTTGAATGAACCACGCCCTGAAATTCTTTCCATCTTTTTCTTCTTTTGAAGAGTCATGTGCTAACTATCGGTTTTATTTGTGGAAGCCAGAAGGACCATTGTTTCGGTCATGGAAACACTCTGCCTGATTTTACTTTAATCTCTGAGAAAGTCTTTAGAGAGATTCCAAACTGGCATTAGGCAGAAAAGGAAATCCACTCCTTGGAGCAGCAAACCAGGACAATTGCTTGGTGTGGACAGTTAGCTTGGTCTGGCCTCTCTGCAATAGGCTGTTGTGAGCTCAGCCTTGCAAGAAGGGAAGCAAATAATGTCCAAAGTGGCAGTGTTTATTCTTCTAGAGGCTTCTAGGCCCAGCCAACTCATACCCACTATGTTTGTTATCTCAAGGGGATGTTTGAGCAGAGAAAACAAAGAATATTTTGCCGACCTGCGAGTTTTCTTTGTTAGAACTTAACACTTGCGTTCAGTGGTCTCTCCAAATATGTGCTGTTGATTGGGCTTGGGTGATTGGGAGCACATGCTGTCAGTTTCATGCTGTGGGGACTGTGCCCTAGGCGAGGGGGTAGGGAGATCGTGAAAATGGGAAAGAAAGCTGGCTCTACACACCAAGCAAGCTTGCTTCTGCCATTTGCATATGTGTACGTGTCAGGGGCCACACAAGGCTCTTCCTGAAGTCCTGCTTTTGATGGGACTTGTGGGGGGTGTGCACAAACATCAACTCCTCCTAATAAAAATAAGCCTGAAGCAGTTGGTATGCTTCATTCCTTTGCAATTACTGTCCTTGTGCTCAGCCCTCTGTGGAACAGCAGTTTCATTCATTTTGGCCTTTCCCGGATGGCTGGGGGGAATTAATCAGACAAAGAAATCATTATAGATTCAAATCACACACTCCTCCCCAAAGTAGGCTTCTTGTTCTCACTCTGTCTCCCCAGAGAACACTTGAGTGATTTTCCTATCAGTCAGCAGTGGGCTGTGAGGGTGGGCAAGGGCCGGGAGTGCTGAGGAATGGGGGCAGAGTGCCCCAAGGTGGGGGAAAGGCACAGAGGGAGGGTGGGAGGGCGCTGTGCCCAGATCCCCCTGAGAGCCGCCTTCCTGGCTCTGGCCCTGAGTGCCTGTACATGGAGGGCTGGGGTTGCAGTTGTGAAGGTCTCAGATACGAATGTCTTTGAAAACTGTCTCCCAAAGATAGTCTTTCTTTTAAAAATTGAAATTTGAAAAGACCTGAAAATGAGGAGTCAGCATCTTCTATTTGATTCCCATCCTCCCTTTGCCACCCTCTGCAGCCCCACACATACACACAGGAGATAAACAGGACCCAGAGGAGACTGAGAAACCTGTTTGTGAGGCCTCATGGAGGCCTGGCCTAGGCTGTCCTTGCCTGCAAGATGCCCTCTGTGAGCCCAAGGGGACCCTTTCCAGGGGACTATGTCACTGGGGTATTGGATTCCAGTCAGACAGACAGTTTGGCAGATTTGGAGGAGCCTACATGGTCTGAAGTCATGTGTGATAGATCTAGAAGTGAAAGAAGAGAGTTCCCTGGCCACTCCCTTGCAGGACCTGCAACAGGGGTGTGGCACATCTGTTCGGCTGTGGTGCCCTCAAACCCCTTATGGGAGGGGGAGCACGCAGATTGGCAGGTGCAGGAACCCAGGCAAGATGCTACCCACAGTAGGGTCTAGTGATGGGTGCCTGTGACTCTCAAATCCCCCATGGGCAGGCTACAGTATTCTTTTAGCTCTGCCATCCACAGAGGGCTTAAATGTTAACCAGCTCAGTGACTCTTGGTACCCAAGTTCTTGTCTGGCATCCAGGAAGAATGAGGTCACTCACGGACTTGAAGGATGGTGAATGTGAGGATTTTATTGGGTGATGGAGGTAGCTGTCAGTGGAATGGATGGGGAACTGGAAAGGGGATGGAGTGGGAAGATGATCTTCCCCATAGAGTTTGGCTGTGCTGAGGATGATCAACTGTCTGACCATCCCCAGCCAAACTCCTCTCAACATTCAGATGCTCCTTCTCTCTCCTCTGCCATGTCGCTCTTCTCCTCCTCTGCTCTTCTATTCATCTGCTCATCTGCTCATGGAGCCTGGGGTTGGAGGTTTATATGGGTACAGGATGTGGGGATGTGGCAGGCCAAAAGGCAACATTTGGGTGTGAAAACAAGAATGCCTGTTCCCATTTAGGGCCATGGGTTTCCAGGCTTGGGGATGGGGCCTTTGCCAGAGAACCTTTTCTACCCAGTGTTTCCCTATCTGCTGTCTATATCAGAAGGAGCCATCTGGAGACTAAGGCAGAGTCTAGGGCAATCCCTGAGCAGAAAAGTGGGATGCACTTAGTCAGGTTCTTGGGCGTGAGCAGGCACAGGGAGGGTGCATAGCGTCCCCTTCCCTACGCTCCAAAACACACCCAGAGAGCTGATATTTCCACTCCTCCTGAAGAAGCATACGCATTATATTCAATGTGTGGTCTTAGAAAACATTCAGTTTGCAGGGTAGGTGGAAATTCCTAAAAGTATAACTGGGATATTGGTAGCCTTCAGTGAACTCAACTTTCATAACAAAATGACTTTATGCTAAGACTAATCATATGTGCCAGAGTTAGAAAATCAGACATTTCTTTTTCTAAAGGTCCCCCTAAAATTCAGAAAATCGACTTAATATTGTATGATCTGTAATGTTTCTGCTAGAGAAAGCAGGAAATCCCATGAAGACATGAAAAGACAAAAAGAGGAGATAGGGAAGATTCTGGAATAATCTACTCCGTCCTCCTCTGCAATTCTGGCTGATGAAACAAGCAGGCATTTTATGGGTGATTGAACTTGTGTGTTCCTAAGGCACAGGGAGTGCCTTTGAAAACTCAGCCTCAAGTTTATAGTGCATCCCCACCCAGGGAGGCTGAGATTTCAATCTCTAATAATCATAAACTCAAGGAGCCGGGGGTTAAAATGAGCCAGGGGAAGGGCCTGTAATTGCTTAAAATATTTTTTAAAGTCTTTTTTCCTACATCCCATGTTAGATCTATGGAGGCCCCGATTTCCACTCTCCCAGAATAGCCCAACTGTGTACCCAGAGATCACCTGAGAACCCCATGCAGGTCTCCAGCACTGGAAATGAGCTAGCAATTCGATTCAAGACTGACTTGTCTATAAATGGGAGAGGCTTCAATGCATCATGGCAAGCAGTCCCTGGAGGTGAGTGAAAAAAGGAGGTTTCCTAAAGTACTTAAGCCGAGCCCTCGTTAAATTTCATGAAATGCTTGGGAAAACATATGAAGGCTACACCCTGATTGATAACTTAGTGACATCCCAAAAGGAAGCCATCTGAGACCTGACATATACCCTTCCCTAAAATATGTGATAAAGTTTAACTTCCTAAGCGTCACTACATATGTGAAAACAAGAATATAAGTGTGTAAGTCCATGGTGAGAGCAGAACAAGGGTGATCGGCCAAACCCACTCTCCAAGGGCTCATACCTCTTAACCAGCCTCCATACCTCATGCCATAGTACAGACCTTTGGATTCTTGGCAAATATCAAACTTGCAAACATTAAATTTGTGAATTGCAAGGAATTACTGTGTGTTCTATGGTGACTTTCTGCCCAAGATTTTAGGTAGTCCAAATAAATTGCCTGTTGTATATTTTTAAACTATAACAACAAACTATGGCACAAAATAGTTTAACAGATGTTAGCATATACAACTACTAGAGATGGCCACATTTGCAGAATGCTTACTGCGTACCAGGCATTTTTCTAACTATTTTATGAGGATTATCTCCTTTAGTCCTTACAATCACCCTATGAGGGAAGTCCGCTTCATATCCTCATCTTACCAGTGTGGACACTGAAGTTTAGAAAGGTTAGTGACTCACCCGAAGTTCCACAGCTAGAAAATGTCAAAGCACATATGTGATCCCAGGCTACCTTATGGCCACACTTCTTCAACTCTATCATAACCAGGGTAGCTATATCAGAGCTCTCCCCTAAAGTTAATTATGTAGGAATTTAAATACACACACACACACACACACACACACACACACACACTTAGTGTTTAGATTACCCCTAAATGATTCTCCATTATTAGAAAATAGTGCCAAATTTTTCTATTATTGGTTTATATTATCATAAATCCAAGAAATGGTGGGTCATAGAGAAGACATTGCACTAACAGGTATTTGATAACATCAAAGGAATTTTTAAAAACGTAAGTAACTGTATATATCCAGAATATTAAATTTTTAAAAGGTAGACAGTAAATTATTTTTAAATGCATGCACTACTAGATTATCACAATTCTTGGAAGGAAACATGTTATTCTTCCTGTATGCTATATTTTTAGAGGACAATGAAGAAGCAGCGTTCCATGGCTTTGTGAAAACGTGATTTCATTTGTGTTTCCTTTTAATTATTTTTAAAAATAAATTTTGGCATCTGTATTTAAAGTGTTTGAAGTATTTCCTTAGTGTCATCCATGTTATCCCTTCTTATTCTGTTGGGATAAATGACTTAATGTGGATATCAAATTCTTCAGTGTTTTTAGCACAGACTAACTAAAACTGATAGTCAAGCAAAGTAATGTATTGATCTATACAACCAGGTAATGGATTTTAGAGCATCCATGATTCCTCTCATGAAATAATTGTGTTCCCCACTTCCAGGTTGTGGTGGGATTTTCCAGGCTCCCGGTGGAGAGATTCATTCTCCAAATTACCCCAGTCCCTATAGGAGCAACACAGACTGTTCTTGGGTCATTCGGGTTGACAGAAATCATCGTGTTCTCTTGAACTTCACTGACTTTGATCTTGAACCACAGGACTCTTGTATTATGGTAAGTGATATAAATTTCAAGCATTATCTCCAGTCAAACCTGGGTCAAAACACTGCCATATAAGCGTATTTAGTGAATGTATTACTTATGGGTGTTTTTAATGTCAAATCATAGGAAACCAAACTATTAGCAACTTAAAATATAAGGACATTTATTTTTTACCTAAAAACAAATCAGGAAGTAGATAATCTCTAGGTTTGTTTAGCAAGTCAGTTTCTGTTCTACCATTATTAGCCTGTTGGCTTTTCATTGTATTGTTACTTCATGGTCAAAAAATGGCTGCAGTGGTTTTTATCTGAATGTCCTACCTGAGTCTACCTCTGAAAAAAGAAGCAATAGTGTTAACTATTTCTGTTTTGTTTGTGTTTCTTTTAATAAGGAAAGCAAATTTTCCACAAAAGCCCCCGATATATCATTAGCCAGAACTGACTACAAAAGAGATCCAGAAAGTATCATGGAACAGATTTGTCATAAATGTTTTACATCAATTATTATTATTACGCCTCTGGGATTTTCACAGGATTCTGCTTCTCTTGAGACCAGGATATCTTGATTTGCTACTTGAGCAAATCCATGTTCTGATAGAATAGTTGGGAGATGGGAGTGGAGGAGAAGGAATATGGCTATGAATTGGCCAGATGACAAAACAAGTTTCTGCTACTGAGATGGGACAGTTTCCTGGACTCCTTCACAGGACTTGTGAAGGAGGTGGCTTATTTGCTTGGCTGCCTAGCTGAATTCAGGAGGGAGCACACGAACAGACGAATGCAGGAACCCGGGTGAACGAACCCTAGAACTGGCTAGTCCCTCCCCTCTGGTGGGAGCAGGCTCTGTGCAGGGCCCACGGCAGCGTCCAAGCTTGTTACAATGCCCTTTTAGATCTGCCATCTCGGAGAGGGTGTCTGCGACCCCCAGAGCCCCAAAGGGCATGTGTTACAATCAGTGCTCTTTTAGCATTTGCCGTCCATGGACAGCTAAGTGTTAACCAGCTCAGTGGAAGGTCACCCTGACCTCTTGGTACCCAAGTTCTTGTCCGGTGTCCAGGAAGAATCAGGTCACACGAACAAATTGAAGGGTAGCGAATGTGGAGAACTTTGTTAAGAGGTAGAAGTGGCTCTCAGCAGGAAGCGGAGCTTGAAAGGGCTGGAGGAAGTGGGTTGCAGGAGTCTGGCCTTCCTTGGCTGAACTCCTCTCTCACCATAGTCTCCGATGTCCAGCTCCTTCTCCTCTTGACATTCAGACAGCTCTCTTCTGTGTGTGTGTCTGCTGAGTCTGGGGCTTGGAGTTCTTATGGACACCGGGTGGGGGCAGGGCAGGCCAAAAGGCAACATTTGGGTAGGAAAACAAGGATGGTTCTCACTTTGAGCGGCAGATCCAGGCTTGAGGGTGGAGCCCTCACCAGGGACCTCAACCTCTTCTGCCAAGCATTTTCCTGCCTCCTGTCCCATCACTACTATCAACACTTTTAATGCATTCCTACCTGAAACGAATGCTTTGCGCTTAATTTAAGAGTGAATGAAGTTTTATTTTGAAGGTTTCTTTTTTCTTTCTGTTTTTAAATTTTTTGGCTACCTGATTTTCTTTTATTATTATTATTATTATACTTTAAGTTTGGGATACATGTGTAGAACCGGCAGGTTTGTTATATAGGTATACATGTGCCATGGTGGTTTGCTGCACTCATCAACCTGTCATCTACATAAGGTACTTCTCCTAATGCTATCCCTCCCTTAGCCCCCCACCCCCTGACAGGCACTGGTGTGTGATGTTCCCCTCCTTGTGTCCATGTGTGCTCATTGTTCAAGTCCCACTTACTAGTGAGAATATGCGGTGTTTGGTTTTTTGTTCCTGTGTTAGTTTGCTGAGAATGATGGTTTCTAGCTTCATCCATGTCTCTTCAAAGTACATGAACTCATCCTTTTTTATGGCTACATAGTATTCCATGGTGTATATATGCCACATTTTCTTTATCCAGTCTATCATTGATGGGCATTTGGGTTGGTTCCAATTCTTTGCTATTGTGAATAGTGCTGCAGTAAATATACGTGTGCATCTGTCTTTATAGTAGAATGATGTATAATCCTTTGGGTATATACCCAATAAAGGGATTGCTGGGTCAAATGGTATTCCTGGTTTTAGACCCTTGAGGAATTGCCACACTTTCTTCCACAGTGGTTGAACTAATTTACACTCCCACCAACTGTGTAAAAGCGTTCCTATTTCTCCACAGCCTCACCAGCATCTATTTCTTGACTTTATTTTTTTATTTTTTGAGACAGAGTCTCACTCCATCTCCCACACTAGAACTGGTGTGAGATGGTATCTCATTGTGGTTTTGATTTGCATTTCTCTAAGGACCAATGATGGTGAGCTTTTTTTTCCATAGGTGTTTTGGCTGCATAAATGTCTTCTTTTGAGAAGTGTCTGTTCATATCCTTCGCCCACTTTTTGATGAGGTTGTTTATTTTTTTCTTGTAAATTTGTTTAAGTTTCTTGTAGATTCTGGATATTAGCCCTTTGCCAGATGGATAGATTGCAAAAATTTTCTCCCATTCTGTAGATAGCCTGTTCACTCTGATGATAGTTTCTTTTGCTACGCAGAAGCTCTTTAGTTTAATTAGATCCCATTTGTCAATTTTGGCTTTTGTTGCCATTGCTCTTGGTGTTTAAGTCATGAAATCTTTGCCCATGCCTATGTCCTGAATGGTATTGCCTAGGTTTTCTTCTAGGGTCTTTATGATTTTAGGTCTTATGTTTAAGTCTTTAATCTATCTTGAGCTAATTTTTGTATAAGGTGTAAGGAAGGGGTCCAGTTTCAGTTTTCTGCATATGGCTAGCCAGTTTTCCCAACACCATTATTAAATAGGGAATCCTTTCCCTGTGGCTTGTTTTTATCAGGTTTGTCAAAGATCAGATGGTTGTAGATGTGTGGCATTATTTCTGAGGGCTTTCTTCTGTTCCATTGGTCTGTATACCTGTTTTGGTACCAGTACCATGCTGTTTTGGTTACTGTAGGCTTGTAGTATAGTTTGAAGTCAGGTAACATTATGTCTCCAGCTTTGTTCTTTTTTCTTAGGATTGTCTTGGCTATACAGGCTCTTTTTTGGTTCCACATGAAATTTAGAGTTTTTTTTCTAACTCTGTGAAGAAAGTCAATGGTAGCATTTAATCTATAAATTACTTTGGGCAGTATGGCCATTTTCATGATATTGATTCTTCCTATCCATGAACATGGAATGTTTTTCCATTTGTTTGCATCCTCTCTTATTTCCTTGAGCACTGATTTATAATACTCCTTGAAGAGATCCTTCACATCCCTTGTAAGTTGTATTCCTAGGTATTTTATTCTCTTTGTAGCAATTGTGAATGGGAGTTCACTCATGATTTGGCTATCTGTTTATTACTGGTATGTAGGAATGCTTGTGATTTTTGCACATTGATTTTGTATCCTGAGACTTTGCTGAAGTTGCCTCTGTCTCAGCTTAAGAAGATTTTGGGCTGAGACGATGGGGTTTTCTAAATATACAATCATGTCATTTGCAAACAGAGACAATTTGACTTCCTCTCTTTCTATTTGAATATGCTTTGTTTCTTTCTCTTGCCCGATTGCTCTGACCAGAACTTTCAATACTATGTTGAATAAGAGTGGTTAGAGAGAGCATCCTTGTCTTGTTCCGGGCTACCTGATTTTCTAACAAAAAGTTTTTCATCTTTCATTTGTATATATCAACATTTCATTCAAATACAAACCAGATTCTCTTGGTTACTGGATCTTTCTATTTTAGCTTCCTGATAGTTTCCTACACAAGTTCCAACTGGCTAGCTTCTTGCAAATTTAACTCAAGAAAACTCAAAGGTTGTTTTATATTTTTCCAAGTAGTCCATTTTAATAGTATGATTTCAATATTATTTTACAAGATTAGGTTATTAATGAAAGTTAAGTTTATTTATCACTGTATATTAACCATCCAAATGAGTCTTCAGAGTCTAAGTTGGCTAAGCATCATGCAGACTGAAAGTGTAGAACATCTAGCTACTCTCCTGAAAAAGACCATTTCGAAATTTTGGATGACATTTACAAACATCTTCTAAAAGTAGCCAATGGCTCATGAGGTAGTGTGAAGTTTCTGAGTGAATATCTGAGACAGGTGTGAGTCCAGTCTTTGGGACCATTTTTGCCTGCAGGGCCTTTACTGATCCACAAAGGTTTAGCAGCTCTTCTGAGAGCCTCTCAGGACAAAGAGGACCAAAGTTTGAGTCCAGAGCTTTGTTAAAGTGGCAGTCTTGGTAAGCCCTTCATATCTTAGGTAAAATGAAAGGAAAGCAGCCTTCACTGAGATTGCATTCGAAGTTTGAGTTACCTGAGTGAATCCCCAAAATCTGAAGCCATGAAATAATGGAGTGAATCTTGTATTTCTCCTGCATCTAGGCACTGGACATCCAGCAAAAGCAATTTAAAATCTTCTTCAAAGAGAGATATTAACATTCTAGACATCATTTCTACCTATAATTTTTCATGTGTAATAGCTGATTAAATAAGAGAGTTCCCTGACCTCCCTTGCAGGACATGCAACAGGGGTGGGTCTCATCTGTTCAACTGCTGCATGTTCAAACCCCTTACGGGCAGGGAAGCATGCAGACAGGAGTGCAGGAGCCGGGGAGAGTGCTTTTGGACTCCGGGCCTCATGGTAGCATCTAGGGGTAGGTGCCTACAACTCCCAAAGCCCTAGTGGGCATGCTACAGTGCTCTTTTAGCTCTGCCATCTTCAGATGGCTTAAGTGTTAACCAGCTCAGTGTCCTCTTGGTATCCATCTTCCTGTTTGGTGTCCAGGAAGAATCAGGTCACACATGGACTTGAAGGATGATGAATGCGGAGGTTTTATTGGATGATGGAGATGGCTCCCAGTGGGATGGATGGGGAGCTGGAAAGGGGGTGAAATGGGAAGATGATCCTCCCCCTGGAGTTCACTGTCCCATGGCCTATTTCTTCTTTGACTGACCCTGGCTGAACTCCTCTCAATGTTCAGATGCTCCTTCTCTTCTCTCTTTCTCTGCTGTACAGCTCTTCTGCTCCTCTGTTCTTCTGTTTATCTGCTCATCTGCTTGTCTACTTGTGAAGCCTGGGTTTAGGGGTTTATATGAGTACAGGATAGGGGGGTGTGGCAGGCCAAAAGGCAAAATTTGGGCATGGAAACAGGAATGCCTGTTCCCATTTAGGGCCATGGGTTTCCAGGCTTGAGAGTGGGGACTTTGCTGGGGAACTGCCCTCTTCTACCCAGTATTTCCCTGTATCCTGTGTGTATCACCAACACACTATCAAAGATAGTCATGTACTTGAGGGGACAGTATAACAAAAATGAGATGTGATATGAGTAAGAGACAATAGAAACAAATCCACTAATATGCCAGATACTAAAGTTACCTGGCACACTTGCTAAATAACTGTGATTACTCAACTCATGGAAATAAAAGTCAAACAGAACTTTCAGCAAGGAACTGCATACTATAGAAAGTGACACTGCAGTATGAAGAAGAACCAACTACAAATTCGAGAACTGATAAATATAATAGCTAAAATTAACACCTCAGCAGGTTTTTTGGGGGGATTAGGCAGAGATGAAGAGAGAAATAGTGACTACAGAGAAATAGTGAACTGGAAGATAAGTCAAGAATCTACTCAGAAAAAAGTATGGATAAAAAAAGGGTGAAAAATATATAAGAGAGGTTAAGACACATAGAGGACACTCAGAAAACATATAATACACACTTAATTGGAGTCATACAAGGAAAAGAGAGATATATGCAACAGAAGCAAACTTTGAAGAGCTACTGACTAAAATTTTCCCAAAACTGGTGGAAGTCATCATTAAAAAAATAGAATCTCAAGGAACCCAAGCAGCAAAGCAGGATAAATAGAATGACATACTTTTCTAAAAATAAATACATAACAAAGATAAAGAAAAAATGTAACAGTCAGCTAGAGGAGTAAGTAGGTGGGGAATAGATTGCTTCTTAGAAAGTGGAGACTAAATGCTGACTTTTCAACCAGGATTGGAAGCAAAAAAAAAATTTTTTAAAGACAATAGAGTGATATATTCAGTTTAAAGAAAAAAAAGTAACTACCAGCCAGGAACTCTATGCTCTCCTAATATTCCTTTAAGAATGAAGGTGAGGGTGTGTATGGTAAATCACATCTGTAATTTCAGCACTTTGGGAGCATGAGGCAAGAGGATCACTTGAGCCCAGGAGTTTGAGACCAGCCTGGGCAATGTAGTGAGACCCTGTCTCTACAAAACAGTTTAAAAATTAGCCAAGCATGGTGGCACAGACCTGTAATCCCAGCTACTTTGGAGGCTGAGGTGAAAGGATCACTTGAGGGTGGAAGGCAGGAGTTGCAGTGAGCACAGATCTTGCCACTGCACTTCAGCCTAGGCAACAAGCAAGACCCTGTCTGTTAAAAAAAAAAAAAAAAGGAATAAAGGTGAAATAAATATTGAAGCAAAAGAAGGGTCTTGGCCAGGCGTGGTGGCTCACAACTGTATTTCCAGCATTTTGGGAGGCCGAGGCAGGCAGATCATGAGGTCAGGAGGTCGAGACCCCTGGCCAACATGGTGAAATCCCATCTCTATTAAAAATACAAAAATTAGCTGGGTGTAGTGGTGTGTGCCTGTAATCCCAGCTACTTGGGAGGCTGAGGCATGAGAATCGCTTGAACCCAGGAGGTGGAGGTTGCAGTGAGCCAAGATTGTGCCACTGCACTCCAGCCTGGTGACAGAGGGAGACTCCATCTCAAAAAAAAAAAAAAAAAAAAAAAAAAGGGTGTCTTTAAGAGAAGTTTGAATGGGCCAGAGACAAAGCTACTCATAGTTTTGACTATGGCGGGTATTGCTCTACCCCTTGTTCCCTCCCTCATTGGCATGGTGTTCTTTTCTTTGATACAGTGCAGAATCCATGGAATTTAACAAACAAAGTGTGTCACCAAACCAGAGCCTAGGTCAACTGCATGCCAGCGTGGCTAGGTTTTTCCCTCTTGTGGTCATGAGGAGGGTTTTCCACCTACATGGGACATAAACACACAGACAAGGTTTTCTATGAACACTGCCATATTTCAGCATGCAGCTGGGCTTGGCTTAACAAAATGCAGCAGGAGGAAACAGGCAGCAGGAGTGAAACCTCAAATGTGATCGGGTCTGAGGCATGGAGATGGAAAATAAACTCAAAAACAAGTGCTGGGAGGACTTTGGGGGGTCGGTAAGGCAAAATACAAAATGTAATAGTCCAAACAAGTTGTCAGAATCAGATAATGCTGTATGAAGTACAGTTGACTCTTGAACAATGCTGGGATTAGGGTCGTTGGCCCCCTGCTCCCCTGTCGTGCAGTGAAAAATCTACATACAACTTTCAAGTCCCCCAAAACTTAACTACTAATACCTATGATGGACAGAAGGCTTACTATTAACATAAACAGTCAATTAACAGATATTTTATATGTTTTATATATTACCTACTGTATTCTTACAACAAAGCTAGAGAAAATTAAACGCTATCAAGAAAATTGTAAAGAAGAGAAAATATATTTACTATTTATTAAGTGGAAGTTGATCATCATAAAGGTCTTCACCCTCATCATCTTCACATTGAATGGGTTGGGGAGGAAGAGGACGGGGGCGCTGGTCTTGCTGTCTCAGGGGTGGGAGAGACAGAAGAAAATCTGTGTTGACGTGGACCCAGGCAGTTCAAACCTGTGTTGTTCAAGAGTTAACTGTAGGCCGGGCGCAGTGGCTCACGCCTGTAATCCCAGCACTTTAGGAGGCCAAAGCGGGGGGATCAAGAGGTCAGGAGATCGAGACCATCCTGGCTAACACGGTGAAACCCCGTCTCTACTAAAAATATAAAAAATCAGCTGGGAGTGGTGGGAACTCGGGAGGCGGAGCTTGCAGTGAGCCGAGATGGCGCCACTGCACTGCAGCCTGGGAGACAGAGCGAGACTCCCTCTCAAAAAAAAAAAAAAAAGAGTTAACTGTAGTTGGAAAATCCCAGCCAGTGGGCAGAAGAGACATTAGAAGCAAATACCTCTAAGCACCCAGGCAAGACATTAAAATAAAAAGTGAGCCACACCGTTAGCGTGAGTCAGCACAGTGCCTCAGCTAAGAAATCTAGCTCTGATATAGGGTGGATCTGGGGCTGAGCCTGGACTTTGTGATATTCTAGCTGTGTTCTCTGGAAGAAAGTTAATCTTTCAGCCTCAGTTTCCTTAATGGAAATGGGGATAATAAGAGGACCTGGGTCAGATTTATTGTTAGGTATTTGAGATAATATAGATGACCTGCTTGCTGTCACACAGAAAGTTGTCCACTTGTGCTAGCCATTATGATGCTGCTGATGGTGAGTGTTTTGGAGGAGGTTCATTTAATGAGGACTGGAAGAAGAGACAGCGTGGAATACTAGGAGCAGAAATGCACTTAGAAGTCAGAGTCAGACATGCATGCCTGTGTTCATCACAGCACTGTCCACAATAGCAAAGGCATGGAATCAACCTAGATGCCCATCAATGGTGGATGGGATAAAGAAAACGTGGTACATATTCACCAGGGAATACGACACAGCCACAAGAATGAACAAGATCATGTCCTTTTCAGCAACATGGATAGAGCTGGAGGCCATAATCCTAAGTGAAGTAACACAGGAACAGAAAACTAAATACTGCATGTTCTCACTTAGAAGTGGGAGCTAAACACTGAGTACATATGGACGCAAAGAAGGGAACAACAGGCACCAGGGCCTGCTTGAGGTTGGAAGCTGGGAGGAGGGAGCAGATTGAAAAACTACCCATCACATTCTTTGCTTATTACCTGGGTGACAAAATAGTCTGTACACCAAACCCCCATGACAGGCAATTTACCTGTATAGCAAACCTGCACATGGACCCTTGAAGCTAAAATGAAAGTTTTTTAAAAAAAGAAGTCAAGGTCAGGACTTGCCATCTGTAATTCTGGGCCTCAAGCTCTTAAGTAGAAGAGCCTACTTTTGAATCTTTCTCATAGTATAGCACCTAGGATTTAGCGTATCTAGGACTCAGTGCTCTGGAATCATTGTGAAAATGGCCGACATCATTTGTCTGGGCCTGGAAGCCAGGGAAGATTTCACACTGGAGGCGACATTTAAGTGGCAGAGTCTCGCCAGTAGAAATGCAGCAGTGAGGCCAGGAGGGGAGGCTGCAAGGGAAGGATGGGGAAATGGTGCACACACATTTGGGAATAAAAAATGAGAGTGTTGTCCCTGGAGCATGAACAAATGCTGGGGAGCATGTGGAGACCAGGGGGCTACAGAAGACATCTGAGCTCTCTTCTGCTCCAGTTAAGAATTTGAAGTTATCCTATAGGTAGTATGGAGTCAGTGAAAATAACATACTCAGAGCTGTATTTTACAATGACAACAGGCAGCAGTGTGTGAAGAATGGGTTGGCAGAGAAAAAGAAAGATGGTAGCATGTCTGTTTGGGAAGCAATGGAAAAAGCTTGGATCAGAGGTGATAAGTTCTCATAGTAGGCAGTGGTCTTGGGACACATGGAGAGCGCAGGGACATGTGGAGAACTGTCACGGTGGCAGTCACTAGAATTAGAGGCTAATTACATGGTGGTGAGTGGGGCTGGTGATAGAGATGGTGGGGGGAAGGCTATTTGCTTGAAGAATGAATGAATGGCCAGGAGTGATGGCTCATACATGTAATTCCAGCACTTTGGGAGGCCGAGACAGGAGAATTGTTTGAGCTCAGGAGTTCGACACCAGCCTGGACCCCATCTCTGCAAAAAAATAAAAAAAATTAGCCTGGCAAAGTGGCACATACCTGTATTCCCAGTAACTCAGGAGGCTGAGGTGGAGGATGGCTTGAGCATGGGAGGTTGAGGCTGTGGTGAGCTGTGATCACACCACTGTACTCCAGCCTGGCTGACAGCATGACCCTGTTTAAAAAAAAAAAGGGTGAATGATGAGGCCATTAACTGAGTAAAGGGAGTAGATGATAGTGAGTTTGACTTGTAAACTTTTGGGTTTAAATATTATATAGTTTGACACAAGAGTTCAGAGCTTGGGATAGGATCTGAGCTAGACATATACAATTGAGGATAATTTCTGTATATTTGGGTGGTTATTAAAGTTGTGGGAGTAGGTATGATCACTTTTAGGAGTATTTTATCAAGAGAAAGGGGCCAAGCCAACTCTTGGGAAACACTGCCATGTAAGGGGTGGATGAAGGATCAGAGGAGAGGAGGCTGAGGAGGTGCGCTGAGTGCTCGGCAGAGGACCAGAAGAGAGTGGTAGCATTCAAACCACGAGGGAAGCTGAATTTCAAGGGTGGGTGATCACAGGTATCAAATCCCATTCAGGATACCAACGAGTGTGAGGATTGCAACAAAGCCCCTGGATTCCGTCTTTAATAACCTGCAAGGAGCAGGATTGGGGTGGGTGGTGGTAGAAGACCCAAGGTCACAGTGATTAGGAGGTGCAGGAGCTTCTGAGCTTTTCCCCAGAGTTATGGAAATGAGTGGCATAAGGAGAAAATGGGCAGTAACCAATGAGTTAACCAAAATCAGTGGAGAGTTGGTTTTTTAAAAAAATAATGGGGAAATTTAAGTTGTGTCAAGAGGGCAGGGTGCTGGTGGAAAAAGAGCAGCTGAATGTAAGAGCCAGGCGAACAATAGAGAAAATCATGTTTTCAGGACAGAGACACCAAGAAGCACCAGATTGGTTCTATTAATTTCAGATTTTTTAGAACAAGAAATTGAAACACATGGCTTAGCACAAGATTTTTCTGATTTATAAATTCATTATGTTAAAAATTGCATAAATTGTATACAAACTAAGTCATTTTTTCTTGGATGATTTATAAATCAACTTTACAAAAAGATAAGGAAGTTTTAAAAAGAAAACAAGACTGTCCAGGTAAGTTGGGGTGGAGATCTGCTGTATATTTGCCAGATGGACCCACTTAAGGGGACAGGAGGGCTGCAGAGGTTTGGAACCAGACCAGGCAATGCCCTGGCAAGGCTGGAAGCTTGGCTTGCAGTTACAGTTAGTTGTCCAGGGATTCATGAAGGCCGGCATTGAAGCACCAGCCCTCTATCTTTACAGCCAGATGGACACTGGACATGAAATGTACCCCAAAGTCCAACATCTTACATAATATCTCTGCAGTCTCAGTTCATACAAAGCCAATCATTCATTTTGGAGACATACAAGTTAATGTCCTGGTCCTGTTGCTTAGACAGAGTTATTAGCAAAGAGAAAAATATTCAGTTGCCAGTGATGCTGTCAGATAATGTTGGGGTTCAGGAGATTTTTAATAGAGTTCAAGTGTACTCTTTAAATACCAGTGAAAATTATGCTGGAATGGGACCAGCCATCCTGTTTTTTCAAAACTTCTATAACAATTTGGGTTGTTAGAAGAAGAAATAGTAATTTAGCTGTATGTTAAATATGATTTAATATATGATTAACTGTCATAAACCTATAGATACATAGGATGTTAAGGTTGGAAGAAGAAAGCTTAGAGTTCGTTTGCTGTTGTCTCCTAATTTTTTTAAAAAAGACATTGAGGTGGAGGTGGGGCAGTGCAAACAATAAAAATAAATTTAAAAAATTAAAAAGATATTAAGATCCAGAAATGTCAGGGTCAAGGCTAAATAGAAATTAACAGCAGGATCAGCACTAAAATGAAAGCCTTATGCTTCCTATGAGGTGAATAAGTATTTTGGTAAAATATAAAAATTGCAGTTATGTACAGGAAATGGAATGGCAGACTGGAAAAATAGAGGGAGAAAATAAACTTAGGGTCAGGCTGGGGCCACTTTGATTTTTTTTTTATTTTTTGAGATGGAGTTTCACTCTTGTTGCCCAGGCTGGAGTGCAAGGGCGTGATCTCAGCTCACTGCAACCTCCACCTCCCAGGTTCAGGCAATCCTCCTGCCTCAGCCTCCCAAGTAGCTGGGATTACAGGCATGCGCCACCATGCCCAGCTAATATTTTGTGTTTTTAGTAGAGATGGGGTTTCACCATGTTGGCCAGGCTGGTTTTGAACTTCCGACCTCAGGTGATCCACCCGCCTCAGCCTGCGATTACAGGTGTGAATGCTGGGATTACAGGCGTGAGCCACTGTGCCCAGCCCACTTTGACTTCTATATTGGATAAACCCAGCCTTCATTTGTCAGTAGAAGGAAAAGTGTTAAGAATTCAAATATGAAATGGAAAGTGTCCTTGCTTTGAAGTCAGGAGGTCAGGGTTTCCTTCATTACTTTGCTCTTCGGTGCCGAATATGTACCAGACACTGCCAGGCGCTTGTTTCTGGACATGCACCACCCCTCACTCTCTTCATGGCTTGGGGTTCTTAGTTTGCTTATTTAGAAAATCAGGTGCCTGGGGAACACAAGCAGAAAGAAGAAAACTAAGGAAGAGGATTCAGTTAGGAGTTGCATTTGTGGGTAAGAAAAGGAGGACAAGATGGCAGATGAAATGGCCACTGAGGACCCTCCAGTGACGTCAGTGGTGGTTTCATCCTCAAAGTTGAAATCAGCCTCAGGCAGCCACCAGGCTTCACATGAGCTCTGGGTTACAAGACTATCCCCACACTCTTCTGGGAATACAATAGAAAGCTCTTCTTAGAGTAGGCCTAGTCCCCATAAGTTCCAAATTGAGGCAAGCTAAGCCCACATGTAACAGCCATTACTCTTGGTGTCGTGGAAACAAAGGCAAAATTCGCCAAAGTAGAAGAAACAAATGAACATTTAAAAATGGAACAGTAGACCGGGCTCAGTGGCTCACGCCTGTAATCCCAGCACTTTGGGATGCCAAGGCGGAAGGATCACGAGGTCAAGAGATCGAGACCATCCTGGCCAACATGGTGAAACCCCGTCTCTACTAAAAATACAAAAATTAACTGGGCTTGGTGGCGCATACCTGTAGTCCCAGCTACTCAGGAGGCTAAGGCAGGAGAATCACTTGAACCCCAAGGCGGAGGTTGCAGTGAGCTGAGATCATGCCACTGCACTCCAGCCTGGCAACAGAGCAAGACTCCAACTAAAAAAAAAAAAAATGGAACAGTAATACACAGCCTCCATCCTCTTTCATAGAACCCATAGCAGTAGTCTTTATATCACCAAAGCACCAATCTTTTCGATGCATGAATTGTTAATAGATGCATAGCTGAATAAATGAATTTTTGTCATCTCTACTCCTGCAATGCTCAGTGCTTTGGTGGAAAATCTCAGAGGACACCATCGGGAACGTGGTATACTGAGTTCACTCCCTGGCACTGTTATTGATATACAATCTTCATGCTGTGAGCCACATGAGGACTTAGATAACATCACAGAAGTGCGTTTTCTAGAATTGCATGCTGATATAATGAGAAAAGGGAAAAACTGAATTTTTTGACTTCTGTTGAAATGGTGATGGCATCCATCGTGGGGAGCTAATCAGGAAGCTGGACTTGCAGGCAGGTTTCAACACATTTGGTAATATATTTGCACTTTCTGCTCAGTCACTTTCAAGTATCTGGTGTAATTAGCCTTGGGCTCTCCTCAATGACACATCAGGAGTATTTCTTGCTAAGGAAGCGGTGGGACCCATTGGCTGGGCATGGTCTTGTCTGGTCAGCACACAAGTGGCTTCATTACGTTTCCTTTCACGAAGGCTGAGTATTAAAGTGACCTCCGACTGACAGTTTAATTGCTTAATTAGAGCCTTTCTTCTAAGTCTTAGATTCATGTAGCTCTGCAAGCTCTTATTGATCTCCTAGAAAGGCTGCTTGTAGCTCAATGTGAGAGCAGGAAGAGGAAAGTCCGTTCAGCAGCACCAGCTGGCCCCTGGAGATTCCTGACCTCTGCTTCCAGCATCCTCTTTACTCAGCTCATTGGAATGTCTGCCTTGTGAGAATCAGCAAGGAGCAGCTCAAAGCAAGCGGACCATGGTCCAGGTCCTGCCTCTCATTTGGAGGAAAACACAAACGAGGGCTAACAGAGCCTGGTACCAAAAAGAAAAAGAAAAAGCAATATGATTAGTAACTTCTGAAGCTTTTTGTGGCTGTCTAGGAGAAAGAAAGAAAAGTGTCTGATGTGATTCGGAAAAAAAAAAGTCCCTGTGCTCCCACCTAAAGCTGCAGTGTCTGTTGTTGTTCCATTATTCGACAATAAAATGCAGGGTGGAGCAGGGCAGATACCTAACGCAGCATCCTCTTTTGTTGTATTTTTGTAATACACCACCCATGATGTGTTTCCTTTTAAAACACTGATCGTTTCCAAAGCAGAGCAAACAGACACAGGAATAATAGAACTCGGTGTTTCAAAGAGATGATGGAAACAAGTCTTCTTTAAATATTTACTGTTTTACAAACAAATCCATGACAGAAACCAGTCTCTCTCTCCGCTCCTCTTCCTCTCTCCCTGTCTCTCTTTTTCTCTCTCTCTCTCCCTGTCTTTCTGTCCCTCTTTCCCTCTTCCTCTCTCTCCCTCTCTTCCTCTTTCCCTCTCTCTCCCTCTGTCTCTCCTTCTTTCTCTCTCCCTCTGTCTCTCCTTCTCTCTCCCTCCCTCTGTCTCTCCTTCTCTCTCTCTCCCTCTGTCTCTCCTTGTCTCTCTCTCCCTCCTTCTCTTATCTTTCCCTGTCTTTCTTTGTTCCTCTCTCTCCCTGTCTCTCTCTCCCTCTCCCTTTTTCTCTCTTTCTCTCTCTCCTCCCTCTATCTCTCTCTCTCTCACTCTCTCTTTCTTCCCTCCCTCCTTTACGCCCCACCACAAGAATTTTTGTTTCCATCTGGTACTTTGAAGATGATCTTTTTCAAACGTTTATCTTGTGACTTGCATTTGTTAACATGCTTAGCTACTTTGCTTCCTGGTGCGGGTGTCCTATTAACAACCAAATGCTGAGCCAGTGCTTTGCATCTGCAAGAAGAAGGAAGAGTTGAGTTGAAGCCACAGCTCTCAATCTGTGGACACGGGTTTGGTTTGGCCTGGTTTCCATTTCAGCTCAGACTCTCCTTAAATGTTTATTTGTGAAAGTAAAATGAGCATCTTGGATTTCTTCTCATATCAACATTTCCAGGAATCTTTGAGTCAGTGCTCGCAACAGCTGCAAATTTTTAGAGTTTATAGTCTCTTGTAAGATGTGAAGACTGAGTGGGAGAGTGTAGAACAAAGAAATAGGGGTGAACACATCGTGACATGAGACATGGGGTTGTGAATTGAACTTAGTATTGAATTTCCAAGGAGCGTAACTGGAAAAAAATCACTGACAAAGGAAACCGATGCTTCCTCCTTCCCCAGCCCCAAGAAAAGATGCTATAATGAGTAATGTTTTCATTTCCTTCCGCACTCACATTTATGACTGTAACAGCTTGTATAATTTCCTGAGGGATTTCCCTCCCTATCACTTAATGTTTCCTCTATTTTGGAGAAGTTCATATTCCAAAGTGGGAATTCCATTAGCAGCTATACTACCATATTATAACATGTGAAAATACCTCATGGACTCTCGATCCTCAAAATGGACTTTGCACCTCCGTGTGAATTCTCTCTCCTGTGCCCTGAATGTCTTATCCTTCCACATTTTTGCACCCTGCTAAGTTCAAAGGCAATCCAGGGCAGGAGACCTGTGTTACCATCTGGAGTTAAAAATGTAGCAAAGCGGGACTTGCACAGCGGCTCATGCCTGTAATCCCAGCACTTTGAAAGGCCAAGGTGGGTGGATCATTTGAGGTCAAGAGTTCAAGACCAGCCTGGCCAACAGGGTGAGACCCTGTCTCTACTAAAAATACGAAATTTAGCTGGGTGTACTGGTGCATGCCTGTAATCCCAGCTACTTTGGAGGCTGAGGCATGAGAATTGCTTGAACCTGGGAGACAGAGGCTGCAGTGAGCCGAGATTGCACCACTGCACTCCATCCTGGGAGACAGAGCGAGACTCTGTCTCAAGAAAAAAAAATGTAGTAAAGCATAAGGGTCCAGGTGAGAAAGAGGCCACACTAGACCAGAGAATGGCGGTTGGACCAGAGAAGGACAAGGAGCAGCTTCATATCTGAATCCTGGAATAGAATCAAGTTTATGTGGCAACGATAGAAGTTCTGGGTTTATTTATTGACCCCAGACACTGCGCACTTTATTACCCATTCTGCTAAGTGAGCCATGCTGGGAATCCCATGCACGTTCAGTGGAATGGAATGTAGGGCAGATGCCAACCACTCAGAAAGCCACAGGAGCCCAATACAAGACTTTCTCAAATGCTACTGAGGATGCTTGATTGCAGGTTCACATACAAAGGATGGGGGACTCCCACCCTATTTCCAGAGCTGCTGTGGTCTTCTTTCTTGGAGACCGTGAACATCTCACTTAGCTTCACAGAATCATGGTCTCTCGATATTCTAACTGAATGAATACAACTTGATTTCACCTTTTCTCTAGGTTTAATCATAACTGGTCGGATGTCAGACAGATGGGGTTTGGCTCTGCACTGCTAAGCGTGTGATTGGGCAAGTCATGTATGTTTTCAGAGGCTCAGTTTTCCCTGCTGCAAAGTGGAACTGTAAGAATCAAATGTAAACAAATGTATTTAAAGTACCTATCAGTGTCTGGTTCAGATAAGTATTAGCGCTATTCCTAATTTTTCTATTACAATGCTCATGCTTCTATTGCTATCAACGCTATGTTAAAGATCTTAAGTAATCTTTTTTAAAAAATTTTCTCCCTGAGCAAGATGAAACTTAGTAAACGTGCAGATAAGAAATCCAGTAGAAAAAGAATCCTCACTTCCTACTTTCCAACAATCTCAGGGAATATATTCCTTTTTTTTTTTTTTTTTAAATAAAAATACAGATATTACTGAGGAAGCTACAATTCATTTTCCCCCCTCAGTCATGAGGGGTGCAAATGATGACTGACATTTCAGTCAGGTGGTCACCAGCCATTTAATCACTCCAGGGTTTTGATTACAGCAGAAAGGGGCAGCCGCTGAAGTGCTCTGCATCACGTCCACATCAGTCACGTGGTCTTTAGTTCTTAAGCAAAGCATGCATGATTACTGGTCTTTATTTCGTGCAATTTAAAAATGTATGCTCAGCTTTACTTTTGTATTTGATGTTACATTTTAGAAAGCGCACACTGGTCACTGGCAGTTGTTTTGAGACTGAATGGAAGGAAGACACAAAGGTAAGGCAGGGGAAATTTCAGGCTGTTGTAGTGGCCTAGGCAAGAGGTAATGAGGCCCCACACCAAGACACCAGAGGGACATGGATGAAGTAGAGGGAAGGAGCCAAGCGATACATCGGACAAAGAGATGTTAGAACATGCTGATCCATTACATGTAGCAGGGACGGGGGGGTTCCCAAAACGGTCTGGTCATTGGGTACATGCTTCCGGCATTTACTGTGGCAAGAAATGTAGGTAAAGGAGAAATGAGAGGGACGGGAAGAGGGCTTCAGTTTGAGACTGATTTTCAGGGTTTGTGGAACATGGAAGAGATGATGTCTACGATACAGTTGTCTATACGAGCCTAGGGCTTAGGGGAGAGGACTGGGGCACAGTTATAGATATTAGGCAATGAACAGATGCTTTGGAGATCTTAAAACAGAAGCCACGTCCATTAAACTTGATACATTCCTGGTGGCAGCAAGAGGCTAGATTAACTGGCATTAGTAGCCATCTGGCTTGGGTACTGCAGTGCTGTTATATGAATAGTGCCCTTTCATGTCTGTATGTAATCACATGCGTCTGAGTGATGAAACACTAAAGAACTTTTAACATAGATTTTATTTTTAAATCTTACATGCTCCTCATATTAAATTTGTAGAATACAGAAAAGAAGAAATAACAAATTAATGCCATCCTTAGTATTACAATATAGATACAAACTATTGAAATTTTGGTTTAGTTCCCTAACAAACACACACATACAAATATACACACACTCATGTACACACAAACATGCATAGTTAAGATAATATATATAATTTTATATCCTGCCTTTTTCACTTCATATTATTTGAAATTTTCTTAAATAGTTTCTTTGGCTAGTCAATGAAATGGACGTGCTGTAATTCAGTTAGCCACAGGTTTATTATTAACCTTTTGGATTATTAATGGGTTTTTTCTTTTCTTGTTATAACAGTGCTATGAGGGGTATCTTTATATGTGAATCTTAGTACATTTCCTGTTATTTCCTTTATATAGCTTTTCTTTTCTTTATTGAACACTCTACTATGAAATATTTTAAGGATGTAGAGAAATACAGACCATATAACACATACAAAGTATATAACGTACAAAAACTTCTCCCTGTCCAGACTGGCCAAATCTTCATATTTTGCCACATTTGCTTCAAGTTCTTTTGTTTTCTCCCAAACAAAAATGAACTGTTCAAGACACAGGTGAAGTCCCACGTGCTCCTACCATTGATCCCATGCCCTGTTCCCCATCCCAGAGGAAACTGCTAATGAGATTTCTGGTTTATGATTCCCATGAAGGTTTTTGTAGTTTTTTCATTATACATGTATATCTGTACACACTATGAAATATTATTTTGCATATTTTAAGTCTTTATGTACATCATGTCTCACGCTACATATCCTTCTTTGACTTGCTCTATTCACTCATTATTCTGTTTTTCACATTTTCTACATTGTGACACATACAGCTCTAACGCATTCTTTTAGTCACTACACATTCCATTTTATATATGCACCACAAGTCATTTGCCCATTCTCCTGTTAATGAACATTTAAGTTGCTGCAATATTTTTCCTTAGCAACTTTCTGTATCGAATATTCTTGTAGCAATATCTGTATGTAACCACCTAAGACTTTCTCTGGTGTAAACCTGCAGAAGTGCAATTGCTAGTTTTTAAGTTTTCTGTATGTTGTTAAATTTCATTAGAAATTTATATATGAGGCCGGGCACAGTGGCTCATGCCTGTAATCCCAGCACTTTGGAAGGCTGAGGCAGATGGATTGCTTGAGGTCAGGAGTTTGAAAACAGCCTGGCCAATATGGAGAAACCCCGCCTCTACTAAAAATACAAAAAATCAGCTGGGTGTGGTGGCGTGCACCTGTAATCCCAGCTACTCGGGAGGCCGAGGCAGGAGAATCACTTGAACCTGGAAGGTGGAGGTTGCAGTGAGCTGAGATTGCACCACTGCACTCCAACCTGGGTGACAGAGCAAGACCAAGACTCTCAAAAAAAAAAAGAAAGAAATATATATATGAGAATTTCTGTAATGAAATGAGAAAAACTTACCTTCGTACTTGTAATCATCGTTTCCAGAAAACTTTTAACACATTGTGTCATTTGATCTTGGCAGCAAGGGGAGATCACCTACCCTCATTTTTTTTTTTTTTTTTTGAGACGGAGTCTCGCTCTCTGTCGCCCAGGCTGGAGTGCAGCGGCGCGATCTCGGCTCACTGCAAGCTCCGCCTCCCAGGTTCAGCCATTCTCCTGCCTCAGCCTCTCCGAGTAGCTGGGACTACAGGCGCCCGCCACCACGCCTGGCTAATTTTTTGTATTTTTAGTAGAGACGGGGTTTCACCGTGGTCTCGATCTCCTGACTTCGTGATCCGCCCGCCTCGGCCTCCCAAAGTGCTGGGATTACAAGCGTGAGCCACCGCGCCCGGCCACCTACCCTCATTTTTAGATGAGGTCTCTGACGTGGTTACTGCAAAGAGCAGTACAGCATGTGACTTGAATGCAGCCCTGGACAGCCTCATTCTTCGGAAGCCTTTGTTCACTCTTTCCTCAACTCTTCTTCATTCCACACCCGCAGACTTACCCCAGAACTTGCCGGCTTAAGACCACAACCTTTCAGTTTCCGTGGGTCAGGAAGCCAGGTGCCACTCACCTGCGTGCTTCGTGGCTCACTCACATGAATGTACACAGGGTTCAGTTCCTTGCAGGCTGTTGGCTGAGGCCTCCCTTGACTCCCTGCCACACAGGCCCCTCCACAGAGTATCTCAGAACACGGCACCTTGCTCACCAGGGCAAGCAATAGAGAGGACGAGAGAGAGTCCAACAAGACAGTACTAGCAAGAGGGAAGGAACCATCTTTTCTCACCTCATTGTGGAGGTGACAGACTATCACTTCCATTGTATTTTGTTAATTAGAACAAATCACGAGGTCTATCCCATACCCCAGGGAGGAGATTACACAGAGGCATGAATACCAGGACATGGGGATCACTGAGAGCTGGGTCAGAAGTTGCCTACCACCCCCCACCCCTACAATCTCCAGTTGGAAAATTTTCATCTATCTCTCCCACTCCTACCTACCCATATTTCTGGACAACCCCCCGACCCCTTGGTTCTCTTTTCTTTTTTGCCTCCATAGCTTTCTAATTCCCTACTTCATTTCTTACACAGCAATTTAGCTCCCACTTTGTCTCACTTTAATAGTAGAGGCTAACATCTATCACATGCTTACTAGATGCCAGCCACTCTCCTAAGTATTTATATCTTTTAACTTGTTCTTATGAACAGTATGAGCTGTATATTCATATTAATCCAATTTTGCAGATTAAGAAACTCAGCAACAGATGAGGAAGCAAAGAGAGGGGGGCAACTTGTCCCCAACAACACAAAATAACACCTCCCCTACTATACTCATGTTCTGAGAGCCTACGAAGATATTTTCCTCAATAAAGATTGCTTTTCCGGCCAGGCGCCGTGGCTCACTCCTGTAATCCCAGCACTTTGGGAGGCCGAGGCGGGCGGATCACGAGGTCAGGAGATCGAGACCATCCTGGCTAACACAGTGAAACCCCGTCTCTACTAAAAACAAAAAAAAATTAGCCGGGCATGGTGACGGGTGCCTGTACCCCAGCTACTTGGGAGGCTGAGGCAGGAGAATGGCGTGAACCTGGGAGGCAGAGCTTGCAGTGAGCCGAGATTGCACGACTGCACTCCAGCCTGGGTGACAGAGCAATACTCCATCTCAAAAAAAAAAAAAAAAAAAGAGAGAGAGAGAGAGATTGCTTTTCCCTCTGAAAGGAATCCTGCCACAATTTTTAAATAATGCAACATACTTTTAACTAATGCTTATTTATACGGCAAAGGCGTGTATGAGAAGTAAAAGGTTCCCTTTGCTTGGCTTCTTTATTTTCCCACATTACCATTCTTTAGAACTCTGATCACAGGCCTCCAGAACTAGAAATGCCACCAGGAAGGGATGTTCGTCTCTCACTTCAATGGTTTTCCTCGTGTGTCACTTGACATGTGACAAAGTTGAACACATGTTAACTTTAGAAATGATGGACATTTATGCAAATCTCCTCAAGGTATTGAAGCATCAAGTATGAAAATTAAGGCCGGGCGCTATGGCTCATGCCTATAATCCCAGCACTTTGGGAGGCAGAGGTGGGAGGATCGCTTGAGCCAGGAGTTCCAGACCACACTAGGCAACACAGCAAAATCCCCTCTCTACAAAACATTTAAAAATTAGCCAAGCATGGTGGTGCACACCTGTAGTCCCAGCTAATTGGGAGGCTGAGGTGGGAGGATCCCTTGAGCCCAGGAGGTCAAGGCTGCAGTGAGCTATCACACCACTGTATGCCAGCCTGGGTGACAGGGTAAGACCCTGACTACAAAAATAATAATTATAATAATAATTAGGGAAGAAATTTCATAAATGTTTGGCTTAGTTCTCACTTCTGGCTAGAGCTGAGGATGTGGAGGGGACTTGATAGCACCATAATATATCATGTGTTCAGAATACTCTGGGCCTTGGGGATGGGTCTGGTGTTGTCTGCCCACCTTCTGCCTCTGCCTTCTCTCACCCTGTTGGTGAAGGGCCCCCGGAAGTGGAGTGCATGACATTGGCTGTGCCCTGTGGTTGGGCCCCTTCATTCTCCTTCAGACCTGGCATATAGGAAGCCTGCCCAGAAAGCAGCCGAGCTGACCTCCTTCCCCCTGTGTATAGCCTCTTACCCACAATTGTGTCTACTATGTGTTTATACCATTGAATCCATGAGGGCAAGGACAGCTTTTTCTTAACTCAGGGGTTTGCTCAGCCCTAGTCCTCAATTTTTAGAGACGAGCAACTGTCATACATATTCATTTACTCATTTGTTCATCAAACATTTATTGCCTGTTATGTGCCAGGTTCTGTACTTTTAAAAAAGTCTCCTATTTTTGTATAATAAAGTTAAGCTTTTTGTTTTTGTGGGGGTTTTCTGTTTGTTTTGTTTTGAGATGGAGTCTTGTTCTGTCACCCAGGCTGGAGTGCAGTGGCACCATCTCCATTCACTGTAGCCTCCACCTCCTGGGTTCAAGCAATTCTCGTGCCTCAGCCTCCCGGGTAGCTGGGATTACAGGCACACGTCACTACGCCCAGCTAATTTTTGTATTTTTAGTAGACATGGGGTTTCACCATGCTGGCCAGACTGGTCTCAAACTCCTGACCTCAGGTGATCCACCTGCCTCGGCCTCCCAAAGTGCTGGGATTACAGGTGTGAACCACTGCACCCAGCCTGATAAGTATTTTGAATATGTGTGTTAGTATCTTGACGTTTTATAAAATTCTGGATATTTTACAAAAAGACTGGTCAACTTTTCTGTAGAAATTAAATGACCACTCCACTAGATCTGCCTCTGTTTTAAGAGCTTCTGTAGTTGGAATTCTCCTGGGGACAGTGGCCACTTTTTATTTTGTGATTTCAACTTCAAATTTTTATTTTATTACTATAATCTAGAAATGAATTAGTTGAGATGTACAAAGTTTTATTTGTTTGTATATTGCCCTGACTTTTACCACTTAAGTAAAGATCAGAAAATCAATGCTGAGGCCTAGCAAACTCTTGGCAGTAGACTTAAGTAAGAATTATATGTTATATTAATATATGTGTATCCAATAGTAATATCATTTGCTAGCTTTGCCTTGGGAACTAAATAGAAGTTAAGGGGAAATTCATATTGATAATTTTTATGACTTTAGAATTGTAAATGAATGGGAACAAGGTTTCTCATATTTTCTTCTTTGAAGTGCTTTTCTTGTGGAATTTTATAAATTAAAATTTTAAAAGTGAGTTTTTTTTTTTTTTGAGAAGGAGTTTCGCTCTTGTTGCCCAGGCTGGAGTACAATGGCACTATCTCAGCTCACCACAACCTCCGCCTCCCAGGTGCAAGCGATTCTCCTGCCTCAGCCACCAAGTAGCTGGGATTACAGGCATGTGCTACCACACCTGGCTAATTTTGTATTTTTAGTAGAGATGGAGCTTCTCCGTGTTGGTCAGGCTGGTCTTGAACTCCCGACTTCAGGTGATCTGCCCACCTCAGCTTCCCAAAGTGCTGAGATTACAGGCATGAACCACCGCACTAACCCTGAGAATATTGATTTGATATTGTAAGTGTTAAAAACACTCACATAAAATAATTTATATTTCAAACTCTGTTAAAAATATTCTCCCTCCTTGATAGCCTGAGGTTTTAAAATTTCATAAAATGACAATTAGGTACATAAAATTAATAACTATCCTGCTACGGTTTGAATGTGTCCCCTCCGAAGTTCATGTGCTGGAAGCTTAAAGCCCAATACCGCAGCATCAGGAGGTATGGCCTTTGGGAGGTGTTCAGGTACTGAAAGCCTCGCCGTCATGAATGGATTAATGTTGCTATAAAAAGGGCTTGCGGCCGGGCGCGGTGGCTCACGCTTGTAATCCCAGCACTTTGGGAGGCCGAGGCGGGCGGATCACGAGGTCAGGAGATCGAGACCATGGTGAAACACCGTCTCTACTAAAAAAAAAATACAAAAAATTAGCCGGGCGTGGTGGCGGGCGCCTGTAGTCCCAGCTACTCGGAGAGGCTGAGGCAGGAGAATGGCGTGAACCCGGGAGGCGGAGCTTGCAGTGAGCCGAGATTGCGCCACTGCACTCCAGCCTGGGTGACAGAGTGAGACTCCGTCTCAAAAAAAAAAAAAAAAAAAAAAAAAAAGGGCTTGCGAGAGTGGGTTCTCTCTCTTCTGTGCTTCCGCCACTTGGCGACATGATGTTCTTTCCCCCCAAGAGGATGCACCATTCAAGGTACCATCTTGAAGCAGAGAGACCCGGCTCTAACTTGCTGGCATCTTGTTCTTGGACCTCTCAGCCTTCAGAACTGTGAGAAATAAATTTCTGCTCTTTATAAATCACTTGGCCTCAGGTATTCTATGGTATCACAAAGAAGCAGACTGAGGTGTGTCATGAGCATTTTAAAGAGAAGTAACATGGTAAATCTAGAATTTGGAGAGAGAAGACTGTACTACTCACTAGTGATGTGAACTTGGATGACTTACTAGCTTACATTGAATGAGACAGTAGTTTAATAGCTTACACACTTGCCTCCCTGTCTTTTTTTTATAGAAAATCACATAGGTTAGGATGTTTGTGATGGAGCTTGTAAAATTATAACACGCTCATCACATTTGGGGTGTCATTGGTATATAATTTCAATTCCGGGACACATGGAAACCTTCTTTTTTTTGAGATGGAGTCTCACTCTGTCACCCACGATGGACTGCAGTGGTGCAATCATGGCGCACTGCAACCTCTGCCTTCTGGGTTGAAGCAAATCTCATGCCTCAACCTCTTGAGTAGCTGGGATTACAGGCGCCCACCACCATGGCTGGCTAATTTTTTTTTTTTGTATTTTTAGTAGAGACAGGGTTTTGTCATGTTGGCCAGGCTGGTCTCGAGAAAACCTTCTGTTCTTGATCCTTTCCTTGTGGAGTATTACTTCAGCCAGATGAATTTTAGCAGAGGTCTTGTAATTCCAGGACCTCAGGGGTTGGGGGCAGGGGAAATAGCTGGGAAGTCTGTTAAGCTTCTAGATGTGCCCCTTTTAAAGGATCTCCAAGGAAATGGGTCATTCCGGTGATTTTCTGAAGATTTCAGCCTTAATGTTTTAGTTTACTTTTGTTCCCCTTATTTCCTCTTGTCCCTTGAGAGGATTCCAACCACTCAGACTGAAAACAAAGACTTTGAAAGGGAAGAAACAATATGTACTTACTCCTTGGACCTTTGAATTTCAGAGAAAATTTTTTTGAAACCAGAAGAGTCTTGTTTTTGAGTCCATGGACTTGCAAAATCTTAGAGTTTTTTCTTTCTTTCTTTTTTTTTTTTTGAAAAGGAGAAGTCTATAAACACCATAGAACCCATTGTTCCACTAGTTTAAAAAATTAAGAAATGCTAGACACTTAGGTTGATTCCACATTTTGGCTATTGTGACTAGTGCTTCAGTTAACAAAGAAATGCAGATATATTCAACATACTTATTTAATTTCCTTTGTCTGTTTATCCCAGGAGTGAGACTGTCAGATCATATGGTAGCTCTATTTTTGATTTTTTGAGAAACCTCCATACTGTTTTTCATAATGGCTGTATCAATTTACATTCCCATCAATAGTGTGTAAAGGTTCCCTTTTCCCCACATCCACACCAGCCCTTGTTATTTTCTAATTGGGATAAAGTAGTATTTCACTGTGGCTTTGATTTGGATTTCACTGGTGATTAGTGACGTTAAGCATTTTTTCATTTACCTGTTGGTCATTTGTATGTCTTCTTTTGAAGACAAAAAGACTTATCAATGGATGAATGGATTTTTAAAATGTGATATGTATAAACAATGGGATAGTACTTAGCTGTAGAAATGAATACATTCCTGTCATTTGTGGCATCATGGATGAGCCTGAAGGACTTTATGTTAATGGAAATAAGCCAGGCACAGAAAGAGAAATATTGCATGATCTCACTCATTTGTGGAGCGTAAAAATGCTGATCTCGCAGAAGTACAGAGTAGAATACTGGTTACCAGAGGCTGGGGACGGTAGTGGGGAGGAAATTATGGGGAGATATTTGTCAAAGGGTACACAATTACAGTTAGGTAAGAGGAATAAGTTCTGATGTTCTATAACACAGTAGGGCACCCACAGTAAACAATATTATGGTTTATAAATATTATAGTGTGTTAAAAGTAACTAGAAGAAAGGATTATTAATGGTCTCACCACAAAAAAATGATAAATGTTTGAATTGATGGACATGCTAAATACCATCATTTGGTACTTACACAATGTATATGTGTATTGAAACATCACACTATACCTCATACATATGTTCACTTATCATGCATCAGTTAAAACCAAAATAAAAAATAAATATAAACTATATATATTCATAAAATTGAATCTTAAACTTTTATAAAAATTAAAAAATGCTATTCTAAACAAATAAATGAATAAATTATCTTGAGAGAAGTGAATAGTCTTTGCCTTAAGATTCAATTGGTATATTCTCCATACTCTGTAACCATAGATGTTCTAAGAAGGTATTCATTATCCTTTGATATTAAAACTAAGACAGTATTAATAGAATATTACTAAAAGCTTAGGATGCTGTATCTATAACCTTAGGACAGCATGAAACCAAGTATAGAGATAATAAAGACTTGAATTAAACCAATGGTGGTGATATTTGAGAGTAGACTCATGTGTGAATGTAGTAAGAGGTTTCGTAGTGATGGTTTAAATGTCATTTTGTCTACTGTTTACAGTGTTCAATGTGTTCAAAGGAAGCATTCATACTAGATTGGAAATTATAATTTGAATTTGTTAAAAAATGGAATTTAGTTTTTAATCAATCTTTGTTGAATGAAAATCAGTCATCAGGTTTCATTTATTGGATATATATATATAGCTAGATATATATATTTAAATTTTGAACATTAAATAATAAAAAAGATTTGCTGCTCCAGAACAGACCCACATTTGTTTTAAACTTATTATTATAAAAGTTTTAGCTCCTCAGAAAGTTAAAAATCCTATTGATATTTGATTCATGGGCTTGTATAAGCCAAACTGAGAATATCCTGCCATTCATACCTGTAGCTAAAGAGAACATGCAGAATCATACCTGTGTACTAAACAGAACACTGATTATAATCATCACCAGATTTTTAAAGTCACTCGCAAGTACCTTCCTTACATTGAATCTCTGAACTTTCTGTTTTTTTCCTAAGATTTTCTTATGAAATATAAGTGGCAATTTGTTTTGAATGAAACAGCCATATTTTACGTTCATACTTTTAGTCACATTCTGATGGCTGGTAGGTTGATGCATGCATCCTGCTCCGTTGATACCTTGCACTGAACAAGAGGAAAGGGTTTCAATTCTGGACTCTGGAATCTAGTGGTCTGATTCAACGTGACCTGCTCCCTCTTAGAAATTGTGTGACTTGGCCCTATTACTTAGGCTCTCTGTGCGTCTGTCGTCCTGTTCTTAAAAATGGAAAGCAATTTGGGAGGATAAAATGGGACAGTGTATGTGAAGGGCTGAATCCAGTTCCTGGCACATAGTAAGCACCTAATGAATGGGAATTATTATTAATCATCCAAGCAAAGGAACTCGTTTCCCCCTGATTTACACATAAGAGTATTCAAAAATTCATCTAGACACTGAGTTCCAAGCAAATTAGTAAGCTTCAATTTTTACAAATCAATACAGAGATTTCAGGTATATGTGATGTAGATTCCATTTCATTACCTGCATGGAGGGACAGCAAGGTCCCAGCATGGCACTAGGCAAGACAGAGACCAATAGTTAAAAAGAGAGAGGTAATTTTCTATTCCTTTTTTTTTTTTTTGAGAAGGAATCTCACTCTCTGTTGCCCAGACTGGAGTGCACTGGTGCAATCTCGGCTCACTGCAACCTCCGCCTCCTGGGTTCAAGCAATTCTCCTGCCTCAACCTCCTGAGTAGCTTTGACTACAGGTGCACACCACCACACCTGGCTAATTTGTGCATTTTTTATTAGAGATGGGGTCTCACCATGTTGGCCAGGCTGGTCTTGAACTCCTGACCTCAGGTGATCCACCCGCCTCAGCCTTCCAAAGTGCTGTGATTATAGGCGTGAGCCACCACACACAGCCAAAAAGAGAGAGAGGTAGTTTTCTAAATCAGCCTCATATCACCCCTATCATTTGAAAAGAATTCTGCCATTTCTCTTCTCTTGAGCATTACCCTATCACGAACTCTATGAAGAACAAACAGATCCAACAAATGTCGGGATTCTGACAACAAATGCTCATCACTCATCATTATTTCTCATCTGTTTTCTCATGTGTCTATTCTTGCATTACACATTTCCAGCACATGTTGTGGGCATGGCCTGTAAGGTGACTACATTGGGGTTGGGGAGGAAGGGGAGTGTGGAAGGGATGGCATTTATGAAGATATCAAGAGATCTAATAGTGGCTCTGACAGAGGAACTCCTGCCGAAATTCACGTCAGCATCCCTAGAAATGACCAAAGACTTGTTACAGCTGTGAGACAAGACAAGAAAATAAAGCCAGTTTCTCTAGATCCAGCAAACGTGTGATTTTCCACTAGCACATCAGCATGCAGGCAGTTCATGGAATACAGGCTTTCTAGATGTGAATCTGAACCACTGTTTGCCCTGTCACCTTTCTTGTAGGCATACGATGGCTTAAGCTCCACAATGCCCCGCCTTGCCAGGACATGTGGAAGGGAGCAGCTGGCTAACCCCATCGTCTCCTCAGGAAACAACCTCTTCTTGAGATTTCAGTCTGGCCCTTCCAGACAGAACAGAGGCTTCCGAGCTCAATTCAGGCAAGGCAAGTACCCTGTGGATCTTCCCAAGCACAAGAGAAATCTTCAGTGCTCTGTTTGGTGCAACAGTGAAATGAGACCTGTGCTCAGAAATGGATGACAGCCTTCTACTTAACATGTAAAACATTAAATAGAACAACAGAACTGTGACTTACAATTTTCCCAACTCCTGATGCTTGTAAACTTCTTTTCTGACTTCCTTTGGACCTGCATCTCTAACTAAAGTTTAAAAGTGCTTTTAAGACTAGAAACAGTATAGAAAAGTTTTTATCCAAATTCACTGATCTAACACTACCCAAAGCTTTACACTAGAATGGGATACACTGCCATCAATTACAAGACTTGCTTGTAATGTAATCAGATTCCAGCCCCCGGAAGCAGTGGTTTCCCTCATTTCTGAATCCTGCCATTGTCCAACTGAGAAGTCACTGTTGTTTTCCATTTATTTTTCTTTCTTTGTTCCCTCCCTTCCTCCCCTCCTCCCCTCTTCTTCCTTTTCCTCTCCTCCCCTTCCTTTCCCTCCCTTCTCTTTCCCTCCCCTCCCCTTTCTTTCCATAGGGTCTCTCTCTGTTACCCAGGCTGGAGTGCAGTGGTGCATTCATGGCTCACTGAAGCCTTGACCAGCCAGGCTCAGGCAGTCCTCCCACCTCAGCCTCCTGAGTAGCTGGGACTATAGGTGCAACCCCATGCCTGGCTTTTTTTTTAGAGATGGGTTCTTGCTCTGTTGCCCGGGCTGGTCTCAAACTCCTGGCCTCAAGTGATTCTCCTGTCTTAGCCTCCCAAAGTGCTAGAATTACAGGCATGAGCCACTACACCTGGCCATTGTTGTTGTTCTTAAATCACCACTCTTCCAAGACCTTTTTACCCATTGCCTTTCATCTGCTCATTCTAAGAGATGAACCCCTTATCCCATGGTCAGAGATGACTTGTATTCAGATGATTCAGAATATTCACTACAAATATATTTAGTCTGTGTAGTCATTATGTCTATCTTAGTCAACTCACTTATATTCTATAGTAAAGAGCTCTGGATAGGGACAGTGCCTGAATCAAGGTCTCCCAAATAGGCACCATAGACCTTTAGACTTTGGAGCAAGACAGACTATATTCTTGTTGATTTTAAAGAAAAACTAGTTTCCTAATAGTTCTTTTGCATGTTATTATTCACTTGTATGTTGCTTCGTAGTAAAAAGTCCCTGCTAGCTTTCATCTGGACTATAACAACCTCCTCAAAGTCACCTACCCTTACCCCATCTCTCTCCAAAGTCACCTGTAAAAGCCCTGCTCTGATCATGCCATTGGAATGCTCAGTGTCTGTCCCATCTCCACCTGGCCCGGAGAATGAAGCTCAAGCTCCTGCAGATGTTAACCAAGGGCCCCAGAACCCACCCTGACCTCTCTGCAGCGTCAGTCACCCACATCCCTCGGGCACCCCATGCTCCAGCTGAGCCTGTATACATGCTCCTCTGTGTCTGCTCAGGCGGTCCCCTCCCTGGCCTCCCTTTTGTCACCTTCCAAGTCCTAGTTTACCTCAGCCTCCTCCTTGGTGAGACTCCTCTTATGCCCTCCAGCGGTGACCGCCTCTCCCTCTTCAGGACTCACATAGAATTTTACTCTTCTCTGATAATCTGCAGTCATCCTTATGAAGCCTTGTTCAATTGAGTATTTATTTTCCTGAAAAAAAGACATCATTTATAAGCGGATTATCCCTATACCTATGATTTATGAGTGGGCAGTGTAAACGAATCCATGCAAGAATTTTGTTTGAATGACTTAGGCAATTCATAGCCATTTAATCTGTTGCTTTTTGCCATTTCCTACTTCCTGTAGTTGAAGAATAATTGTTAAAAATATAAACTGTGCTTCTGTTTTCTCATGGTTTATGTACAGCTCTCCTTACGGAGAACTTTCTTGGTTCTATTTCTTGGTTTTAGAAATAAGAAGAAAAATCATTGATGGTTTTATTCATCAAATAATTGTTTTGTATGGTCAGTAGAAATGAAAAGCATATGACATGTATGTATGTTTGTGTGTTCCCCAGCCTGCGGAGGCCACATCCTCACCAGCTTATTTGATACTGTTTCCTCTCCACGGTTCCCTGCCAATTATCCAAACAATCAGAACTGCAGCTGGATCATTCAAGCGCAACCTCCATGTAAGTAACAAAAATAAAAAAGAAAAGGGACACAGGAGAGAAGGTGTCTGTGGGAAGGTCAGTCTATGAGTAACCTTCTTATCTCAGTGCGAACAATCAATGGCCTTCCTCTTCATCTTTTGCAAGTCCCAATTCCTGATGTGCACAAGAACAAGCATTTCCTAATCTGATAGGGAAGTCATTTTTACAGTTGCTTCTAAATTTAAAAACATTTTTTTTTTCATTTCAAGGCCTAGGAAAGGTTAAAACACACACACACACACACACACACAACAACACAACACACCTACAACCTTGCTGTATTAACAGGCATATGCAGGCGTATGAGATTGGGGGTAAACCAAAATAATCATTAAATAGTTTTTGACATGTGTGCCTTGAGTATAGCTGATGCTCAAGACAGTTGCTGAGTGAACAAATGAAGAACAGCCACAGACTGGAGAATCAGTGACTCACGGGCCAGAATGCAATGCACGCACCTATCCATCAAAGCAAACATTCATAAAACCTGGGCTCTCTTGCAAGGTACTGTTCCAGCACAGGCCTAGAAGAAACATTGAATAAACGCTTACTTTCTTTTCTTTTTTGGAACCCTAGAATCTTATTTTCTGATCTGGTAACAGTCCGATGGTAAGGACTTCTGTCCTTATCTTACAGAGAACATCAGGAAATGCCCCTCAAGGACATGACAGAATGGCTGCAAAGCGGGTGATGCTGGGGCCCTTCTGAATCCTGTTTCAGAGAAGCCCTGCCCTCCTTTGAGGTTTGCAGGAAAATACAGTTTCAGGCATAATGTAGGAAAAGCTTTAAGTTCTTCACTCTGCACAGTAATTGATCGCCGGTGTGAAAATAGGGAAGTCACTTAAGCTAATCAGGCCATGAAAAAGTATCTGCAAAATGAAGAGTTTGGCTTAAATATTCTCTAGCACTTTCCCTTGGGATGTCAGGAGTTAACAAATTGCTAGTATCTTTATTGACATGCATAAGATGTGGAGGCCGATGATGTCATCCTTAGCCAATTCGAACGGGGAGGTGGAGCCCCAAAGAAAGTTGCCAGCCAGCCAGAAACTGAGCTGTAGATAAAGAAGCCCCCTCCCTTGAACGGAGCAGTTTGTGCCTGAGGATTATTTTCTAATGAGTTGTAAAGCATTTAGATGAAAGATCTCACTGGGTCAAGAACAGCAATAGGAAAAGATTCTATTCTGAAGATTAGGGAGCTTGAAGAACAACAAAAGGAAAATGTATCCAGGCGCTTGCTGTTCTGCGAGTAATTCAAAACTTTCTTGATGAATGTCTCTGAACCTTAGGGCACTAGCTCTAGCCTGAAAATAAAACTGAGTGAGCTAAAATGTGAGTGCCAGCGAGAAAAGAATGCCTTATTTACAAGCACTGCAAAGAATCCGAATTTAAGGAAATGAGTTTATTGAGAAAAATGCTTCTGCGAGGAACACAGCAATGGTGATATAAAAACTGGAAAGACGGCATTTTCCAACAAGATTTTCCCTTATAGTGCCTGGAATGAACCTACCCAGGAGTCCTCTTATTTACCACTACCAGTGTTTCAGATGCCACAGGCACTTTGGCAAGCATCTATTCTGTTACTCTTCAAAGGAAAACATCTAGCATAGAAGTTGTCCCCTTCCCTTGCTTTATCCCTTCAACCATGTGCAAATCCGCCTCATTCATTACTTCTCTGCTGGAGAACCCTTACATGAAATTACCAGAAGTAAAATTTATCTTCCTGTATGTTTTTTAATTTTAATTTTATTTTGTAAAAACGTTTTATTTTTAATTTTTGTGGGTACATAGTAGATGTATATATTTATGGGGTACATGAGATGTTTTGATATAGGCATGCAATGTGAAATAATCCCATCATGGAAATGGGGTGTCCATCCCTTCAAGCATTTATCCTTTGTGTTACAAATAATCCAATTATGCTCTTTTAATTATTTTTAAATGTACAATAAGTTATTATCAACTACGATTACCCTGTTGTGCTATCAAACAGGTCTTGCTCATTCCTTCTATTTTTTATACTCGTTAATCATCCCCACCTCCCCGTCTTGCCCCATCTCCCTGTATGTTTTATTTGCCAGTGCTTTATGAGACAATCTTCTCTTTTTTCTTCCAGTAAATCATATCACCCTCTCTTTTACCCACTTTGAACTTGAAAGAAGCACAACGTGTGCACATGACTTTGTAGAAATTTTGGACGGTGGCCACGAAGACGCGCCCCTCCAAGGTACCTCAGTGCTCACTCATCTACATCTGTGGTCTTAGCTGTGCTTTATTTATAGATCTGCATATTTATAGGCTGCCATTCTAGGTTAGAATGTTTCCAATAAATAGAAAGAGCAGCCTAAGACAAGTAAAGATGATTAGAGGGTAAGAAAGCAGGCTGGAATGTGGGGTTCAGGGAACTCAGCCTGTTTATTAATATATTCAAACACGTGAGTAGTTTGTGTATATGTTTTAAAACATTTAAAAATTGCAGCTGCCTTAAAGAATAGTGGAATGCAGCCCATCCCAGTATTACATAGCATTCTGTTAGAAATTTCTCGTTAATATTTGACCAAGTTCTTACATTCATATGGAGCATGTTTCTTTCAGTCTTGTCCTTAGTGGAAGCAAAAAAAAAAAGCACTTAATTAGTTAATTAATTAATTAATTCCATTAAAAATCTGTCATTTGGTTTGTTAGACATCCCAATAAAATTAAAGAGTGCCACTATCTAGTTGCTGAAATACTCTCAGGCAAAAAAAAAAAAAAAAAAAAACAAAACAAAAAAAACAACACATCAGGCCATTTAAGCTTTCTCCATAAATTTCCTAACTTTTGAATTTTGTTGTAAAAACTTCTCATCCCGCACTAGAAGACAAGGTCTGTCGGAGAGGAGACTGTTGTGCCTGTTGCCTAATTCCCAGTGCCCAGGACAGTGTCTGAGACAATAGTGAGCCATCAATGAACTCTCCACACCGTCTGCATACCTCTCACAGCATTGCCTGAGGTCTTTGTTAGTAAGCATTTAACTAAGGATAAGGGTATATTATTTAACAAGCTGTTACATAGCAATACCTTGGGCTGAGTACTATTCTCAATATGTTATAAATAGTAAGTCAATCCTTGTAACCTTATGAGATAGGTTTCATTATTTTCAACTGAGGCACCAAGCACTTAAGTAACTTGCCTAGGATCACACAGCTAGCAAATGGCAGAGGCAGGGGCTGAATCCAGGTAGCCTGGCTCCAGCATCCACACTTTTCTGTGCTACAACATATTGAATATTAGTGCATCTATTTGTACGGGTCCAACTGGGCCAGAGATTTTTGCTTTAGGTACATGTGTCCCTTGGTCATCTAAGTTTTCCCTCTGGTCCCATTGTTCTTGGTCACCTCTCCTATATATAGCTCCTATATATAGTTTATTTTAAATCATCAGGTATTGTCTCAAACACTGACCCTGAATGAAGTGGTTCTCCTAGTGGCAATTTCTTCCCTTTGTTTTGGTCTCTTGTAATTCTAGTAAAGATGTTTTTCCTGGAAATAGCGGCCTGTGCCATGTTGTCATTCATTCTCCTTGTCGTTATCTTCATTATTTAGGCCGTTACTGTGGCACCGACATACCCCACCCTATCACATCCTTCAGCAGCGCCCTGATGCTGAGGTTCATCTCTGATTCTAGCATGAGTGCTGGGGGTTTCCACGCTACAGTCACTGCATCAGTGTCGGGTAAGAAACCTTAGCACCTGGCTCTAGAGGTTAACAGGGATGTGGTAGAAATTCTTGGTTTGTTATTGGGGACTCTGACCTTCGTAGTTGGGAGCTAGTTTCCTGAGATCACCTCTGGGCCAAATCTTACCTTCTTCCCAATTAAGTGAACGTGTTGTCAATTCTAGCAATAATGAACTCTGGAAGTGTGGAGGATTGGTTGGAAATGTAGCTGTCTTTTCAGCTACACCCCATGCTCTCAGATGACTTGGTGTTCTTTTTTTTTTTTTTTTTGAGACGGAGTCTCACTCAGTCACACAGGCTGGAGTGCAATAGCACGGTCTTGGCTCACTGCAACTCCACCTCCCCGATTCAAGCGATTCTCCTGCCTCAGCCTCCTGAGTAGCTGGGATTACAGGCACCCGCCACCACACCTGGCTAATTTTTGTATTTTTAGTAGAGACAAGGTTTCACTATGTGGCCAAACTGGTCTTGAACTCCTGACCTCGTGATCCACCAGCCTCGGCCTCCCAAAGTGGTGGGATTACAGGCGTGAGCCACCGTGCTCACCCTGGTGTTCTTCTTTCTGGCTTGTTTGTTAAGGCAGCTCCAACCTGGGAAGGAGAGGAACAAGGAGCTGCCCAAGACTGGGTTTCTTAGCCTCTTAGCCCAGAGAGTGCTGTTGGTCACTGCCATCTTCCTTGTTTTTAGTGGTTAAAAGCTACAGAACACCTAGAAGATTGGTGTGTGCATTTCGGTGCTCTACTGAGAGGGAGAAGCAAGCATGCTGCTTTGGGTTCTAGGCCAACCTGGTTGTGACCTGTGACCAGGTTGAATAGAATCCTGGTCACAAAAGCCAAGTGGCTGTAGGATGATAAACAAGTCTTTTATTCTTCAAAGTTACCGTTCACAGGGAGAAAAGGCTTTGAGAAAAGACATTGCAGAAATTCCTTCTAATCCACCACACTGCATGGCCCTTGGTCTTCAGTTTGCAGAATCGTTCCCTTATTTTATATGACATGAATGTTTTAAAATGTGAGATGGAAATACTATCTATTCTTTTACATTGATAATGGCTCTGGCGTTCTTTCTCCTTTATTTTATAGTGTCTGATGCAGTCTTTGCTCTGACACTTTATTTCTATTTTCTTCCAGCTTGTGGTGGAATGTTCTACATGGCTGAAGGCATCTTCAACAGCCCTGGCTACCCAGACGTTTATCCCCCTAATGTGGAATGTGTCTGGAACATCGTCAGTTCCCCTGGCAACCGGCTCCAGCTGTCTTTTATGTAAATCCTTTTTTATGGTGTATTGTTTCAGTGCTAATGAATCTGTAGGAAAGAAGTGCTGGTGCTAATAGGATGGGCAACTCACCGTGTAAGTGAAATTTAGGAAGTATTTTTCCAAATTTCCTGTTTCAGTCGTAGTTTGAGTTATAAATAGCATGAAGATTCTCTCGACCATGGTTCTTGAGTCCTGTCTAACGTTCTCAAAAGTACATTCTTGAGTCCTTGGTGAATGAATGAATCTGTGGCCCGTTCATGTTCAGAGTACAGGACTCTTATCTTTTTTTTGGGATTAGACACGTTAAGGTTCTTCCAGGGAATCACTAGTATTGTTTATTCCAGCAGGGCCCTCCCATCTCAATTAAGCATTCTTTACGCTTTTATCTTATCCCCACCTCAATCCACCTTTCCTTCTATTTCTATCAGAAGAATGATTTTGGGGCTGGGTGCAGTGGCTCATGCCTATAATCCCGCACTTTGGGAGGCCAAGGCAGGTGGATCACTTGAGGTCAAGAGTTCGAGACCAGCCTGGCCAACATGGTGAAACCCCATCTCTACTAAAAATACAAAAATTAGCCGGGAGTGGCGGCGGGCACCTGTAATCCCAGCTGCTTGGGAGGCTGAGGCAGGAGAATCCCCTGAATCTTGGAGGTGGAGGTTGCGGTGAACTGAGATTGTGCCACTGCACTACAGCCTAGGCAACAGAGTGAGACTCCATCTTGAAAAAAAAAAGAATGGTTTTGGAAGTTTTTTTAACTTCCAAACTTAAACTTACTTAAACTTTAAACTTAATTTTTTAGAACACTTTCATATTCCTCATTGAACTAGAACACTTTTTGCAATGGACTATAAATATGGAATTAGTAGTGGGATCCTATCACATTCTGAGTGGTCTTAGATTAAATTAGACAGCAACAATAATATCTCCTACAGTAGATGTAAAAAAGAAGCACACGTTTTAATCAACTCATAGAGAGGTATATGTGACATGTCACACTGATAATGGATGGTTATTATATGTTGAGAGATAAGATGTTGGAATTTAAATTGCTGTTTTGAATTAAAAGTTATTTACCAGTCTATGTTACATTTTACCAGGCTGTGGTTGGGATTGCTAATTCTGTTTTGAAGAGAATATAAGTAACTTATTGTTGAGAGAGGAGGATTGTTTTGAGGACCCTGGCCTGTTTATTTAAAAGTCTTACTTTTCTTCCAAGACTTGCTAATCTGTGCATCAGGAACTGATTAAAAATATGGGACAACCATCCTATTTGTGGACCAAGTTCAAACATCTCAAGTTGCTTTTTCTAATCCTTCAATCAGACAGAGCCTCTTCAGGGTATAAGTGGCCTTGTGTTAAAACAAAGACACCCTCTGCGTGCCGAAAGGCAATGCAAGTTTAAACTGCCTCACAGGAAGGAGGTTTCGGTTTGTCTTTTTTTTTTTTTTTTTTTTTTTTGGAGACACAGTCTGGCTCTGTTGCCCAGGCTGGAATGCAGTGGAGTGATCTCAGCTCACTGAAACGTCCGCCTCCCGGGTTCAAGCTATTCTCCTGCCTCAGCCTCCTGAGTGGCTGGGATTACAGGCACATGCCACCATGCCAGGCTAGTTTTTATATTTTTAGTAGTGATGGAGTTTCACCATGTTGGCCAAGCTGGTCTCGAACTCCCGACCTCAAGTAATTCACCCACCTTGGCCTCCGAAAGTGCTGGGATTACAGGCGTGAGCCACCGTGCCTGGCCTGGTTTGTCTTTGTCTTCACTAAGAGCACAGAGTTCTGGATGGGAAGAAATCTATATACTTTATGTTTACCAGACATTTATTTATTCTTTTACTCAACAGATATTTATTAAGCTCCTAATATGTCCTAGGCGTGTAGTTGGCACATGCTACTCTCCTATGAGGTGCTTTCTATATATTGGTCAATAAAACACCATCATTGCCCTTAGAATAAAATCCAAAGCCCTTCGCACAGCTTTAGTAGGCTTATCAGAATTGCCACATAAAATGATTTTTTTTTTTTTTGGTCTTTTCCTCTTTGTCTCTTCCACATTCACATTGTTGACTGCTCTCATTCAGCGGTTGCCAGGAACTGAGCTAGGTGTTCAAGACAGATAAGATTTCAGGTCTTGATAAATTTCTCATAAACCAACATTAAGAAGCTATTTAATTAAATTCATGTTATTTCTGTGGGATAATAATAACAAGTTTCTATAAACAAATTTATAATAATTTCAAATTTCTAGGACTGTGAAGGTTAAAGAAGATGTCAAATTTAAAACGCATACCACACAGCTGCTGCACAGCAAATGTTCGGTGACCTAATTCTCTCAATCTTTACCATTTCTGAAGTATCTTCTGTGATAGTTCACAAATAAATCCAAACGGGCAGCACTAGGCTCTCCTTCCAGAGGATGGGAGATTACACACACAGAAAGCAAGTTTCATCTATTTCAGTGCTTAATAGACATTACATTTTAATTATATATATTTAGTTATATGGTATAGAACATCGTAACGACTCAGCTATTTCCTTTCTCGCCTGTAAGAAGTTAATTTTGATTACTCTGATTTACTTGCTTTTTATTTTTAAAATGGATTTTTTAGACTGCAAGATGCCTCTTTTTTTGCAGTTGATTAATGAGAACGCAAGGCCTGTGAGTTATTTCTGCCCTGGTCTAAATTCTATCCAGATGGATGCTTGGAAACATTACCCTGTGGTGTGTGAGAGCATATGAGAAGCATGTGTATCACATCAAGCTCTAAAACATGGGGCTGGGATTGTGGTGAAACTGAGTAGGGAAGAAGACTGGAGAAATTATAGTTGAATCTGTAACAAAAAGGAACGGGGAGAAATAAAACCTACAAAGGAGTTTTTTGTAAGACATATATTTAACCATTTATTACCCATAATATGACCAACAATGTGAAATATGCTAAAATTGTTTTCTTCTGCTTCTCAGAAAGCAGAAAGGGAAGAAAGGGAGATCATTTTCCTCAGAAGGTAAATTACATGCAGTTGCCTCTAAAATCTTTCTATTCAAAGTGCAGTGGAATCTTTCTGACCAGTTACTTCACCCCTGTGGTTTGGTAGGCAGGGAATTGACAGAAATGGTATTTTATACTTGCAGAGTGCTTTTAGAAAGTGATTGGTCTCGGTTCAAGAATCAGAATGAGATAATAAGAAACGGTGATTGTACTATTTTTGTTCCACATCCTACATTTACTAACAGATCTAAGCCAAAGGGTGTAGTTGCTTGTAAAATGTACCAGCCTAAAGCAAAGACTTCCAAGCATAATAAAGCTTTTTTTGAAGTTTAATTTAATCCTTATAGGCATTTCCCTACCACCATGTCCAATGGAATGTCTTTTCTGCCGTCTAGCACTGGATTACACTAGTCTAGTACTTAGATAAGACCTTCACTTTGTAATCTTCTGGAGCGTCAGACAGAATGCTAATGTGCATGTTGATCACCTAGGATCTTGCTGAAGTTCACTTTCTCACTGAGTGGGTTGGTGCGGCCAGATTCCTTGTTTCATACAAGCTCTCCGGTGATGCTGGTGTTGCTGGATTATGCACTGCACTTTGAAAAGAAAGATTTTAGAGGCAACTCCATGTAATTTACCTTCTGAGGAAAATGATTTCCCTTTCTTCCCTTTCTGCTTTCTGAGAAGCAGAAGAAAATAATTTTAGCGTATTTCACATTGTTGATCATATTATGGGTAATAAAATTGAACCTGAATGTATTCACGAAACTTGGCAGCCATCCCAAAGATGGATTTAGACCAATTCCTTGCAAAATAAAAAAAAGATTGAAGATACAAATATTGCATTATAAATCATCAGATTGTCAAAGGAGACAAATACATGGTTTGCTTTGTCTGATGTGGATATATCCTGATTTCAATTATCAGTTATAGCTTGCTGTAAAAATTCCATCTAGACTAGTCCAGATGGTCTATACTGTAGTGACCCACCTTGGTGGGATTGTGAGAGTCACCAGCTTACCACCAGCCTTACTGATTTGGTTAGAGACCTACCAATGCTAGTATCTGGCTTGAGAGCTAGGGTAGAGCAGAGCTGACCAGTTCCTCCACCCCTGTGGTCTGGTAGGCAGGGAATGACCAGAGATGTGCCTGGTATGTTGATCAGTGGCAGGGTTTGAGGTGGCCAGAGCCTCCAGGCTGGTTATCTCTAACCATTCTCCCCCATTAGCTGAGCTAGAGCCCCAGGGGAGCATTATACTTAGCATAAAGTAAAATCTTGAAATGGAATCTTTCCATTCCCTTCTTTTCCTTTCCTTTCTTTTCCCCTTCCCCTTCCCTTCCCCTTCCCCTTTCCTTCCATTCCCCTCCCTTCCCCTTCCCCTTCCCCTTCTCCTTCCCTTCCCTTTCTCTTCCCCTTCCCTTCCCTTCCCCTTCCTTTCCCCTTCCTTTCCCTTCCCTTCCCCTTCCCTTCCCTTCCCCTTCCCTTCCCCTTCCCTTCCCTTCCCCTTCCCCTTCCCTTCCCCTTCCCTTCCCCTTCCCCTTCCCTTCCCCTTCCCTTCCCTTCCCCTTCCCTTCCCCTTCCCTTCCCCTTCCCTTCCCCTTCCCTTCCCTTCCCCTTCCCTTCCCCTTCCCTTCCCTTCCCCTTCCCTTCCCCTTCCCTTCCCTTCCCCTTCCCTTCCCCTTCCCTTCCCTTCCCCTTCCCTTCCCCTTCCCTTCCCCTCCCTTCCCCTTCCCTTCCCCTTCCCTTCCCCCTCCCCTCCCCTCCCCTCCCCTCCCCTCCCCTGCCCTGCCCTTCCCTTCCCTTCCCTTCCCTTCCCTTCCCTTCCCTTCCCTTCCCTTCCCTTTTTCCTTTCCCCTTTCCCCTTTCCTGTTTGAGTTCATACTTTCATTTCCTCGGGGTATAAACCTAGAAGTGAAATTGCTGGTTCATATGATAATACTATGTTTAACTTTTTGAGGAACCACCAAACTTTTCTATAGGGATGGACTATTTTAAATTCCCTTTAGTAATGCATAAGAGTTCTAATTTCTCCATATCCTCATCAACACTTCTTATATTCCATTTTTAAATAATAAGCCTTCCTAGTGGTTTGCAGTGTTATCTCATTGTGGTTTTGATTTGCATTTCTCTAATGACTAATAATGTTGAAAATCTTTTCATGTTTTTATTGGCCATTCATAAATCTTCTTTGGAGAATTGTCTATTCAGTTTCTTTGCCATTTTAATTGAGTTATTTGTTTTTTAATTTTCGAGTTGCAGGAGTTATTTTATATTCAGGATACTAGCTTGGTCATGTGTTTTTATTTTCTTCAGGTATATATTTAGGGGTGGAATTTCTGGGCATTAATTGGATGTGCATTTAATTTTACAAGAAACTCCCAAATAATTATTCAAAGTGGCTATGTCAGTATGCAGTCCCACGAGGAATATATAAGACTTCAGTTGCTTTGCACACTTGTCAACGATTGATCTTGTCAGTCTTTTTATTTTAGCCCTTATGATGGGTGTGGAATGATATCTGACTGTGGTATTTAAGTTGCATTGCTCTGATGACTAATCATATAGAGTACTTTTCATATTCTTGGTAGCCATTTTATTGTCTTCTTTTATGAATATCTGCTCAAGCCCTTTGTCCAGTTTTAATTTGGTTGTTTGTTTTTCCATTATCTGTAGGAATTCCTTTTATATTTGAACTATGAGTCCCTTGCTAGATAAATACTTTACAATTATCTCCCCTTTCCCCAGCCCGGTCTGTAACTTGCCTTTTCATTTTTTAAAATATATATATTTTTCTGGACAGGATCTCACTCTGTCGCATAGGCTGGAGTGACGTGGCACGATCACCCCTCACTTCAGCTTCGATCTCCCAGGCTTAAGCAATCTTCCTGCCTCAGCCTCCCAAGTAGCTGAGATTATAGGCACAGGCCACCACACATAGTTACATTTTATTTTTTGCAGAGAGGGGGTCTTACTGTGTTGCCCAGGCTGGTCTCAAACTCCTGGGCTCAAGTGATCCTCCCACCTCAGCCTCCCAAAGTGCTGAGATTATGGTTGTGGGCCACCAAACACAGTCTATTTATTATCTTATTCATGTCTTTAATGAAATGTTTATTTTTGAATTCAAATTTATTAATTTTTTATCTTATGGTTAGTGCTTTTTGCATTCTGTCTAAGAAATATTTGCCCATCCCAAGGTCGCAAAGATTTTTCTCCGTGTTTTCTCCTAGGATCTTTATGTTTCTAGCCTTTATATTTACATCCTTGAGAAATATCAAATTAGTTTCTGTGTATGAAGATAGGCAGAAGTAGAGGTTCTTTTTTCCCTCTCTCTCCATAAGGATATCCATTATTGCATCACCATTTGTTAAAATGACTTTTCCCCTTGATTTGTCTTGGCACCGTGGATTGAATTGGATTGGCTGTGTATTTTTGGGTCCCCTTCTGGAAATTCTTTCCTATTCCATTCATCCACTTGTCTACCCTTAACACCAATACCACTTTATCTTGAGTAGCTCATGTTTTTAAGCAGTAAGGCCAAGTTTTGAAAGTACTGAACTAGCACCTACATGTTCCAGACTCTTTAGATATGTTACCTATGAACGTCATATGAGGTAGATACTATTTCCCATCCTCGACTCCCCATCACATCATAGTTGCAGAATATAAGACAAGTTGAATAGGTCACATTCAAGCACTAGCCTGTGTTGTCACAAATCCCATAATTTTGCTACCTCTCCAGAAATTAAGTACATACGCCTTTGCAGGGCATTTAAGTGCCACCTAAATGATCCCATCATATTGCCCCAGTTACGTTTTAATGGTTTCTTTTTTTTTATTATTTACCTTCAACCAACTCACACCTCAGTCTTAGAGGTACTCAGTGTTTTAAACAAACCAGGTATCTCGCAGTTTTCTGAATATGTCCCGCCCTTCTCTGCACATGTGCCTTGGTGTCATGATTCTTTGCCCACCATCTATACTCCTTACATCCAGCTAACATGTGTATTTCCATCTCAAAAAGTCTTTCCATCAAGCTATTGCAGAGCCCCACAATCAGATGTGATGCCTCTGCTTTGCAATTCTTAAACGCCACTTTATAGCTCCGATGGCACTCACACTATTCTGCCTTATATATTTTTTTCTGTATTCTTGCCCAGTTTTGCCCACTAGGAAGAAAACTCCTTGAAGGAAGTGTATTCATTGTCTTTGTAGCTATTGAATACACATTTCAACAAATCCAAGTGAAAGAAATTTTTTGAGACAGCTGAATAATCTTGTGATCAAAGTTAAAGTTTAAAAAAGTGAACGGGTTAACCTAGCATGTCATCCAGGAGAATCCCAAAGTCCATTCTCTCAATTTAATCCCTATAAATATTTTTTCCCCAAATCAGATCTTTCCAGTTGGAAGACTCTCAGGACTGCAGCAGAGATTTTGTGGAGATCCGTGAAGGAAATGCCACGGGTCACTTGGTGGGACGATACTGTGGAAACTCCTTCCCTCTCAATTATTCTTCCATCGTTGGACATACCCTGTGGGTCAGATTTATCTCAGATGGTTCTGGCAGCGGCACGGGCTTCCAGGCCACATTTATGAAGAGTAAGTTGTATCTATTTTAGTGATAGCTTCCAGAATATGTCTTACAAACTAGAAATAATAATTTTCTCAGTAATATATTAAGCAAGAACAATCCTAAACTCTACACTATTTTCCTGCATTGTCTTTGTGAGTTACCTTATAACATATTAGAAAAACTGAATTATATATGAATGGCTCAATAAGGGCAAGGAAGAGCACTCTCAATGGTTCTATTGTTCTTTTTAAGCTCTAATTTCTACCTAATATTAAATTAGTTTTTTTCATGATATTGCGGTAGAGTCTTGTAATATATTATAGTTTAGGTTTGGTGTATTTATATCAAGTGTGTTTTATTTGATTTCATAAACTCTGCATTCTTCACATTTAAGACATTTAGTATTACTTTGAGATTGGCTTAAGTGCTCAAATATAAGAATAGGATATTCTTGTAATAGTATAAAATGTTAAATATTTTTATTCTCTAGCTCAACTTTTCCATTATTGGCTATTTCATATGTGATTTCAAACTATCGGTTTTTCTTGTAAATTTTTTTAAATGTTCTATTCTTTTGAAAAACAAAGCAAAATAGATAAACCAAAATTAGAGAGTGGGGCTGCTCACTCCACCTGCCCATGTCCCCAAGTCCCCTAGGAGCTGGGAACCCCTTTTCACATGGGAAGTTGTGGCCTCTTTTCACACCATGCAACATTTTAAGGACCTTTTCTAAGGAAGTGATAGCCCAGAAACCAAAAAAGAAGCAGTATTTCTTTCAATAGTCAGAAAAGAAATCACAGTCAATTAAAAGTCCATCCTTTTCAACACCCTTTGCCTTTTGTTTTTTTCATTTGATTAAAGAGCAATTCTAAGTGGGTCTGATTTACTACTCTGTCTTCCCTCCTAGTATTTGGCAATGATAATATTGTGGGAACTCATGGGAAAGTCGCCTCTCCTTTCTGGCCTGAAAACTACCCACACAACTCCAATTACCAATGGACAGTAAATGTGAATGTATCTCACGTTGTCCATGGTAGAATCTTGCAGATGGACATAGAAGAAACACAAAACTGCTATTATGACAAATTAAGGGTGAGTTTCCACATGCAATCAATGTTCATAAATATTGGTGAATTGCTATTGGTAAAAATAAATCCAAGGTAATGTCTATTCAAGCATTTGCAAATCATGTGGGATAGTCTGCTCTAAATCATGTTTAGAGCAGACTGCATCTAGATTACATGGACAAAGGCAATTTCAGTATTGTATTTATTATTTTCCATTTCATATCTAAGGAGTTTTTTAGGATTATTATAATTTTCCTGTTGAGCTTTGTCTAAGCATGCATGTATGTCGTAAGTATTTATTCTGTCTTATTTCCTACTATCCTCTTTGTTTTTATGTTAGAGTATTAAAAATTTTAAGGATCATATAAAAATAAATATAAATATAAAAATCATGGTGATCATTGCTATCCAGACATTGGCTACTGTATCAATTCCAGAAACACAATCGGATTCTTACAGGCTATGACCCCACCTTATTCATCTTGGATTCTTGGTCATGAATAGAACCCAGTGCCTGATGGGTGCCCAATATGTATGGGAATGACTATTACATAATTTGTTTGGTAGAGGATTTTATAATAACTGTTAATATGAATTTGTCCTGAGCTATTTAAAAATTATCATAGAATATGCCTCAAAATAGGTAATTTGAGATTTTAAAACCAAAGGTAGGAGATTTACTAAGTGCTTTGAACATGGTGAGCCCTGCAAGTTTTGGTTATTTTGTTGTCATTTATTCTTCTTTCCTTCTGTGGAAATATGAAGTCCTTTAGGATACCTGTCCACTTTCTCTCATTAAAGCTTTTCTCTTCTGGTTATTTTCCCTTCTTTCTTCCTAATTCCTCCCTTTGAAGCCCCAAAGCACGTTTATTAACTACTGTTGGTAGGCAACCATCCTGGTTCCTATTTTTTCATCCACAAATTTTTCTGTAAATCATCTTATGAGTGATTCCCACAGCGCATGTTTATTAATATAATTCTGCAACAAAGATGCAAATGTTTTCAAAACATTAAATTACCTTCAATAATATTTTATATTATCTGGCAGGATCTGTTTTAAGCTAAAATAAAATGTTTACTCATTTGTCATTTTTTTGTTATGATAACATTGTAATAATGTAAGGCATATTTTTTATTTTATCTTTTTATGAAGAAAAATATAGATGATTGACTAAATACAATGCTCTATTATCTGTTTTTATGTGCAGATCTATGATGGGCCTAGCATTCACACCCGCCTAATTGGAGCTTACTGTGGTACCCAGACTGAATCTTTCAGCTCCACTGGAAATTCTTTGACATTTCATTTTTACTCCGACTCTTCAATCTCGGGGAAGGGATTCCTTCTGGAGTGGTTTGCAGTGGATGCACCTGATGGTGTTTTACCTACCATTGCTCCAGGTGTGTTTGGTAATAAATGAAGTTCTTTTTAGGACTGGTATGTGCAGGCCAATGTTTCAAAGGGTCCTATCATAACAGGGGCCAGATATAAAAATAAGAATAAGTACAGCCCCGAAGCCCTTCCACCATATGTTCAGGTGTTATTTTAAGTTCATAAACACTACCTTTTGTAAAAATTGTACATTTCTTTCTAAAAAATGCAGGTTTCCCATTATATTGTTTATATTATAATAATTAGGGGCTTGATATCCATAAGATCATCTACTTACAATTTCTAGAGACCACTTTAGAAATCCCTGAAAATTTGATTTGCACATACTACACATGTACATTCACACACACACACACACACAATCAGTTAGTTAAGGATCAACTCATAAAAGTAACTATTTTTCCTCTGCATTTTATTTCAAATGTACCTTCAGAAATGCTTCAGTTTCTCCTTAGCTGGTTGTAAATTTCCATGTTTCAAAGTAAAATGGGCTGAATTTTAAGCTTTTATTTTACTTTTTTACATTCCTAATCCCCTCAGTGAAAGTAATATTGAGCTGGCATTGTTTGGAGAGACTTTTTTCTTGAAAAATTTTTAAATGAGGCCGGGTGCGGTGGCTCATGCCTGTAATCCCAGCACTTTTGGAGGCAGAGGTAGACAGATCACTTGTGGTCGGGAGTTCGAGACTAGCCTGGCCAACGTGGCAAAACCCCATCTCTACTAAAAATACAAAAATTAGCTGGGTGTGGTGGAGCGCATCTGTAGCCTCAGCTACTCAGGAGGCTGAGACATGAGAATTGCTTGAACCAGGAGGGAGAGATTGTAGTGAGCTGAGAACATGCCACTGCACTCCAGCCTGGGCGACAGAGTGAGACTCCGTTTCAAAAAGAAAAGAAAAGAAAAGCAATCTATTTAAATGAATTTGAGGGTTTCTTATGGATTTGAGGATTGACATAGAAGAAATTCATCAGATATTTCTTGGAGGATATTCTAAGTCCTTGAATACTTGATTGGAGCACAGAATCATGGTATCTCATTGAAGAATATTCGAACTCTGAACTTGTTCTATGACTTAAAAGATTAGCCTATTTGCTTCTAACTTCTTATATTGGCAGAAGTCACTAATGAAGATAATTTGTACTTATATTTATTTAATGTCCCTTAGTATTCCATTCTGAAATGTTGTTTTTACTTCTCTAATAAGATGCTTTCATGACATTGAATACAAATCTCTTCCTTAAAATATTGATCTGTTTATCTAAGAGCAAAGAACCATCAGCAAGATTGACAAATGCAATTTAAAGGCAACATTTAATTCTGGAGGGATATATCCAGAGCGCTTAGAAATAAACTTGAGTTAAGCTTTCTTTTATATTTACAACCCTCAAGGTAGAAAAGGAATTATTTACTTGTGTAAAATATTATACCAACAAATTTTCTTCTAATATTTTATTATGAAAT